>NW_005054316.1:2762680-2822497 GCF_000277835.1 Geospiza fortis | reverse complement strand
GTCCCGCCTGCAGCCGCTTGGCTGGGCGGAGGGAGGGAAGGTCGGCACCGCGGGCGGTGGGGTGGCTTCCGCGCCCTCCTTGCCCGCAGCCAGGTTTGTCGGAGCACGCTGCCCGCACGTGGGGGCACTGCCCTGACACAGGCGGTCAAGTGGCGCTTTTTGCCCTGAGCTGAACGTCAGAAAGTCAGTGGTGTTGGCTGCTCGTGCTCTGATGTTTCAAATAAAAGGCTCCGTAGCCCTTCCCCAGTAGCAGCTAGTGCCGTGCGCTCAGAGAGCCGGAGAGGTGCGGCGGGGAAGCTGAGGAGGTGCTGGTGCCGGGCCAGGGGCTGCTGTTGGAGCGTGAAGTCGTGCGCAGCTCCTCCGGGGGCTGTCAGCAGTGAGGCACTGCTGCAGCTTGTGCTGCTGAGACAGTCCTAGCGTTGTTTGTGGGAAAACAGCGGCTATCTCCAGGAGTGCTGGTTTGGCTGAGCTGCCCTCGTTACTTTCTGGTTCCGTTGTTGGAAGCTGTTGGTTTTTTTGACAGGCCGCGTTTTTTGAAACTCACGTGTTTGGCAGCAGTATCAGTCGCACTCTCGGAACATGTCTTCCTTCAGCAGTCTCATCAGGAGGGCATTTGCAGCAGTTATATGCTGTCATAAGGAAGTATCAGGCCAAGGTATGTTAGATTTATTTCGCTGCTTTGCTAATTGTTCTTTCCCAAGACTTATACAGCTGCATGTAGTTAATTGAATGAGCGCTTTTGTCAGTATCTCGAGATATTGGCCTTTGTGCCTCTTAAAAATATTCTGTATTTTGGCAGTGTTTTAGACACTGTCGTACTACTGTAGGCTTCTTTGGACTTTCAGCTTGAGAAGAGCATTGAAAAGTTAGGTTAACCAAACTGCATTATATTTAATTACCTGGAATTTGGAATAATGAAATAACTTTGATTAAAGTGAGATTAAGAACTGGGGGCTTTGATTTTGCTTCTCAGGGTCAAAGGTTTTCTGTTTTTTAGGTCACATCTGTTTCCCAAAAAAAGGAGTATGGATCTACTCGAAGTGTTGTCCGTAGACTTGGGACAATTCTTTCCTTGGAGCCCTACCCCAGACCTTATTTTCAAGTAAGAAATTTATTGTTATGTGTATACTTCACCTGTTTGTATTTTCTTGTTTCTTAATTTGATGATAGATTTCCTCTTGTTTTTAGCTTGTGTAATTGTGTGGTGCATCCCTTATACTCACTGTTTTCCACTGAATTATAGCACTGTTTAAAAATTCCTTTTTGCTGAGTCAGAACCTTCAGTATGTGCTGAATCCAGTTTCCCTTCATACATTTTTTTTGGGCATTCTTGGTTTTTAGTTTGTTCAAGACCCAAGTCCAGTGGGTTATGATGAACAAAGTGCAGCTCCAGCTCCTGCGGCTCCATCACTTGCTGATGTCCTGTGGGTGGCAAATGATGAAGGACAAGCATGTACTAGACTTAGGTAAGTAAAAGTGTAAAAAGGAATAAAAGAAATAACTTTGGCCTTCTCTATGGCACATGATTATGTCTTTAAGTTTGTCTTCCATTATTCCTAACCTTTTCTTGGAAACATTTTGGGCTTTTGGGTTTGGGGGGGAGTGAGGGCATTTCCTCCTTACCTGAGGATTATGACTATGTAAAGGATTCTTTTCTGAAAGATTTCTGAAATTGAGTCTCCTCTTGTCTCTTCATAGTGGTATGTCAGGTGCATTACTGGTACTTTAAGTGATATTCACTTGCAAGTTATTTTGTGTGGGAGGGAGCTGGTTGTTGTAGTATACTGTAAGGCTATTCCTATCTTTATCTTTCTAGTTTACATCCTGTTTGTTAAACTTTATAAATGGGGAAGCAAGAGAAAGTATTTAAATGTCTCTTTTTGGCTTTGATTTTTACAGTGCCATGTGTAAGCCTTGATGGTTGCTTTGATGGAAAAACAAACCTAATAATTTAAAAATTATTTTGAATATAGTTTATATAAATGTTTCTAGCTTTTATAGAGGGCTGAAGGAAAATATTTTTACAAATTAAAAAATATTTCAGGTAGTGTGAAATGACAAGTTGTCCTAGAATTTGCAGACACAAATAGTATGCAAGTTTTGTCTTTTTTTTTTCCCTGCTGGAGAAGAAATAGAAAGTTGTCTTGCTGTTCCTCTAAAGATCTGTTCAAAATCAGAGGATGAGTTAGAGCCAGAAGCAAGATTAAAATGTGCACACTTGTGTTATCTTGTGCTGCATATGTACGGGATAATATAATTCTGCTTCATATTGGCATTTATTTTGTCTGTGACCTTTCTGGTGCTTGCCAGTAATGAAAATACAAGAAATTGATGAATTCAAATGACACACTTTTCTTTGGAGAAGTTGGATACAGTATGTTTCATCTTATGTTTCCTGAGGCATAATTGTTAAATTATTAAAGTTTGTTTGTAACAGCTGTAAAATAGCAGAACAGGAACATTATTGAAAGAACAAAAAAATCCTGGCCTGTTTTGTCCTGCTTGTGCAGGCCAGATTCACAGAACTATGACAGTTTATTCTTTTGTTGTTTCCATTCTTTGTTCCTCCTCCTCCTCCTCTGGCTCTGTGGGATGTTTTTCAGGAGCAACTATTCTAACTGATATCTTTTCGTTCTCAAGCAGTGTTTATAGCAAGGGGGTTTTGGCAAATCAGAAAACAGGTCTGATTTGAAGTAAAAGGATATTTAAAATAAGGGAAAAAGTCTGGGCTTTTTTCTCATAAAAGCTTAGTGCACCTTAAATGAATCAGGTAAATTTAATTTCTTTCTGTGTTTCATAATGAAATTCTGGTAGTTTGATTTTATTCTTATATTTTAAGTTTATTTTTGCGGGCACAGACTTGAAACAGATTTTTAAATTAAAACCTGAGACAGCACAATTTACTAATGCTGTCTTTGGTTATAGTAGCTTACAGAAGGTGAGATTCTTGTTCTGTGAGTCTGTATTAAACCTTATTATTTTCAAGTACATTTTCTGAAAGATTGTAACTACTTTGCTGCTGGCAGTGTTCATCTTAGAGTTTGATAAGTGACTAAAATTTCTGAAGCCTAATTAAGACATCGTTATTCTTTGTCTCTCCTGCCTTTCATGTGGCAGGAAGGGAGAGACACCTTATGGTGTCAGTCTAATAATTATTGAATAATGACAATCTTACTGCATGACTTAATGATGTTTAATTATCCCTGAGTGAATTATCTGACTAATTCTGACGATGACTTTGCAAGGATCTTCATTGTACTTGAGCAAAGGGAGACTTGAAACATTTCAAAAGTTATGAGTAGTTAAAAGTGTAGCTTCCTTTCACATCTTGCTGAGTGACAATAACTTGCTTGAACAGCCCAAGTAGTTTTGAGGTTTCCATTGTTGGCTGAGCCTTTTGAAACTGTCTTTTTTTTGCTTTGTAGGACTGAATTGAGGAGAAAAGAGAAAAGTACGGGTCCTCCTGATCCATATCTACATCTGGATTCAATACAGCGCATTCCAAAAAACAGTGCACAAAAAGTCGGTGTTGATCAAGCAGCATTCCAGAAAATTTCTGCCCTTGAAGATGAGCTGACCTTTCTTCGCGCTCAGATTGCTGCAATTGTTTCAGTGCAGACCTTGGGAAGCATTCCCTCACGTAAGCCCTTCCAATTTGAAGCAAACCAATGTTCCTTTTTTTTTGCTTTAGAGCTTGTCATGTCTGATATTGGTAGAGAATATCTCTAACTTCTCTAACTGAAGATACACCAACTAAATGTACTGAATGTAATATTTTGTTTTTCTTTTTTGCTATTTGGTGCACTTTTTCTTTTCTATTTTGTGGTCTATTTGCCAAGTTCAAATGCAATTCATCCTAAGTACTCTTCATACTAATTTCCACGTTGGTGAAGGAGTTTACTAACATTGCTATCTATAGGCTACTAATAACTGTTTTAAAAAGTTACAGACTTTGTCCCTTTGGGGTTTTGCACTGTTTCTAACAAATTATTAAACTAATGTGTAGAGGAAGAATTCTAAGTCAGTCTGGTTGGGGCTTTAACAAAAACAAATGCTACAGACAGATGTATCCTGGGTAGTTGGTCTCTAATATGCACCTCTATCTTGTAACCTCTTTTTTTCCTGGTAAGTTTTGAGTCTCAATTGTCTTACTTGCAGACCAACCCCACTGTGGTTGCTGAAATACTTGGACTGGTGTGAGGTACTTGGTACTTTTGTATGGCATTGTGAGGCACTTCTGTCATTCAGCTGTTGTGTTGGGTCTTCTCTGTCTCTTCTCCATTGCGCTCAGTATTGTAACCTGTTTTGCATGTTTTGTGGTTATCTTTTGCTTCATGTAGGTTATTGTAACCTCTAGACCATTGATCACCATATGTAGCAGCAGGCTACTTTGATGATTTATCTAGTGCCTAGATTGAAGACACAAGAAGTGAAAATCAGACCAGCACAAGACACTTCAGATTCATTACTTCATGTATTCTGAATTTGTGGGTTTGAAGTAATATTCTTTGTTTTAAGTTTAGTTCTTCTGTGTTGTAATGTGCAAAGTGTATTAAAAAAAGACTGCTTTCAGAGGGCAGTCTTGTCTTGACATAAAACTGATTAATCTTAGATGCTAATATATGTTGTTGTTTTTCTTCTCTATCTGTATGCAGAAGCCTTTAAAACACTCAGCACTGCAGATGGATTTTACCCACTGCCAGCCATGACTTCTACGCCATTGTCCGTCTCTCGAAATCACTTTGTAATTCCCTCGCCTCCTCCACTTCCTTCTGGTGCACCATCTGCTGTTGATGCTAGTAATTCTGCACTGGAACTTATCAAACAACGCCGAGCTGCAAGAAACAGTGATTCGGCTGCAGCTAACAGTACTGATCACCAGAGGACAAAGAACTTCCCCTGTATGATGGATGTTTTGAAAGACCTAAACAAAGTTCAGTTGCGAGCTGTTGAGAGGTAGGTTTGGTTGGATGTGCATCTCAGCAAGCCAAGGCTATCTAAGCATCAGCAGCACTTCAGCAGCACCAGAGAACACCAGTCATTTAAAGAGCAGCTACTGCTGACAAACTCAAGTTGGCAGCTTCTGAGTTCACATTGTGAAATGTAAGATACTTGTGACACAGCTTTTAGATGCATTTAAACTATGCTGACCAATGCAGCATTTTAAACTGCTGTGCTGCTTCAGTATGCAAATCTCTAGGTTGGTGTGGGGAGGTGAGAGGTCGCTTACAGGATTGCATCTGAAAAAATAACCCTCCTGAATTCACTGTGAAAGGCCAAATCCTCAGGGAAACTTTAGAAAACTACAGTTAGCATACTCAGAAGATCCTTGTTCAAGCTTTCAAGTGTTTACAAAAACATGTTTCATTTATTGAAAATATTTAATAAACTTGTATTTTAGTAGTGCAGTTGAATAGTGCAGTATTCAGTAGGATTATAAATATTTTTAGTGGTCAGCTGTTTTGACGGTAAGTGCAGTTGACTTGTAGAAAAAAATTGAAGTCTTTAGTTTTACCTCTTCTGGTCTCTGCTATGCTAGGTATAATAGAGATTACACCTTCAGGATTATTTTCTGAACTTCTTGGACTGAAAAAAGTAAGAAAAACTGAGCCTATAATGAATATTTGAAGCCCTCAATGTCGGAAGAATGTCAGTTGGCAAAACTGCTGCGTTCTCATTTCAACATTTTCTTAACTGTGAGCTTTATCCCTGAAAATGACTAGGAAGAAACTTGGGCAAATAATTTGCATGCAAATCCAAAGCATGTCTTTATGCTCTGATGACATTGTCACAGTAAATAACACAAATATAAAATGCATCTAGGTAAACCTGTGTGTTTCCTTTATCTATGTTTTTTTTTTTCTATATTTCCATGTATGAAGAAAACGAAATGTTCAGGTCATCAGTTTTAACATCTTGAGCATGGGCATAATTAGCAGGAAGTGGTAGCTCATACATCCAAAATACTTTCTAGATTTAGGCATCTACACATGTTCTGAAGTAGAGCTTAACTGAGTAATGAATAATTTATATTTTTGGGAGGAGTAATAATGATCAAAATTGTGTACAGTTTTTCTGACAGTAGTTTAATGTGTGCACTGCAGAGGGAAGTCCTCTGTTCTCAGAAATTGAGAGCCTGAAGATCCTACTTTCTACCACCCAAACACTGTCTTACACATTGTGCAAGTGCTGTGAGGGCTTGTTTTTGTAAGGACAATGAACTCAGTCCTGTCAGGTTGTGTTAAGCAGCAATTACTGTAACTGCCAGACTTAGAACTTGGTATTGTCAGTGTGCATTATTAGGTACAAATCATCAGCCTGGAGACTGCATTTTACAGGCAGAACTCTGAACACTTCTACATTTTTCCACCCAGCACCCCCCCAAGATTTCTCAATGTTTAGAAAGGCTTATGATTTATTGTCTTGGACTAGCTTCCACAATTTATGATAAGTTTTGGGGTGTAGGTGCCATTTTGCTTTCTGAATTTAAATGAACTTAAAATGAATAAAATTAAATTATGTTCACAGTGATTTTGAAATACCTTAGTGGGACATTCCCATTAACATACTTAAAAATAATATAAACTACTTGATATAAAAACTGCAATTTTGCCTTTTTTTTTGCTTATTATTTGCAATACTTTAACACCTTGTGTTGATTTTTTGCCATCTTTCTTCATGGAACAGCAACAAATTGTGTTTTCAGGCTAAGAATGTGGCTGACAAGTTGTTGAATGTAATTGTATCAGTTGTATTTGATTAATTGCTTTAACGTTACAGCAGCATTACATGTGTAATCAGGGATTTATAGAATTCGGTGTTTACAGAAGTTGTGCCTCTAGATTTTGGATTAGTCAGCACAGGATTAGGATCAGGAGACAATAACTTTTTTGTTGTCCTTCATAGGTCTCCTGGAGGTACTCCTCTTTCTCGGCCCAAAAAGATGCAAAGTTCAGATTGGGATCCGGTTGCTGTACTAACTCACGCTCTAAAGCAGAAATTTGCACATAAAAATTATGATGAAGATGATTCCTTGGACAAAGAAAATAATTCTTTTGATAGCTCTCCATTTTCTAGTCCTGAGATGCCAGTGGTATGTTTTTATATAAGAATTTGTGTTTGTATTCTTGAACTGACTGCTGTTTTCGTGGATACTTGCAGAATTTTCACAAGCCTAGAACTTCACAGTTTTTTTAGCCATCAGCCTAGGTAGTTACTTTCTTTAAAGTATAATCAAAGCAGAAAATCTCAAAATAATTTGGTGGATTTAGACTGGTAAATGCACTTATAGGTGTGCAGAGAAAACAACAACTTAGAAGACTGATTTTAAAAATTCATGTCATAGTTGAGTGAACTGTGGACTGTAGCTTGATGGTACCTGGCAGGTATCCATGCATAGAAACTGTGTGCTTAAACAGTTATTGACTAATTTTTCAAATAAGGATATTAGGAAGGTCCAGAAAGGTCTCACTAATACACCCTAACTGCTCAGAAATGGAAAGAAATGCATAGTCTGTAGTATTTTCCTTTGAGTGTAGTTTCCATACAGTTTGAATCTTTATCCAAAATGAGATTTGATTCTGTTGTAAAACCCACAAAGAATACAGATTTTCCTAGGAACAAAGAAGTGGTAGACAGAGCCATTGGACTCAGGTGGTTCTGAGCACTGATTTCTGCATATCAGCCTGTGCCAGCTACCTGAGCTTGTACAGTCCAGCAGTGCTGTTTTGTTGGTTTTTAGGCATTTCCACAAACCTCAGAACTGCTCAGATGAGATGGATAGAAATGGGTGGCACTAATTTAAATCATGTCTCTCTGCTTAGCACTTCTATCTTTTTATTGTAAGAGTGAGAGAAAAGATTCAGGCTGTGGCATTTGTTACCCTAATGGAGGGAAATAGTAATGGAGAACATACAGTGGAAATCCAGATATTTAAAGATATTCTTTGGAAGCTGCTCTTACATGTGGCTAGCTGTGTGCTGAAAACTTGAGAAAAACTAATGTGTGTGTTCCTCTTTCTAGCTGTAATGATTTTATTTGATTTTTTTTTAATTTCAGCTGCCACAAGGATTTTCCAGGCTAAACGTAGCATATATTTTACAGACTGCAGTGTGTCAACAGTACCTGGTGCAGTCTTAATAAATTTCTTTGACTTTTTTCCCCAAAGGAGAAGTTAAAATGTCCTAAAAATAACCATGCTGGTATTTTTGATGCTGCAGACTATTGCACTGCATAGCTGACTTACCTGATTCTAGATACAAAGATCAAAACTAGCTCCTGGAACAGCTTGTATATGGAATAGCTTTTGTTTCAGGATCTGGCAGCTGGATTATGAAGTCCTGGAAGAGAGTCTGCTTAAGGCCAGCATGTTCAGGAGTAGATACAAAAAGATGGAATTTTTCTGGTTAAAGCAGAATAATCTTATGCGTTTGTAACCAAGCCTCTCTTAGCTGTTGAGTGTTTTGAAGAATAAATGTACTTAAACCAATTTCACAGACTTACTATTTTATTCTTTCTATGTTGAGAGAAGTGCAACAACTCTTCCAAAATGTAAATATCTTCTAATTCAGTTTCTTGGGTATAATTTTAACTTCATGTCTGCTCTTCAGGTTGGGCGCTGCAGTCTGAAGCCAAATGCAAAACCCAGCCTTACAAGAACTGATGGAGTTAAGCAGGTACCAGCATGGAAAGCAAGAGCTCAGATATAGTGGAGGCTTCCAAGGAATGTTCAGTGTGTATAAGTGGTGGGTCTACTTTGAAACTGCTGTGAGGTGCTGTAATGTGTTGTTCCAGATCATGTCTTTCCTATGCTGTTGAAGTTTGGGTGTAGCAGA
Organism: Geospiza fortis; assembly: GCF_000277835.1. Taxonomy (NCBI): domain Eukaryota; kingdom Metazoa; phylum Chordata; class Aves; order Passeriformes; family Thraupidae; genus Geospiza; species Geospiza fortis. The sequence continues at coordinate 2,813,663 of NW_005054316.1, read as the reverse complement.
GTTTGTAAAATTACCTCTTCATTCTCTTTGGTTTCTCAGTAGCCCAACTTGTGGATGTGATGCTTTTACAAGAAGCACAAAACTGAGAGAAGGTTTCTATTGCTATGTAGCAGTGCCTTTGGAACCTGGGGCATCCAAGAAAGCAGTGTGTGTGGGGGGAAAACAAAGATTTATTGCTGTGGGAGCTGAGGTATATGCTCTGTTTGCACTCCAGTGTAAATAACAAGGAAGTGTAAACTTTTTGTGTGTTATAACTACTGTATATAATGGTAATACTTTTTCATGAGAGTGGGATAGTTGCCTTGGTTTTCTTTGGAGTTTACTGATGCAACTCCTTATTCCATGTGCAAACAGTTTTCTAATTTATTTTGGGTCAGGAGATGAACTTTCATATTTGTGGAACTTTGTGCTGTGAGGAAACAGCAGGTTGTCTATTAAATGCCTGTAATATGAGGGAGTTGCAGTCTGAGCTAAAAAAGACCTTGCAGAGAGATCTGCTTGCACACAGTCTAAATTCCATATGTAATTAAATATTAATTTTTATCTTGGCATGTGCATGTAAACTCAGTTTTGTTCGCGAGAGCTTATAAAATAAAATTCTCCTTATATTGTAGATGTGTGTGGTAGTGGCCTTTTGTGTTGCGGACTCTTTTGTATCTTAAGAACTGATCATATTATATGAGTTCTTAAATCATGTTATCTAAAACTAATTAAAGAACAATTTGTATTTTTTCCTACCAGAGTAAGAATGAGTTAATGAAGCCACTTATTTACAAATTTATTATGATCCACTGCTCACAGGAGCTGCTGTCACCCAATCTTTTGTCTAACAATCCTGATGTGTAAAACCCAAATCCTGTCAGACTGTTGAATGTGCCCCTTATATCCCGTGTGTCTTCTATTTCCCTGCTCACTTACATGGAGAAGACTGACAGCTGCATCCCCTCTTACTGCTGAGTCTTATTGGCACAGTTGTAAGAAATTAGTGTGCAAATACCATACTTGCATTTTGGTTTAAAAAATTATCTTTTGACTAAAACTGGAGCTTAATTGATTTGATATATTATGCTTCTAAAATTAAATCCTCTAGGTATTTATTTCTTCTGGATTTAGCAATTATTGGACTTTATCGTATTCTCCCATTCCTTGTTTGGTCCGTAACAGTTTGGCCTTCACTTTCGTCCAGTGCTTCACTTTATTCCAATGCTTCTTCCAAAATAAGCATTTGCTCCTTTCTCTACCTCAACTTGATAGTTGCTATGAAATCTGTACAGAATATCCAGCTCAGCCCCATGCTGGATTATTTTACCCTCTTCCATCAAAGCTCCTCGTTGTCTTTTGTCTGCTGCTCTGCTCTCTGCTGTACAAGAGCAGCAGGCAGTGACTGAAGGAAGTCCATGCGGTGTCTGCTGAAGAGGGCACACAGGCAGGTGAGTCCCAGTGAGCATAAGGGCTGTGAATTGGCTCCCTCTTGCTCAGTATCTGCAGTGCAGTGAGTGCAAGTGTTCTGGTCTATATCAGCATTCCTAGATCCAGGGGGTTTCAGAGGTTGTGGCCCTGCTGTTGTGACTGACAAGCAGGATGGAATTCCTTCTTTGAGAGACTGAATTATGTGCAAAGCCATACGGTAGTTACATCCGTTGCTTTATGTGACCAACAGTTTCTTCTCTTCATGAAGGACAATTATTTTGGACTCCTTTTGCAATTTTTCTTTTCTCCCGAGAGTTCATCATTTAACTACAAGGTAGGTCAACAGGAGCAGTTTGCGGTGAGAATTTTGACTTTGGAAGTGTCTTTTCATTTTAGAAGGGACTTCTGAGAAATTTCTCAGTACCTCTTAACACAACAGTCTAGTGTCAGAAGCATCAGCAAGTTTTAGTGAGCTGTGTGACCCTTGTGGTTGTTGCCTACTGTCTGATTTTTGTCATTTTGATGGGAATTGTGCAGTGATATAGTTTATAGCTGATCCACTTCCTTAGGGAAAAGAATAAATAGTGGACCATGTGATTTTTTTTCCCCCCACCTACATATGTTACAAGAACGGATTCTTTATTTTATGTAGTTCCAGATGTAAAGAAGTCTGTGGGTGGTATCTGGTAACATTTGACAGTTTTTAATACCAAGAAGTTGGAAAGCTTAGTAAAAGTTAGTAATGAAAAGTTCTATCACTCGTTGCAGAGATTTTTCTCCCTTTTCAGAGCTGATGGAAATGTGGCTTTGTCATCTTATTTTCTTTGACTAAAACTTCTGTATCAATAAATGGGAAACATGCCTGCTTCCTGTGCCCACCTAGAATCCATTCCATGTTGTTCCTACAAATGCCCTTGTTTACCTAAGGTCCCTGACCGAATTTCTGAGTCACAATACAACTCAAGAGTTCTGCTATTGATCTGGGAAAGGAGGAGGAGGCTCAGGAACACAAGTGCTCTCTTGGTCTGCTGGCATGATCTTGTGAAAGGTTGTGCTTTCTTATCACTGAAGAAGTCTGAAAAACTTATTCTCCTACCACTCCCGGTGAATTTTTGAGCAGGATGTCTTCCTTCAGGAGGTGCTGAGGTGGTTGCTGGAATGAAAGTCGGTTTTGTTTTTCTACTTGAAAGACTTAAAAAGTATGTATATGGTATCAAATTTTCCAGCTGATAAAATTGAAATGAGTAAATGTTTCACATATTTTGAGTAAAAGGGCTAGAAGGAAAAGTAGACCTTTAAATGCAGTCCTTTAAAAACATTTAAGAGATCCTAAAAGATTTGTGTTCTCTATCAGTGAGCTTCCCATTACAAGAAGACTAATAATACAATTACCTGACAATTATTATCAGAATACCACTGCCGACATATTCCTATAATATACGAAACCTATCCGAATACTCACTACTTTGTGAGGGACAATAAATATATAATTTGACATGTATTAATCATTATATTAATATATATTTAATTGATCTATATTATCTCTGAATGTGGAGCTACAGAGTTTTTGGATGAAGATAGAGCAGAGAGTATCCAACAGTATTAACGGGCCTCAATCAATTCTTCTTACCAATTAACGATATTGTTCTTCAGTTCCACCTGAATAGTAAAATTATATATAGGGTTCTTGCAAAAGCCAAAATGACAAAGGAAACCTGCTAGACAAGTTAGCCTTGAGTCACTGATTAGGGAAAGGAAGTTCCACAGGCAAGACTATGGAAGCAACTAAAAAAGAGATATGATCAAATGAAATACAATTTAAGGAAAATAAACACATTGGGAGTTTTAGTGACTACAAGAAAGCAGTCTGGGAGAAAATGAGGTGCAGTGCAGAGAACCAAAAGATGCCAAAACTAACCTGACAGATGTTGTAAAAGCAGGGGAAAAAATCAAGGAGGAAGACACAACTTTGAGGGGAAGATATCAGAGACATGGCATGGATACTTAAACATACAAAACAATTAGAAATCAATCTCTGCCAAACTGAAAGCCATCAAAAGGCATGGCATGCCATCAAGTGCAGGGACATGGACTAAAGCTTGCCAAAAGTGATCCATTAAAATCCCTGAAAGAGAAAAGAAGGACTTCCAAACATGATGTCCCAGTGGTAAGCAAGGGCTGCAGCCAAATGTTATTTCCACTTTATCTGAAATTTTTTTGCCAGTGATTCTAGGTTCCTGGGAGATATTTATTATCCTGATCCTTCTACCAGCTTGTCAGACCCCTATGTTGTCTTCCAATACATTTTTCACCGTGATACTGACTTCAGCTACATCTGTATTACCTTCCAGGTTTATCTGAATAATCTATTAATTAACTGTGTACAGTGTTTTAGGGCATTGTTGCACATCTGTGTGAAATTGAGTAGTTTACAGTGAGGAAGGTGCCCTGCTGTACCTGTTGTGTGCAAACAAAGAAGGACTGCTGCGTCACGGGATAGTTGGAGACAACTTGGATACGGTAATCCCAGCGCACTAGCACTTTCAGTTCTCAGAGAAGTAAGAAGGGGAGTCAACAGTTCTGCTATCCTGGACTTCTGCAAGACAGACTTTGGCTTGTCTAGGAGACTGAGTGAATCTCTTGGGGGACAGTCCCAGAAGGCAAAGGAGTCCAGGAAAGATGGACATTCTTCAAGAAGAAAATGCTACTGGCAGAGTAGGAGGTGATTTCTGTGGAGGTGAGGAAGACCTGTCTGGCTGGACAGGGAGCTTTGGCCTATGGACTTTGGAAGAAGGGGCAGGCAATTCAGGGGGACTACAAGAATTTTGTGAGGTAACGCCAGGAGAAAATTACAATAGTCAAAGCCCAACTAAAACATAGTCTGACTACTGCAGTAAAAAAATGTTTCTCTAAATACATTAGTAATGACAGGGAGGCCAAGAAGAAGCTTTATCCTTTTCTGGGTATGGGGAGAAACATAGTGACAAAGGACCTGGAAAGAGGCCGCGGTACTTAATGCCTTCCTTCTCTCATCCTATAATAGCTAGACCACTTGTTCCCCTGGTACCCAGCCCCCTGAGCTGGAAGACAGTGGGTGGAATGAAGCCCTCATAATCCAAGGGGAAATGGCCAGTGACTTGCTGCCACACTTGGACACTTACAAGTTTATGGGGCCAGATGGGATTCACACGAGGGTACTGAGGGAGCTGATGGAAATGCTCACAGAGTCACTTTTGACCATTTATTGTCAATCTTGGCTAACTGGGGACTTTTGCTAAAGCCTTTGACAGTTTCCCACAGCATTCTCCTGGAGAAGCGGGCCAGTCATGCCTTGTACAGATGCACTGTGAAAACCTGGTTGGATGGCTGGGCCAAGAGAGTGTTGGTGCATGGAGTTACATCCAGCAGGCAGCTGGTCACTAGTAGGATTTCCCAGATATCAGTTGTCATATTTCAAAGGCTCCCATACCTTCTTGGTGATTTCTCATGGGCATCTCCTCGCAGCACTGACTCCCTCTTCTTCTCAGTACAGACAACAAACTTCAGCCCTCTTCACAGCCCAACCAACAAACTCCAGCTCTCTCTTCACCCAGCTAACCCACTCTTTTGTAACACTCTTCTTCTTATTGGACACAGCTGTGGCCTGTTAAGGGCAGGCCTGTCCCTAATCTTAGGGGATTAGTACAGCCGCAACTCCTCAGGTGTGAGACTGCCTTCTGCACTATTCTCTTACATTCTATTCCTCCACATCAGTTCTGTCTTTATCTCGATGTGGGGATTGAGTATATTCTCATTAAGTTCACAGATGACACTAGGTTTGTAGGAGTGTTGATCTGCTGGAGGGCAGGAAGGCTCTGCAGAGGGATCTGGACAGGCTGGATCAGTGGGCCAAAGCCCAACCATGTGAGATTCAACGAGGCCCAGTGCCAGGTCCTGCCCTTGGGTCACAACAACCCCTTGCAGTGCTACAGGCTGGGGGCAGAGCAGCTGGAAAGCCACCTGGCAAGAAAAGACCTGGGGGTCTTTTTGGGGGTTGGCAGTGTCTGAACATGAGCCAGCTGTGCCCGGCAGGCCAAGGTGGCCAGTGGCATCCTGGCCTGTATCAGGAGTAGTGTGGCCACCAGGACCAGGGCAGTGACTGTCCCCCTGTGCTTGGCACTGGTGAGGCCACACTTTGAGTTCTATGTCCAGTTTTGACCCCCTCACTGCAAGAAAGACATGGAGGGCATGTCCCAATAAGGGCAATTGAATTTCAAAAGTCTGAAGATAAAGCATGTAACTTAACTGGCAGGAATAGGATAGCTGTTTTAAATAACAAATATATAAAGAGGGAAATTTTTCATTATTTCTCAAAATACTTTGAAGTATGAAGCTGAATCACTCTATATTAACACTATAGCAAAACAAACCAGGTATGTTATAGTTGTATAGAAAAGTTTTTGTAAAAAAAGGAAGAATCTTATAAAGTCATAAATAGTGGATGTGTTAGAGTAATTAGAATTGTGTAAAAGGAAACATGACAAGAATCAATGCTCGTATCTCTTTGTGTGAATGATTCTGTTTTTGTTTCTTGCAAGTTAGCCAAATGTGAAAGGCACAGTCTGGAAGGGTCTGACAGGCTTGCTGTTTGTAGATGTTTCAGTGGTTTAGAGCAATGTACATCATTCTCCATAGTTATGCCTTGAAACACTTTGTTTAGGAACTCAGTCTTGAATTGCGGTGCTAGTTTTCACAATATCTAAAACTGTATTGTGAGTAAAGGCTAAAGATGACAGCTGTCCTCCTACTTCAGAGAAATTTGGCACATGTCAGTATTATTTGGCTGGATTATTTACAAATTTTGATTATAATTATCAAAAGGCCCTTCTTTTGATATTCATTATTTTCCCCAATAATCCTGTCATCAGGATCTCTCCTTCTGCAGTGGAAATTTGAATACTTTTTTTTCATACACTGGAAGAACAACAGCATGGTGCTTTTGTGCCAGCTGTGTTTCTAGACCTCCTTACATTTTAATTTCTGCTTACATTTTCATCCAGCATGGAAAGCTAAAGTAGGCCTTAAAAGCAAAATATTTATGTATCTTAGGAAGAGTGTTCAGACTTTCATTGTTTTTGAGATTGATGTATTCTGACCTTTTGTTTAAGGCTAATTTTAGGCATTTGATTTCAATGGGACACAGAAGCAAAAGCAAAAGTCTAAATTCTCTCTTTAGGTAACAGAGACATGGCAGTAAAGTCTGCAGGGGTGGAGTTGGCACTGATTGCTTCAAACTTCTGATCAGCTAAAAATGTCTGAGATTAAAATACATTTGAATATCTTTTAAAATAATTGATACAAATAGTTTTTACATTTTACAGATGAACTGCATGGGTTTAACCACAAGAGAGCAGTATCACACCGGGTCTATATTGCAAGTCTTCAACTAAAAGAAATTCTGCTTTGTCAGCATAAAGTCTCACAACAAAATTTTAATCTCTTTATCTTTTTATTTTTATAGCGATATACACTTAATTGTAGGGGTAGATGATTCTATCTTATTAGCATTATGATGAACTGTATTTATGTGCACTTGGATTAGTAAAAAGTCAACGCCTGGATCATTTATTCTCTTCACAAGATAAAACTGCTACTTCATTTTCTGGGAGAACAGGCTGAAAATTTTATGTGATGAGCTAGAGAAGAGCTTGAGCTAGCAGTAATTTTTTTTTCCTGAAAAAATATTCTCTTCATCCCATGTAAAATGGCCATTGGAGATTTCTCTTTGTGTTCCAGTACACACATAACTTCTAGCTTATACAAGTGAAAATATGCTGCTTTTTACTGATTAAAAGTCAAAGTGACTATAGGGCATAAAGATTCACTTTTTTTTTTCTTTCAGATGAAACACTATACTGCTCTTCTGTAAACATATGCATTCTTTGCTCCTCATGTGTACAGAGTGACTTGAACCAGTTTAGGTGCATACATAAAGCTGGGTAGGGGGATGTTTGCAGAGCTGGGCAAATTTTAACCTTTAGTGGTGTCAATCTTTGAAGTGTCCACTTCATTCTTGCTGTCTGTGCTTTCTCTTTGGTAGCCAACATTTTGTTTAGTTTATTTAGTTGGAAAAGTGAAACCAGATTGATTGCTCCCAATTCTGTTTCACTTTATAGTTCTCATGCCATAACACAGCAGCTGTGTTTGCTGGGAGGCAGTTGCCACTGAGCAACAGCTGCTGGCATAAAGGAGCAGTAGGAAGAAATTTAAAGTAAGCTTAGTTTTAGTTTTTTTCCCTGTGTTATTTTTGCCTTATGGCTGTTCGATGCATTGCTACCTTACAGTTTACAGCTGTATTTGTCCTGTTTTTTCTATAATGGGAGCTGTAGGAATAACTGCAATACCAGAGGTTATGTGTTCTACTGCTGAAGTGAGGGGTTTCTGTCCTTTGGAATATTGGGGGTTTTTATGTGTATTCTGTTGTTTCTTACTCAATTTTGTCTGTCTGGTATTTTACTCATCATTTTCTAGTAGGTGTTTTTGCTTGACTTGCATACCATGTTTGGCTGTTATCTACTGGAGCAGGCTTGATAAGCCAGGCTGTTTTTAAACTCTTTCTTTGCTTGTACAGAAGTGTTTCTGAAGTGAGGTCAAACTCAATGTTCTTGGTGTTAATTTATTAAGTGGGGAGTTCCTTACCAGCAGTGGGAAAATAATATCCAGCTCAGTATTTTGTGATGGTAAAAACAGGTAGTTTAAAGATGTACTTTGGTTTGACTCAGGTGAGGTGTGAGCTTTATCAACACTTCCTGTTCCTATCTGCTCATTTGACCACTCCAATATTTTTCATCCATTTGTGTTTGCTTCTTCTGTCTGTTCCTCTCATATGCACTGTCTGCATGCATAAGAATTACATTAAGGCTTTACTAGTTACATTTCTGAGGAGTCTGCTTTTTCAAGAATTCTAGCAAATCCCCAGACCATTTATTATTTTTCAGTGGTGGTATAGCCTTTTCTTTCAGATTTGAAAAGTATACTTTGTATTTAGTATATCAGAACAATCCAGCTGCTAGTGAGACTTATACCAAATGAGTATAACCTAGCTTGTCACTGAACTAATTTTTGATGTTAAATTAGGTTTTTTAGTTCACAAATAAAAGAATATATTGAAGAAACATTGACATAAGGCGAGCAAAATAAACAGAATTTGTGAGATCCTGCTTCATGCCTTGTGAGCTCTCGGAGCTGTTGCTAGGAGAAGAGCTTGGTAACAGTGCTCTAAGCTGGTAGTTGCCTAGGGAACCCAGAGACACTTGTGCTATTTCTACACATCTGTACCAAACCACAGTATTTTTCTTCCATGTACCCCCTTTTTCCTCTTCTCTAGCGTAATAAAAGTTGTGGGGGATCTTGGCCACAGGACTAAGTCCTTTGTCATCCTTCAGCATACAGGTCTCACAGTCAAGACTTAGAAGCTTTTATGAAAATGGTACTTGGCCAGATCTTGACTGAGCACGATAGTGGTGAATTGCTGACCCAATACAGGTTGAGGATCGTGAACATCACACCTGGTAATGGGCCCTGGCGCTTTTATTTGGAAGTTGTTGCTGTTCCATTGCTTTAATATAAGTAAAAGTCTCACTTAGGAATTGCATAGATTTTAGGAAAAGTGGAATGTATTTACTTATGAAAAAACCCAGGATCACTAATTACCAGTGAAGTAATTATTTGATGGAGGAATAAGTGAAACTCTGCTTATTAGAACAAAAAACTTCGAACTGCAGATGGCTAAGCAATTTAAATCTGCAAATTCTAAAGAAGCTGGCTATCAGACATATCTGGCCCTTTATATTTACTTTGAATGAACTTCACAGTAATACAGAAATTCAGAAAATTGCGTCATCTAAATTTTCTTTTTAAGAAAAGTGGGGTAAGACACATGACTATAGGTCAATTGGCATGTATCAATTCTAGGCAAAAATAGCCTGTACGACAGTATCCTTTTGCACAGTTGGAAATACAGGACTGATCTCCTGTGACTTTATTGTAAAATAGATAGTTTTAGATCATCTTTAACAAAAATGGCTGCAATAGAACAGTGTAAATTAAAATGCAACATTTTTATTACCCACAAAAGTAGATGTTAAATGGATGTAGAACTGATTACCTGGCAGATAATAGTAATCACTGAAAGGAAGTATTTCTACTAAGGATTACAGAGAATGGTACTGGGCTGATGCCATTTCATGTTTTTAGTAATGAAATAAGTGATAAAATTTGTGGATAATTAAAACCAGAAATTACATAGAGAGAAATAATGAAGATGTGAATGATGGCAAAAAGCCACAATGATAATGCCATAGCAGGTTAGGTCTTCAGAAGGAAAGTACATTCTAGTACAGTCAGTTGAAAAACTATAAAGCTGTTTCATTCAAACTGTATTATTTCAGAAACAGAAAATCTGTTTGCAGTGACTTGATTTGTCAGTGAATGCATGAAGATTAAAAAAAGTGCTAAAAGCTTCTTTCTGTGTCAGAGAGAAATTGTAATACCAGCCAGTTGTAGGAAGTGAGAACTAAAATAATTTAAATGAGAGTGCATTTCAATAATGAGCATGACATCCACAGTGGGAAGTGGTGACTCTTCTTTATTTCTTCTCTGTAGTAGAACCCAGTGCTGGTTTGACAGGGACCCAACTATAGAGTGAAACGATTGTCCCTTTTTGACAATGGTGCCTTCCTTCATCATATGTTTATTTTCTAGTGTATTTATCATAGGTTGTCTCAGAAAGAGAACAGCTCTTACTATATTTGTTTTACATCTCAAAAGTCCTCTTAGTTTCACAGAGTAACTTGTGCTGCTCTTGAAGGTGCACACTCTTTGCTGACATACAGATATTTAAGAGGACTTCATCCCATCATGACTCTCAGTAAAATTCAAGCTTGTAGATGTGCCATGCCAGCTGAAAAATGACATCTGCATTATTATATAAGATGTCCCTGAGAGCAATGTAACACCCACAGGCAAAACTTCAAGCTGTCAAGTAACTCAAGTGATGATGTAAGCTCTCCCTTTAAATTAATGACACTGAAGTATCAGAAAGAAAGGACTGTGGTTGGATTGGTGAAGGAATAAGGTCAAAAGGAAAAGAACAAAACAAAACAGGTCCCCAAGCCCCTAGCAACACATACAGACTTTTTTAAGGTACCTGGAGGTCATCAATTCACTTTTTCCACAAAACCATAGAAGTTGTGCTCCTTTATCATTGAAGTAAAAGCTGTCCTTTCACACGTTGCTCTCTTCAGGATCTGTGATGATTTGCTTCTTGACCTCTAACATAACTCTGTTATTAAATTATTTCTATTATAACAACTTGTCATGGGAGCAGCATTGGTGTTCCTTGTGCAGTTCCTGATCCATAACTAGAGCACTCCAAACTGTAACCACAGTAAAAATAAATAAAATACACCTCTATTTAGCATTTCTCATACAGCATGACTGTTGAGTTGCCATAATCAAAATGCCGGATAATTTTGTTGGTGGTTTGCATTTCAAAGCCTGTCAACATAAAGGCCTAAGCGGAACTGTTCAGAAAAAAATGGAGGCTATTGGTCACATAGGATTATATTGTGACATGTTTAGGTCTTGGGCAGGTGGAGGATTTGATAAAAGGCAGCTGAAGTCCAGACTTTTCTTATGCTCCATCCTAAGCAAACATTAATAGTAATATAATTGACTGTTCTTTCTTAAAACTGGAAAACTGAAATACTCTTAAAAAAATATTTCATACTATTATAAAATATGCTTAATAAAAAGTGGGATGGGAATTGAAGCAGATCTGAGCTTCAAGAAGCTGTTTCTCTTGAAATCAAAAAGACAGGCTTTATTGCAATAAAACCTCCGCAGTTTTATCTAGGGAGAACATAGGAATTATCAAGGAAGACAGAAAATACAAAGGGGTTGTGACCTCGCATGTAAGTCTTTGCTTCCACTTAACTAATACCTTTCTGAGTTGCAGCGAAGTCTCTTAGGCCCTCTTGTGTCTGGCTGACAGGAAAGGCTTGCAAGAATTTTGCTTACTTGCTGCATTCTCTCAGTGAGCTGTGAGCTTCTTGCTACTGCTCTCTTGCATGAGATATCCTGCAGTTTCTGATCTTTCTATCTTCCAGGTAAATCCAGAGCATCTCGGACAAGAAAGAATTCCCTGCTTCTCTTGAGAAGGAGGGGGAAATCACATTGCTCTTTAAAAGAATGTAACTTACGAATTCCAATTATGTTTTGAATCATAATAGATACCATGATTTCCCAATAAAATTATTTTTATGTTGCTTGTGATTAGTTGGTGTTTTGAAGAAGCTGGCAATAATTAGGTATGGAGGGGAGGGGATGAGGGCAAGACCTCTAAGAAGGTAAAAATGAGGCTTGATAACCAGCTTTCGTTGTCTCCAGACAGGACTCCTGATAGATCAAGCACAGAGGATTTGTGAGGATCAAGTGCGAAAGGAAATCAACTGCACAGCTTCTTATCCAAGTTTTTGCACTTTGATTCACGAATCCCATCAAGTAACATAATTTCTGTCTTATCTTTGTAACTACAATGGAGTTAAATGAAGGAAGTGTATTTGCTCTGTTAAAACTTTAGTACACACCTATTTATGTACCTAAAGCCAATGTACCAATTTTGAGTGGCTGATGTACCCATCCCAAATCTTATTTATGTTTCTTGATTTGTTTAATATCTGCGTTTATATAGGCAGTCTTCAGGCAGTGGCATTGTTGAGGAAGACTTCCTTTTCATGTGGGAGCTGGGGCAGTTACCATGCACATCTGTGTGCATATAAATACAGCCCTAGCACTGGATAAAAGAGACTTCAGAGCACCGAAGTGCAAGGGGCCACTCCTTAATGGTCCATGCAGAAAAGGTGGAGCTGGTGGCAGTGATTTTCCTGATGCATTGAGGGAAATAAATGTGCCACATAAATGTGGTACCACAAAGGGCAATGGTGATGCCTCAAACTACTTGTTATCTACATGGAACCTCATCCCAGCAAAACAGTACATTTTTTAAAACAAATAATTCCACTCAAGTTTTGGTCTCTCAGCTGAGGATACTAATGTATCTATTTTTTCTCCTCCTTCTAGAAGTTGACTTGAAATATATTTACCCAACACAAAGCATGGCAGGTACAAACAAGTGATTTTTGGGACAATAGTTTCTCAATCTGCCCTTGAATTTACCATATGTTCCAGTACTTCCTATTTTCTTTGCATTTTCGTTGCCTAACGTGGACTAGCCCCTGAGAATATCTGCAGGTGTTGGTAGGTCTGGTTATAGAAACAAGGCTGGGCATCAAATACATGTGTAAGTGTAGCGCCAGGTTTTTCTTTTTGGTAGCTGTATTTCTTTCATAAATATGCTTATGTATGAGCTAAGCTCATAGGAATCCTCTACACATACAAATGGAAAATCTGGATTTGGAATGTAGCAGCTGCTGAGTAGCATGAGTAGGTCAGGAAAGCATCATTTTAAACTAATGGTGGATTTAAGTATTAAAGTGTATTTTCTTCAGGATTACGGTTTTAGTAATATTTACTTGTAAGCAGGAACTCCCTTTTTGTTTCATATAAATGTTCAATCTTTTAAACTTTTCTATGTGGTTAAAGGTTAATATGTTCTTATGGCAGCAACTTCCATATGCTGCACTTTGTTTACCTATGTTTTTATTTGGGCAATGCAGAAGCTCTCAGTCTGCCCAAATGTTCTGATTTTTTATGGGTGATACTAATGAAGCTACAGTATTTTTTTCTCTCTCTCTCCCTCTTGGAGGCTTTTCATGATTCAAATTGCTTTTTGCCACCCTTTGCACTTCCCACTCTTGTACTTGCACTTTCTAGAGGGGGATGATTGGTATACAAATTGAATTTATCTTTAGGTGGTAGGAGTGCTGGAAATAATAGGACAACTCCTCCGTTTGTATGAATTCTAATACTCCATTTTAGTTGCAACTTCTTAAGACACCCAGATCCCCTTCCTAATCTAGTAGTACAATATATTTAGAGCTCTGTAGGGTATAGGATTCAAATATTCTCTCTAAATTGTATTACTATAAAATCTGACATGAAATTCATCTGCTGCTGCAATACTTCCTTGTGTGTTAGGTCTGCATGGCCAAGGTAGCTTTTGGGAAATGCTGCTGCTGGTAGCAAAATCCAATTGTCATGGATTAAGGTGTTGCACGGTGTTCAACTCTGCCTAAGAGCCAAACTAGCCCAGGATGCAGTGAAAGGATCCACTGGTTTTACTGCTAGAGCGATTTTAAACTCTTCTCGAACCTGTGATTCATTTGCTGTCTGTCAGTCCCTAAACAGCTGTTGGAGACTCTACTGTACACAACATCAGTGAAAGATTGAGAGGTGTGGAACTGGGGACACCACAAACCTGCTTTGTTGGTAAAACCAGAGTATTTTGTAATAGCACTCATTTTATCTAGAAGAGGATTGGACATTGGAGAGGCCCTGCCTTCCTCACCTTCAGCGAAAAGGAGTGTCTGTCACATAACTGATTGTCACACATATATTGCAGTTTCTTCTCTTGTTAAATAGATGTATTTCCAAGATTTTCCACCTGAACTTTAAACCATAATTAAGTATTTGGCCAGGACAAAAATATTTCCATATAATTAATTTTTCTTTTGCTGTTCATTGATGCATTTCAGCTTGTTGGTCTGCATTTTTTGTTTTCAACCATGAAACATCAGCATCCATCCAGACAGTGCCTGTGCAGAGTGGGAAGATGTATTGATTTGGCTGTACTTGAAAATAACTCTGTTAAATCTGTTATCGAAAACAGAGTGGTTTTCCAATGGCGACTGTGTAGAAGACTCCTGGAGAAACCATCACAACTCCAACCCTGTATCTGCCCCTAGGACAGATCTCTAAGGGGCTTCATTCTAACATCAATTTTGCAGTTCTGCTTGCATCTGGGGGACAGAGGAAAACACTTAATGTGATTCTGAAGGGTGGATTTTTTAAGAAAAGTTAAATCTTAACATGTTGGCTAAATAGGACTGAAACAAAATATATTTCCAGCTCCTGTATCTTGTTCAATTGTAGTATTTGCATGGCATGAACTATGTGAATATTGTTGCTGAGCACTTTGAGATACAAATGAATTCTGGCTTTAGAAATGTGTCAGAGTCAGGAAGAGTCCCTGCAGTGATACCCATCAGCTATGACGAGTATTTCTCACTTAGAAATACTTATCAGTGTAGAACATCAATACTTCTCATATTTTTAATTAAACTTCAAAAGCTTCTGTCATGCTGCATGTATAAAGAACATGGTCTGAAACAGAAATGAGAAAATGGAGATTGAAACTGACCAATGATCCTAAGAAGAACTCATTATTGGAACTGAAACAATAGTTTAAGGAAAACTCCTTCAAATACTTAACCAGGAAAGCATTTTCCCTGGGGTTTGAAAATCCTTCTACTACATGCTTAGGAAAATGACATGGAAATGCTTTCCTTGCTGGGAACTCCATTTCTATTCATACAGCAAGTCTAAGGGGAAATTTAGAGAAAAGTTCTTCTCAGAAACAGCACACTAGGAAAGTGATTATTCTGTTGGTAGAAAGGGGAGTCAGTGAGAGAATGGATGCAGTGGGATTTTTGCTGCCTTGTCAAACCAGAACGTCTTCTGCAAACAAAGGAGATCCTTCAATCAGCTGGCTTTACCAAAGAACTTGGAACACTTCACTTTTTTTTTTTTTATTAGCTGTCATTCCTCGACATGATGAATACTTACAGCAGTATGTTAAAAAAGATACAGTTAAGTCTCTTGGCTTCACTGCATAGCAGTCACAGCATTTTCACACAATCTAGTGCTTTCTTTCAGAATGATGCATATGGCATATATACGCACATATGGGGGCTGATGCTTGGTCCCAGTGAAGTTGGGGGGACCAGTGTTTGGCCCATAGAGTTGTATAAGATATGTGACTATGTATATATAAAATGCTTTACAATAAACATGACATATACAATCTTGAATTCAAAGATAAGCAGAATATATTTTACATCCATGTCAAGCTTATGGCCTGCACTTAAAAGTTTATGTACCTAAAATATTGGATGGATTATAGAAACAAAGAATAACAGTTTGCACCAATCAAAGTAATTTGAATACATATTCATGGCATGAAGCTTGCCTTGTGTTTTTGTTTTGTGTTTGGGGATGGCTTTTTTTTTGCATTTGCAGGGTTTCAAATTTAATTATCGATTTTTGTGGGCCGTGGGGATTATGGTGACATCAGGAGGGGAATAGGCATACTTTATGGACAACTCAGATTAGTGACTTAAAATAAAAGGCAATAAATTATGGCTGGTACCCTGTCTGGTACCTGAAAATAAAATTGTGACTACTTGAGTTTTTCCTTTCTGAGGAGAATTCATTTGGAAGGGCTGAGTGTGCCTTTTGTGTCTAATTTGATGGAAACTTTAACAGAAATTGAAACCCCAGATTGCAAAAGCTGTTGAGATCACCATGCAGTGTAACAACAGCCTTATCTCATTTACAGCTTTCTCATTAATCGTTGGGGAGGTTTTGGTTTTCTTCATGAAAACCAAGTTTATACAAAACTAACTGACCTGTGTTGTAGATTAGGTTAGACACAACTGCAGATCATGTGGTTTCTTTTCTTCTTCCTCCATAGACTCTACTTAATCTCAGCTACTCCTGTCTTTGTTCCTTGTATTCCAAAGGTACATGTTGTCAATAGTCATTTTATTCCCCATTTGACTGGTGGCTGAACCATTGACACTTACAAACACAAAGGTAGGTAAAATCTTTACTTAATGACAATGCATACATATGCATTAGTTTAACCAGCCTAAGATTTTCACTTATTATCACTTATTATTGTTAGTTATACAAAATTTTGCCTCTTAGATTATATGAAATCTTCATTTAGAGGAGCTAGATTTTAATCTCATTTGTGGGGCATAAAAACATTTTAAGATCCTGCTTTTAACAGCTTTTTTCTTCTTTCTAGATATGAAAACCTTCACTCAGTTTGAAAACTTCAAAATCTTTCAGCTACACTGGCCCAGTGGGAAGGAAAAATAATTTACAAGGGCCTTCTGTAAAGTGGCTGATAGGGCTGACACCACCAAAATCTGTGTTATCTGCATAGCTTTTCTATTCTGTGCATCAGAAGCCTGCTGGCACACTGGGGAGAAACTCCAGTGCAGAAACCAGAGAATACCACACATGTGTCACAACTGCATGTGCTAAGCACTGGTGCTGTGGGATTGGCTGTACCAGTCAGGGTTTCTACAGGAAATCAGATGGTTGCATTTTGCATTACAGACACCCAGGAATCTGGCTGCCAGGCATCTGCTGCCAGAGCCTACCCTTTCTCAGCACTTCTGTCTGGAGCACCTGAGGCAAACTGGCCCAGGCCCAAACCTGTGCAATGGGTTTGGCTCACAAGTACAGAAGTGTTGCTGGGGCCACCCTGAACCTCTTTCAAGCACTGTTTCATTACACAAGGTGATTGAAATCTAGCAGGTATGTTCAGAGCACCAAAATCCCCCGTAATAATTTTGGCCCTTACTAGTTTGTAAGGGCCTGATAATTTTCAGAAGAGCTTTTTAAAGTTGGGAAGTTTTAACACGGTAAGAGCAAACTTGTAATGGAACTTGTAGGTTCCACTTGTAGGAAAGGGATTGAGTTTAATGTGGCTGTAACAAAATTTCATTTGTACCTAAGCTTTCTGGTTGGACCTATTTTCTGGAAGCTCTTCAGAAACAGCTTGACAATGTTTCTGTCAAGAGCTTTTTACGCTGCTAGATGCTGAGTTTAACTAAATTTCAGAACATTAAAAAAAAATTCTTTAAGCTAGATGGCAAAGGGCTTCCATTTCTTAGTAAAAAGATAAAACTTGGGAAATTACATTGTTTTGTATGGACTTAAGTGCTTCTAAGCAGCGCATTACATTGCTCACATAATGTCCCAATAATTGCCCTACATCTTCAAAAGGAAAGGTACACCTAAAAAGCTCTAAAGTGGTGGTGCTTCCACCCCCACCACCCTCATGTGCTTAAGAAGACATTTATGCCCTGTAGTTATAAACCACTTAATTCTACTACAACTCTCTTGAGTGCCCTTTGCTTGCTGTGGTCCTTCTATTATATGAATCTCATTTAGATTAGTGGGAGGAAGAAGGAGGTTTTCTATTGGTTGTACCTTACATAACAGTGGAGGGGCAGAAAAACATCGCTGGAGTGCTTTGCGTGCTCACCATGTTTTGCCCCTTTTTACTTCACTGGCTTTCAGCCTCTTTTCTCTGAAGATACATACAAAGAACTAGTGGAGTAAATCATCCTTCACTAAAACTCATGCTTTTTATTTTCCTCTAAACACATTAGTCACCTTGTGAGCATGAACCTTCTCTCATCAAGTCAATATCCCTTGTAAGTGAGAAAATGTATTATATTTTCCCTTGCACTTCTGTGAGTAAACATCTTTCTCCTGTTTCTCAAACACCAACTTGAAAAGCTCTTTCTTTGTTGGCTTCTTCAATGTCTTCACATCTCAACGTGGCTACCCA
Organism: Geospiza fortis; assembly: GCF_000277835.1. NCBI lineage: Eukaryota > Metazoa > Chordata > Aves > Passeriformes > Thraupidae > Geospiza > Geospiza fortis. The sequence goes on along the minus strand of NW_005054316.1, from coordinate 2,795,662 downwards.
AACGTGACTTCTTGGCCATACCCGCTCGTTCTTTTGGAAAGCAGCTGTACAGATTTGATGCACAGGGGGTTCACAACAACACTGCACTTCACCTGAACGCAGTTATTCTTTCTGGGGGCAGAGGAGCAGGGGACAATCCCTTTGGTACAACGCAGTAGTGTCTGAGAATACAATCTCACTGAAATGGTGGAAGCTTAAGTAAAGTTTAATAAAGACTTTCAGAACTGAGGTTGTTTATGGCATAGTTAAGGCCAAGTATTTTTCACAAAGCTGAGATCATAGAAAATTCTTCAGCCACTATGATAGCTAAGAGGATTTTTAGTAGTCTGACTACAACACGTTTTTTTCCTTCATTGACTGAGACTAATCTAAAAGTCAGTTGAAGTATTCTTTTACCTAAAAGAAAAACACAAATGCATTTTGATGCTGACTATCTAAGGAGGGCATGAGGGGAAAAAATCAGCTACACTGCAACATCTCTCAAGAAAACAACTGAACTCCAGAACTAATGCTGTGCTTTGTAGATGACTAAGCTATTTAGTAAAAATTCACATATTTGAATAAATGGTAATCATGCTGAACTGTCAAATCATGTGGTGTTGCTGTGGGGCCTGGGGTTTTTTTTGAACTTAAAACTTCAGGCGCTGTGAAACGTTTGCCTAGACCGAATGTGCAAGGTGCCATGGATTAACAACACGGACCCATATGGAATGTGTTTGAAGTTTTCAAGAAGTTAACCTGCCAGACTTCATTCCTTAATGACCTTTGATACACCTTGGATAGTGGAAAGGCAGTTCAGAATCGTATCTTGTAATCGTATGATTTTGGCAGCCATCAGAAGATGAAGGATGCTAGAAGTTAAGGCTTTTATCCACAAACAATGGTGTATATTAATAAACTCTATACCATATTTACAAATGCTTTCTCTTGTATTAAAACTAACAGTATTCTGTTCACAGTGCCAATATTTTTACAGGTAGCAATCATCCCACAGTACTCCAGTATTTTGGCATGGGAATCAGTAGCGCTTTCTATTTACAGAAAATGTACACATATGAATATAAACAGGTAACTTGAAACAGTACTCAAAAGATAGATCTGTTTGTGTTTCAAAGGTTTAGACTTTACTACACCTTCCCTTTCGGCTGCGAGGGAATACTGTTCCTTGCAATGAGAAGATGCCCGTCTTTTATCCAAAGTGGCATAAAAATGATTACCAAAACAAGCCTTGTTACACTGAAGGTGTGTATACGGAGAGTAACTTCAGTCCAAGGTTTAGAGATCTGTTGTTTAGTGCACAGAATACAAAAGTTAAAAAGGCTTTTAACCACTAAAACAACACGACTCTCTGCCCTCTGCGAGCACTGTCCTGCTCAGTCCATGTCCTCTGGATGCTGGAGATGCTGGTGGTTTCATGTGCAGCCCTGCTGCCAGCCTAGAAAGGGTGTGGCGCTCTGGGCCTATATACATATGTCACAATATGACTTGTGGTAAATGAAAAGATCACCAAGAGTGCCTCTGTGCCCCCTGTCCTCTCAGCAATCCTCCCTGCTTCATGGCAGCTGGAACTGGCCTGGTTTCCCAGCTGCTGACTGGGACTCCGCGTCGGGGCAGATCGGGATCAGGAGTGACTAATGGCATCAGGCATGCGCAGAATGGAGGGAAGGGAGAGGAACATGAAGATCAGAAAGAAACCCAGAAGAACCATGGGCATGTTCATGAGGACCCTTAGAGCTTTGCCATTTCTTGCCTTTGCACAGTGTTGACAACAGGCTCCAGCTCCTTGGGACCTTTTTTGCTGCTGTGACCAAGACGGAGATAGCAGTGCTAGAAGGAAAAGTGCAAAGCTGCCACTAAGGAGTCTCTTCTTCATTTAAAGTCTGTTCCTGGCTGCCAGTCACTTGGCCTGAGTGGTCGTTGCTCCTACTGCTGCTGTGTTGCTTGTGGAGCAAACTTCTCCACTTGGCCTTGTTCCTCCTGAGATGGTTTAGCATGTTTTCAGATAGGGGAGTGTTGCCTGTAAATTGGGCCCACCTCTCAAAGAGTGGCTCAACGATGTATGTCATGAACCCTGGAGAAACACACAAGCGACAGCTGGTGAGCAACAAGTTCATTCCACAAGTGCACTGCCCCATCGAGTGCCTCAAAAACACAGAGCAAGGTAAGTGGCAAAAGCCCTGATGAGAAATAACAACAAACTCTCAAACAGACATCAATGCCTTTTGAAATGCACAGCTTTTGACCAGCACACAAGACAAGATATGGCTTTATCTGTGTGTGTCACAATAAACGCTGTGACACTCAGCAACCCTTTGAGGAGATTTCAGACAAGAAAGTAATCAGTGTTTAACACTGGCTGCAATTTTTTCCCGTGGGTATTTTCCCCCTATGCAAAGACTCCTTTGTCTTTCTGTTGAACATTTGGCTTAGATAGATTTCTTTTTGAACATTTTAATTTAGAACACATTTTTAACTCTTATAGTATCTGCAGCTCTTATTGTTAAAACAACTGGATTGGAGTGGGGCATGTGGTGAATAAAAGTTTCTCTTAAAGCTTCTGCCATATTGAGAAAAACACCAAGAGAATGAAACTAATACTTACCAATCTGGATGCTTGGTACTGTATCCTTTTGCTGATTACAAAGGGGGCTTATTTCCAGTTCAAATTTTTGTTCCAGATCACCTGCAAAAAAAAAAGGGGAAAAAAAATCTTTTTCTGACACTTTTACATAGGTATCTCTTCTCCATACCTATGTCACACTCTTACAGTGTCTGCAACTGTGTGAGGAGTTGGAATCTTCTACTAATGATGACCATAGTAAATTCTAAATACCTTCCTTTTCTGGACCTTTTCTTTTTAGGTATCAGAGCAACCAATAATCCACACAAAGAAAAATCGAAGAAAAGACGACTTTAGATGAACATTTCATCTGACCACATAAGTGTTCTGAGAACCTTAATTTTTAAAATAGACTCTCTTATGTGAGAGGTTTTTAAGACACTGTAGTTCATTTACTACTTGTTCAGATCACTTTCTACCAGAAAATTGCAGTGTATCAATTTTAGATTTACAGTAGTACTGCAGTGGAATTTGCTAGTGTGTTCTTGTGGAAGTGGCTCGTAAAGGGAAGAGTGTTGGAGCCTGGAATCCCACAGCTGTGGCTGCACTAACAAACTGGTAGGGGCCAAAGCATGGACTCCAGTAATGTTTCAAGTGTCAAGAGCTATGGAGGTCAAGTTATAAATGTGAAAAAAGGATGAAATTAAAAGTCTGTCTTATTACTGTGCAGTGTCTGGGTATCAAGCTATGCCTTTGCTGCTGCATTGAGCATATTATATTTCCTGGGTCATCCACGAAGTGCCCAGAGAGACATCTGCACAGGACTGACTTGAGACAGAAAAGCAGTTGGCTGAACTCCTAGCCACCTTCATAGCAGAGTATTTGACTAACTGGACCAGGAGGTCTCCAGTTCCAAATCTGGGACTGTCCTGAAGATTCCTGCAGGCAGCTCCTGCTGTGACCAGCCCTGGGGACTGTTTTGAATTGTTGGAAGAAAAACCTGCCTGGGGGATCTGCTCGCTCCAGATGCCACCTCAGACTGGCCCTGATGCAGAACTGACCAGGTTTGACATTGAGAAGACACTCATAAACAGTCAGTAGAAAATATTCCTGCAGAAATGGTCACACTAGACAGGCTTCTGTACATAGTAATGGCAGGAGATATTTTTTATGGAGTTGAAGGTAATCAATAGCAACGACCATGCTGGATTTAAGAATTCAGCAGAAAAACATCTCAGAGGATGTAATTTGGTCACTACCATGCCAAGACAACAGTCACTTTTTCTGCTGAAGGGACTACATTCCCCATGCCTGCAATTACTTCATGCAAAGATTGCTCTGAGTTAAGTTTTGGGTGTAGGGGTTTCCTTAAAACAAACATTCTCTGTTTATGAGTGCAACACGTTCATCCTTTGTGATTGTTAGCCTTCCCTGCCAGTGTACAATCCTCGTTACTGCAAGAGGTACAGGACCTTTCCTGTCTACAGAAAGGAAGGGAAGTGAGAGTTAACTGTGTACAAGCTAAGATGTGCCACTTCCCCTCACACAATAATATTTTGTCCATCTGATTTACTAGTAAGAATGTAGTGAGGGCTGGTTAGGAAAATCCTTCCTGTAAGAAAGACAGACCTGCTAGTTTAGACAAAACACTGTATTCAGCCCATAAAGAAATATTTTGCTTTAAATCCACTGTTTTTGTTTAAAGCTCTTTTCTCCCCATAAACAGTTTTTGCTATTGTGCTATTCAGGTTCTATAGCCCCATATAAAACACTGTGTGCATTTCTAAGCCTTGCCTTTCTTCCCTCTGCAGCATGGAATCACTTCTTAAATGTGAACAGAGTATTTTCAGTTCTAATTGAGTACTTAGAAAATGTCAGGAAAACAATTTTAGCTTCATGAACAATCAAAAGGGACAATTTAGCAAAACTGAGACACAGTAAAAACTTCCTATGTTTCCAAATGTGCAATTTGTCTTCTTCTCATCTACCCCTCCAAAAATGTCTGACTAAAAGAAAGTTTCTAATTCCAGTGATATCCCCTCTGTAGGTGTTCTGGGTAGAAAATGATTGACTTAAAGTATATCCATATATGTCTGGCTCTTCTTGTCTTTCAGAAATCACTTAATTGACAAAAATAAGATTTGCTTTTGCATGGTAAGAACACTGGAAGATCAGGATCTGAGTCTCTATTAAAATGGCCTTAGAAATGTTCTATTAAAAAATGTTGAAACTTTATTCCAGAAGGAAGATTAAACAAAGCACGAATTCTGGTATTTTCTGTCTCATCTATAGTTAAAAATCAAAATATGAGACTTTATGGTTTCCAAATATTAAACATAGTGCTGAAAAATACCTTCAAGCCCCATCATTGTGTGTAAGGGAGTAGAGAGGTCTACAAATACACTTTAAAGTGATAATGGTATCTAAATGCATGCTATTTAATACTGGGGGTGTTGTACCACTGAACAGGATTATACAGGCACTAGTGATAATCAGACCACAGTTTCTGTGTAATCGTCCCACATAAAATGCTCCTTTTCCCCCTGTGGTGCTTCTAACTGGTCTCATGTACTCAGCTATCCCCTTTCAGTGGTATATTTTAGATGTTAGATGAACAAATTTTGAGGACAGTAGAAAAAGCTTACATTTGTAAGAGTTGAGCTGTCTTTCTCAGCATGGTCCCCTAATACGCTACAGGTGAGATACTGCACCTCATGAGATGCCTGCTGATTATGCCTTCACTACACATCTGACTAACTAAACCTGCACTGGGCAAGTTGCTTATGTTGCTTCAAAGGCATCAAAGTCAAAGACATTTCACCAGCTTAAACTGACATTGGCTGAAAATTAACTTGCTGACCTGTTTTTCCTTGTTACAGGCTAACTATACCAGGTACCAGCTCAGATGTGGCTTAATTTTGTGGTGCAGAATATAAAATGAACTAAGAACTTCATTGTGTGCTCTTCCACTTGTCTTCAACTCTCAGGATGCTCTGAACAAAGAATTCAGCACTGATTAAACTCTGCTGCACCCTGTATTGTAGCACAGCATGACCTTGCCTATGCAGATAGAGCCAAATGGTGTAATTACTGTGTTTCAAAAAAAGCCCTGCTTGACTGTGCTCTCTGCAGGGGTCTGAAAACATTTGCAGTAGGTTCTAGCTGAGGTTTGGCTTGCCTGCATTGGCCCTTTCAACAGCATGCTGGGAAGCATGTTTGAACCCTTTCTCTGCATTTGCAGGCAGAAGAATGCGTCATATTTGGTAAACAGTGAGGGTAAGGCTCCCATCAGCGTTGTAGTGGGAGCACGGAAAGCGAGACAAAACCCAGTGTGAGGCTTTTGGGGCAGCGTGGCGCCGGCACCATTCCAGCTCAGAAACACTCATGGTGACTGGAGGGTCTCAGAGAAGAACCCAGTCATGGGCTTTGCAGCTGAATTCAAGTGCTGAGGCATAGCAAAACCCTCCCTCCTGCCTGATGCTGGTAGAAGAGCAGAGAAACACTTGTTGCTCTTCTACCCCTTCCCACTTTTCCAATGGGGCAGTGCATCTATGAAGAGCTCATTCTCAAGGGACATATCAGTTCTGCCTCTGGCTTGTCACACAGAAACCATGGAAAGCTGAGGTGGAAGGGACTGCTGTGAGCTGAAGGGGCTGACCTTGCCGGTAAAACTCTTCGCAGACCCGTTCACTCCACTGCTTGCTCAGATCCCAGACCCGGCAGGGATTGCAAATGTCAGCACACTTGAGTGCAATCTGAAAGCAAGAAGAAAAGCAGTAATGAGAAAGGAAGTTACTGTTCAGCAGCGTTTCAGCAGTAAATCTGCAGCCATGGAACTCCCAGGCCCCAGCAGCGATGCCGGGAAGGGTTAAGATTACCTTTCAGAGGCTCAGCCAATTGTGCCCTTTGAGGAAAGAGCATTTATTTAAGCTGCAAACAAAACTTTCATTCAGCCCTCCACTTTACCGTAGTGAGAACAAGAGCAGGGCCAAATTCCAAGGCTGCAAAGTGTTTTGGATATTCCTTGGAAGGAATAAGCCAACAAAAGCCTCAGGCTGGCTCCTGCTGACTGCTTGGCACAGCATCCATGGCTGATGACAAGGAAGGGAAGAGCCAAGCTGGTGTATTTGGGCATGATTCCTCTGTGGTCTCAGTGAGTGACCTTGCATCTCACTTCAATTACACTTCATCCCAATGTCTGCATATTTTTGTTTACAAAGCTAAGCACAGGGCTCTCCACACTGCCCCTGGCCTGGTTTCACTTAGTTAACTAGTACTTTTTAGTGCTTTGTAGGAGAATGAGTACAGGGGAAAAGGTTTTTAAAACTGAGTAACTACTTCAGAAAAGTAAACCATGTAATAGTCTGCCTGTCTTACTGCCTTGGAACAAAATATCATATGCCTTGTTTCTTCACACACTGAGCACAGTCATTCAGTCTGACAGAAGTCAGAAGTCATTCTGGCACCCAGGAAGAAAACGTAAATATTTCCTCTTAAGAGTTCAGACCTGTGAACCAGCAGAGGGAAATCTCCAAGTCATTCTTCTCTTTGGGTTAAGCTGATTAGCCTTAATGTTATTGTCTACTGCAAGGACCTTTCAAACATTCTTTAGCTTACTCCAATCAATCAAGAGTTCTTGATCTTTTTCTTTTATTCTTCCATAACTAATCAACCAGATAAGTGAATCTTACTGTCTGTTCCCTTGTTCCTAAGTTCCTAGTGCATAAAAAGCTTGTTTTTTTTTGCCGTAGCTGAGAGCTGTAATTCCTCTGCTTTTGGTATTTGCACAACTTTCTCGCCTTATCTGTCCAGAAATATGGTCAGCCTGTCACCCTGCCCTGCACACTCTGTGCAGGAATCTGACAGAAGACTGTGTTTGAGACAGAACAGGTGAGAAACTACTACATTCCCCATGCTGCTGGAGGGGGAAGAATTAACAGATCAGCACTTCTTCCCCTGCAGCTGTCACCTTTTCCATGACTTTGATGGAAGCAAAATATGTAGGTGCTTGTTTTGTAAATGAAAATGATTACTTCAAATTCTTTATGTATTTAGGAATGAAATTAATATAATTTCTCCAAAGAAGCAAGTATATGTAGCTACATTAATCACAATAATGCTTTAATAGATAGAGGTTTATTCTGAAGAGTCTGCTAATGACTGCTGCTTAGCTGGAAGAACCAGTATGAACCTATTTGATTTTTGAATAAAGCATGGACTTTCCATTAGCTGGTCAGATGCACTAGAGAAGCATCTGCTGCCATGGCAACAGCTGTCTCTGCAGAGGCAGTTTCTGAGCATCCATCACAGAAACAGGACTTGGAGACCTGATGTCAGGCTGTCCTGGAAAGAACACCAACGAGGGGGCTCTCCTTCACAGTGCTAAAAAATAACGCCAGTGGAGTGACATTTGCCAGAAGAGAGAGACACTACAACTGAAGAGAAGCAGTGTTCTGGAAATAAAATAATCTAGCTTATCTCCATTCCTTAGCATTTGACACTCTCCTGTATCTGTTGCATTCACAGCTTTTTAACTCAAGGAAATTACATAAGGAAATACTGGAGGCAAACTTATGCTTGCCTGATGTGCCAGAAGGTGGCAGAAGGGAAGTGCTTATGGTAATAGGTAAGGAGAGGCTGATGTACAGACATACTATAATATATTACTCTTAACATATACTAGGAAATACTGTGATCTGAAAAATTAGTACAAACAATAAAAAAAAAAAAAAATATCTCTATTACTTGTTGCATATGTGACTCAATCATTACTTATTGTTTCAGTTTAAAAGTCTTCCTTTGACTTAAGCAGTGAATTATCTATTTTTAAACTTTGACAAAGTCTTTGGTCTAGATATAAAATGAATATTACCTTCCTCAAAAAAAAAAAAAAAAAAAAAGACGTTACCTGAAGCATAAAATGTCTGTCCTGTGCATCCTCCAGCCTCAAATCCTGATTGTCAAGATGAGATTTCAGACGGATCAAAAACTCATTCTGCCTGTTGATGTCTGTTGCCAAGATCAGGGAGCCCAACTGCTGCTCAATGTCCTGTCTGCAATGAAGGTAAATAAGCCCCTTTAATCATGGAACCATTCAACATTAAGAGCTCAAAACAACCTGCACTGGATCACTGGAGCTGGCATAAAGCTCCCACTTTCTTTATGGACCCCAAGTCTGATCTGCTTGGTCAGTCTCTGCTGGGTTTTGCAGGGTACAACTGTTCTACCTGCCCAAATGGGTTCAAGAAGAATAGATAATGTAGAAGAAAAATGCTTGTTGGCACAGGTTGTTCTAAAAGCTTCTGAGAAGTGCTAGGAAAGTACAAAAAAACCCACCCTGAAACAACAGCATGTTTCATCAAGAAAAATGCTCACGTCTTACTTCAGCTGCTCAGAGCTGAGCGGTGAATACTGCAACTTTGAAGTTGCAGTCAAAGTTGTGAAGGTCTAGACAGAAGTCCTTTAAAGTTGCTGGTCTGATGCAAAGAATTTCTGGAGGGATATAGAGCTTACTGCTTCCAGGTAACTTGCTTATATTCTTGGTAGGGTCACCTGTGATTTAAAACGTATTACTGCAGTCTGTTCACTGTCTCAATCTCCCATCCTTGGTGGGACTAACACAAGTAAAAAGCTAACAGCAACTTGGCTAAGGTGCTCATGTGGCTGCTCTTTTTTTGCTTTACCCATAAAGACTGAACCACATTCCCTCAGTGATGTGTGGAAGTCTCCAGCAGTCTTGATGCTCCTCGACCAACTCCTTCAATTTCCTCTTTTTAATCACTATATCTTTCCATTTTTGGTTGGTGCTATGTAAGATGAAAAATGCCAACAATCCATCTAAACAATCCCCCAACTCTTGCTGGGAGTCTGTGTTCCTGGTGCTGAGAGTGGCCATTCCATTCCTGTGCTGCAGAAGTGGGTAGGTGTTAAAAAACACCTCTGCTGCATAACTTTGTCTCATGCTTTCACAATGGCACCAAGAAGGTGCAGGAAGTTCGGCCTATTCTGAAGCCTGGGCCTCTTTGCCAGTGTGCTTTTAAGAAGGGAGAAGGAGGCCATGGCCTCGTTTCAGTGATTCTGGTGGACACTTACGTGACCTCCTTGGGCAGGTGGGCGAGCAGCCGTGACTCCCGAAGCATGCCTATGGTGGAGCGCCAGTGGTGGTTCTCCAGCACCGACACGTTCTGGGGAGGAACAACACCCACAAACGCAAGGATTAGGATGGTATCCATGGTACAGGTACACATATGGATTTGCCAGATCACATGATATCCAGAGCTGGTTGGACAAGCTGTAACATGAGCCTAAAATGAGTGCTTTTCAGCCACAGTTGGATTAGAGTAATTGGTCTAGATTTCTACAGTTAAGGACCTTGTGCTTCTGGGTTTCTTAGCTAAGGTCAGTCCTAGAGGCCTGTTGTTCTGCAGTTTTTGAATCCTGCTGTGAACAGAGGAGCTAATCTCATCTGAGTGGGAGGCAGTTTGCATTCTAGCAGATTTATTAACAAATAAATTAAAGCAGGAGTGCAAAAGCTTATTTTTACCTCCTACTGATTCCAGGCTGACTTTTCAGTCTCTACAGTTTGAATGCAGAGCGGACAAGAAAAAGAAAACTAAACTGCCAAATTTCCCTTTGAGTCAGGGAACTGCAAACTGCCTGCAGCTGTTCAATGAAAGCAAGAGGAATAGCAGTACTGCTGAGCATTTGCAGGCTTCAGCAACTTAGTCTGCAACAAATTTTGACTTCTCTTTGTTTCCTTGCTTTCAACAAAGTGGAACCAAAGTTAGGTGGGAAAAAAACTGCCAGGGAGCTGAAACCCAGCTTTCTAGGTTGTCAGTAAATTACAACAAATTTGGTATCTTTTGTCTGATGACTTGAAATTACTATCCTAACACACAATGCATTTTCCCATCATCACTTGTTTAGTTCACAGAGTACTTTCTACCACAAAACGCCTCAGACATGTCACGTGTTCAGAAACCTCTATCATCTGTTCCCTGTTTTGGGCAGTTCACAGCTTTTGCAGTAGATGAGCACTGGGTAAGAAAAACAAAACAAAACACAACCAAACCTTTTGAGCAGGCAGCAGAACAAGGACTCCACCCTGTCACTGCCAGCTGGGAAACTGGAGGGAGAATCCCTCTCTCCAGCCACTGCTGACTTCTAGCTCCCTCACACACAGTCCCACAGCTCTGAGGTATTGCTGCCATAGTACTGCCTTTCCTGTGGGACATGATGTGCAGCTCCCACTTTTCCAAGAGGGACTGAGCAGTATTTTCTGCCTAAGTCTTCCCCATCTTCCTTTGTAGTCCTGTCATATCTAATGACTGTTCAATAACTAAACATTGCATAAGCAAGATCCAATTTGCATTTTGATCATCTTGCCTAGTGCAAAGGTGAGAGTACAAATTGGATTGACTTCCTATCACACTATTTTCCACAGTGCTTTTTGTTGCTTCTGAATTCACAGAAACAATGTTGCTTTGGTATTTCTCTGGGTTTGTCCATTTGTTTCCTGTACAAAAATCACAGATTCTGGGGGAAAAAACCAAAGTAAAACCAAATCCAAAACTTTCAAACCATGTAAAAACCAATTCCTTTTCTTAGGAAGAGCTGATGGACTCAGATCACAACATCAGTTATTCAATACAGAAATTACTTTTGACAGCAGTTCTGTTCATTTGCCAGCTTAAATATCCCTTTTCTCCTTTTGCCTAAATACATCAGGATGGACTTTTGCAACCCTACACTCTGACCAAGAAAAATAACAGAATGTAATAGCACATAATAACATTTTTTTTTTCACCTGCCAAGTTACAGAGCTGAATTCTGGTCCCAAGAGTCACCCCAAGGCCATAGGCTGCCATCTTCCTACTAACTTGGACAAACTCTGATGTCACCTCTGGCTTTTGGGAAGGTTTGCACTTGTTTAAGAAAGTACCTGTGAACACAGTCTTGTGACTGATCTGACTGCATCCTTGGCACATTGCGACCAGGGAGATCCCCCTTGGAGCACCCTGTGTCCTCACATCCCTTCCAGCATGGCAACCTTACTTACTGTGAGGAGCTGCTTCAGCAGCACCTGCCTCAAAGAGGGAATTACACTCCATGGATGCAGCTGCTCCTTGGCCATACTGAAGGCCAGCAAGAATAGGGCTGAGAAGTGATGTCGGCATCTGAGACCCTTCCAGCATCCAATTAGTAGTTACTCACAGGAAAAAGCACACTCAGGTAGTCATCTCAGAGTATTTGCACTTCTCTAAGTTTCTGCACTTTGCCTGCTGCTATAAAGGGAACCTCAAATTGATACTGCCGCACTGTTTAGTTTCCCACACTGAAACTACAGGGAGGAGGGAAAAGGAAAGGTCACGTTAACAAGCAACAACAAGCATGAAGTCATATGATTCTCCTCTTAAATGTAAGGAGCCAGGATCCCTGAAGTGGCTGCCAGCAATTAGTAGAGTCAGCTATTCCCCCTAGGAACACACTAGTGCTTTATTAAGACTGATTGCCATGAGCTATCTGGTCACCCAGGCTGATGGGAGACAGTCCATGCAGGGAAAGTCTCCGTGCCAGCCTGCAGACCAGGGCTCCCAGCTCTGCTTCATGTGGTGTTTTGGTTTTTTAAAAAACTGAGTAATGCAGCTTTGCTTTAAAGGCTGCACTACAGGAAGCTTCTATCACATTTACAGCCCTACACATCGCAGTAGATTGCTATAACAGAGACTTCAGGACTATGACAGTTTATTTTACTTAAGCTACCACAATATCTGTTACTTAGTCTGAGCTATTCGAACCACTGCATTCAACATACATACTGGAAAAAGAACAGTATCTTGAAGAGAGGGGAGACTTGCTACTAACTAGGTGCAGAGCAAACTTAAACTTTAATTCAAAGTCAAAGGGAATCAGACTTTCTTTCAATCTCTTCAATCTATTCTTACTCATTGAGCAGTTGGTTTAACTACACAATGTTAAATAGTAAAAAATGACACTTATTATTGGAAGTGTTGCTTTTAAGGAAGATTGCATAAGAGTACTGTTTTTACTGATGCCCAAAATGTACTTTCCTATTTCCAGCCTACCCACATTAAAGTTGTAAAGTGTCCTTTCATAGTTTTCTGAAATGTTTTGTACTACAGATATGTGATCTATCCACACTTCTAAAGTTTTACCCTTCATTTAAAAGCCAGACAATGCAAGTTAGAAGCAAAGTCTGCACCACATTACAAGGAATGTTGTTGTGCTCCTCACAGGAAAATTAAGAGACCTCCAGACCACCAGAGTCACCTTCTATGCTCTTAACTGTCCTTGTAATGCTGGAGACTTCAATGAACTGCTTTTATCTTTCTAGAAAATTATGGTGTGTGCAATCACGTGCAACAGACCTTAGAAAATTACCCTACAGATTACAAAACAAAGTTTTTTGCATCATAAAATACAGATTTAGTTTGAAAATAAATACTGAAAGCTCCGTCTTGGTGATGTCCTCCTGAAATATGACTCTTCTCACATATGCACTTCAGAAGCTGTCAAACACTTTACATCTTTGTCATGAACTGACCTACCTCATTTTGCAAAACCTTTTCTTCCAAATGTAAATGTAAAGTTTGAATTTAAATGTCAAGAGACATTTAAAAGCATAGAAATGCCATACATGGATAAGTCCACTGTCTCAAAGACAGATGACTGCCAGCTCTGTTAAAACTTACTTTCATTTGATCCTTTTGCTGATTAATCCCTGCAGTTCTGTGTCTCTGCTACTTAAAAACCAAAAACCTAAGAACTTTGTTTCAGTTTCAAGCAGATGTTAAAGTACAAGTTTGAAAGACTATTCACTAAATCTAAGTTTTTGACTAAAAATGTTTTCAGCAAAACTTTTTTCCAGGAGTTATTTTTATTGGCATCCATATACTGTATACTACTAAAATCTTTGGAAACAATGTGGGATCATTTTCAGTTAAAATAACTCAAACTTGCCAGTGCATGTCTAAAGTAGGGTACTTCAGATCTCATTTGCTGTTGAAAGATTTCATTTTCTGCTTTGTCACTGCCTTTTCTAACCAATATTTGTAAGTATATTCAACCCCAAATACCTGAGCAGAAACCACTTCTCCAAGATACCAGTATTTTAGCTGTATGTCTTTCAGATTAGCCTGATTTTTCAACCTAATTATGAAGTGCTGTTTGCCACCATTAACTTGAGAAGGAATTGTCTGTACCTTTCCAAAAAACAATGGGTTTTGTGGAATGGCTCTACTCATTCCTCTTCAAAGCACCCTTAGCATTGCCAAAGTACCATGGCTTAGGCCCCTGGCTTTTTTTTCCCTCTTCACTCAGCTGGCCTGGCTTAGAAAAGACCAGAAACCTATTATGTCATACCCATATGTTTCTGGACCAGAAACATATGGGTATGACATAATAAGCTGCATCAGCTTATGATGAGGCCAATCACAAAATTTTCAGTGTTTGAGCATAAACTGTGCCTTGGCTGGGGCTCCCACAATCCAGCCCATTCCCATGTCTGAGGGCAGTACAGTTGCACCATTACACAACCAACGTCTTACGGGAAAACCCAAATGTTGCTTGTGTAGGGTAGAAAAAGAGAGGCTCTCTTATCAAGCAGTAAGCACATCACAGCAATCTCTCAATTGGCTATGTATGTGTATGTAGATATTAGTGAGTCTTCTTCAGGTAGGTTAATTTTTAATGCGGGATATTCTGTTTCTGTCAACCTCCACAAAGGCTGAAACTGACTCTTCAGAAGTGGCTGGAAAGCAGCCCAGTGGGAGTGGGGGCTGGCAGCTGACTGAACATGATTCACTGTGTGCCCAGGTGGCCAAGAAGAACAATGGCATCCTGGCCTGTATAAGGAATAGTGTGGCCAGGGCAGTGACTGTCTCCCTGTACTCGACACTGGCGAGGCCACACCTTGAATGCTGTGTCCAGTTCTTGGCCCCTCACTTTAAAAAGGACACTGAGTGCTAGAGCATGTCCAGAGAAGGGCAACAAGACTCATGAAAGGACCAAAGAACGTCTTATAAGGAGTGGCTGAGGGAGCTGAGGATGTTTAGCCTGGAGAAAAGGTGGCTCAGGGGGGACCTGATTGCTCCCTACACCTACCTGAAAAGAGGCTGCAGGGAGATGGGGCCAGTCTCTCCTTCTGTGCCTGCAGTGAGAGGACCAGAGCGAATGGCCTTAAGCTCAGACGGGGGAGATTCAGATTAGATAGTAGAAAAAAATTGTCTGTTAGGGTGGTCAGGCACTGAAATAGGTTGCCCAGGGACGTGGTGGAGTCACCATTCCTGGAGGTGCTTAAGAGGTGTCTGGATCTGGTGCTGGGTGAACAGTTGGGTTGGACATGATGATCTTAAAGGTCTCTTCCAACCTTCATGATTCTATGAGTCTGTGATTCTAAAGGCTAGAAATCACTACTAACTCCATTTATTACCTGTGAATTATGGCTAGTGCAACCAAAATGAAGATCTACTCTGGCAGAAAATTGCTCTGGCACATTGTATATATAAGTACAATGCAAGGAATAGAGAGATGTGCATATATAATAACAACGTACACATGTGTGTGGAGATTATACTCACAGGACAGTTTTAGATAAAATACAAAGCCACAATGATTGCCATGGGGCAAAATCTCAAATATATTCAAAAAGCACCACAAAAATCAGGCAGCATGGGTTCATTGCTAGTTACGGAACAAGCGAGTCTGTGTTTTTGTTTCAGGAAGTTTTCTACCACTGCTTGCCAGAGCTGAAAGGATGGATAGTAGGTGAAGGACAACTCTGTACTGATCCCAGACTTATGTTTCTCTCTGAGATCTTTTACTGGCTGCTCTTAGAAACAGGACACTGGTCTAGACAGCCTGTGGTGTGACCTAGTGGCTTGAAGTTCTTTCTTTGTATCTCAAGGAATGTTACTGTAAATGTCTAAGACTTTTCCTTTGGTTTCATCTGTCTGTCTTTTTTTTAATGCGGTGTTCATTAAGTGTTTAATTTTACTACAGCCTTACAAATCAAAGGTTTCCTTTAATGCAATACCAATTTAGAGCATGCCTGCAGCTTATCTGCTCACTGAAAGAAGATGAGATTCTCTTGTCAAGATTTTAAATGTCCTATCCACAGTTCCTCACCCCAGATATCTACAGCAAAAACAACCCAGACAACTGATCTGGCTTAAATGTCGTCTAAAAAAAATGTGACATTTCCACCTCTTCTCCTGTATCAGCTTTGCTTTAAGAAGTAACATCCAGTGAGGTGCTTGACTGAAACTGTCCAGACTCCAAAGTGCAGGATCACTTGACCCACATCCTCCCACTACCAGATTTTGGCATTAAAAGTTCACTGCAAATTGCTTAAACTCTCCTTGACTGCATTTTTTACGTTAGCAACTTGATGAGCAGTTTTACCTGGTACAAGCTGGCAAGGTGGTGTTTAGTTTTAATCAGAAAGGGTTGGTTGACCCCTGGGTGATCCACGTCATGAGCTGCAGCAGCGAGCAGTCCGAGCATGATGTCCGATGGGGTGAGGAAGTTGGCAAGCTGAATCATCACACATTAATCACAACAAGAACAGGAACAGTAAATATTTTTTTGTAAATAAACAAACCAGCTGACATCATGGCACAGAATGGGTGTGCTGGCATTTGTGCACATATGTCAAGTATAAATTTTGTGAACAATGTTTTTAAGGTAAATGTTGAACATACATCTATAGAGATATATACTACATTATCATCTTTTATTACAGTTTGTATTTCTTATCTCTTTATTACTCATGGCAATATAAGGATGGTTGTAATAGAAGGGCTTCAGCATAGTCTCATTTGGTTTAAAAAGCAAACAGGTAGGCTGGCAGGTTGGCATATGTCAGCATCCCTTGTAAGAGCTCGGCCTCTCCCAGAATTTAGTAAAACCAACAAAAAATCAGGCTTCAATTCTCTAGCATAGCACTGTGTTATAAAATGCAGAGTTTATCAACTTCTGAAATTTCAGCCTTGGCTGTTAAATATCTATCTCAGTTCAAGTATATGTATATTATTAGAGAACATAATTTACCTCTCTAACTTCAAACATTCAAGTTGGAAACCCTGTCCAGATTTTTTTCTGCTACAAGGCTCATTTAGAAGCAGAAAAAGGTAGTCTTAGCATTTTCTGTTTGTGAGAGTGAGGCAGTTATTACCAGGCCAATGAGTCTGTAGAGAGTACAGGTATATGAGATGAAAGAAGCATACTGAGGTCAGAGCTGATGAGCAGTATGGTCCAGGTTCTGCTGTCTGTTGTCTGTCCTCTGCACTTCCTGGCAAGAAAGGACTTGCAGATCTTGCAGGAGATGAAAATACAAGAAAAGTGGGGCCTGCTCATGTCCTCACCATTGCTATATTCTTGTGTAACAAACTGCTAGTTCTGTCCCTTCATTTGAGCCAATCTAGAAAAGGGTAAGTTATGTTCTTATACTGTGGCTCAGCATGGCAGTATCACAGTGCCCTCCAGTAACACACAAGCCAACACCACTCTGATGCTGTGAGAACTTGCAGCAGCCATGCAGAGGACAGCCTTGCAACAGACCCATCTGAAGGGACTGTTTTCCCCTTCCCTGGTGAAATTGCGCCTAATTTGGTATTTTGAAATAGTGATGTGGGGAGCTTATGCTCTGAGGTGGCTGAGGCACAGACATGCATGGCCTCCTTCTGAGTTTGATGGGAGAAGAGCTGCAGCCACCAGTGGGTGGCTGGGTCACAGCGCCATGGTGGCTGGAGCTTACATGGCAGCAATTAGACAGGATGCCTGCGTGATGAGAAGTGACTCTCAGAGCTTGACTGAAACATCTGTAATCTGTAGACAAGGCTGCTCCTGACTTGTTGCTGACTTCCAGCACGCCATCACTTTCTGCTGTCTGGAAGTATCTCCTGGGGCTTTTATTTCAACCCTGAGAAAAAAAATGTGAGCACTATCTGAAAGCAGCATCAGTGTGAAAGGTTGTCATTACCTTGGGCTCCCTCAGATAGCAGTGCATAGCTTGTGTGACATCAGCAGCATGGACAGCATTGTGGTATGGGTTCTGGCTATGGTAATCTTCTTGAACCATAACTGCGAATCAAAACAGAAAACAAAGATCCTTTTGTCTCTGAATGCCATGGCCACAAGTGGGAACTGGACTTAAAATACAATCTGAGGTTTTGCAGTCAGCCGCCTGAGGAGTTCCTTCAAATAGCTGTAGCTTATTTAAATTACTGCTTTTATCGGGGTACCTTTAGAGAAAAAAATGCATGAAAGGATTTGTGAGGCCCAAGGGGATATACTGGGTCTAGCGCATAAATCACCTCTTTCTTGCCTTAGTGAAGGCTCTCATTGAGGAGTAAAATAAACAAGGAAGAGAGGCAAATTTATCCACAACGGAGTGTAATTATTTAGCCTGCTGTTGTAGGGTAGTAGTGTGCCATTAAGGCAGTACCACCTATTTTACAGCAGCAGGGAGTGGGACTCTGATATCCTGCCATGATTTGTTATTTGAGTGATGAACTACAGGCAGAGGCATTCCTACATCCCCAAGGGAAGAATTAAAAAAAACCCCAGCATTGGGGTATTCACAGCAAAATCTCCTGTGACAATTTTAGTCAAATCTGTGTTTTCATTTTAAAATGCCAGTCCCTCTTGCTTCAGTTTGCAGCGCTGGAACTGGTCCAGCTGGACCAGGAGCACCAACCTCTTAACTCTCAGCTTTCTCTCAGACAGAAAAATCATTGAGATGTGTGCTTCACATCCCTCTGTGCCTTGCAGCAATGTGTGCACCATTACGTGGTCGTGGGACAGCACCACGTGAGCGCTGGAAGCTGCATGTGATTGTGCCTAAGGCGCTCTCCTAGACACGATCCAATTAATCGAATGGAAAGCCAACGGGCAGATTTCCCATGGCGCTCGCTGCCAGCACAAGGAGCACCACAGAAAGTCCAAGCCTTCTGTCTGTTTCCAGCCACACAAGCATCTGGAGGTACAGTGGGTAATCCCTTAAACTGGGAGTTTAGACCACTAGCTCTAATTGCTTGACTGTCCGCTTCACGTCTGCCCACAGGAGTTAGAAACAGCAGGGAGATTTTGTCTGTCTCCGCACCAGAGGAACACTTTCCAGAAGCAACAATTAGGCAGTCTTAAAGAGACCCTGCTTTGGAAACTCTGCCTGACAGCCTGAAAAACTGGCATTTAGCTGCTTTCAAAAAGTGATGCAAAAAGTAATTGATTTTGGCCAATTTCTTCTTTTGGTTCACTGACAGCATGGGGCTAATATTTCTGTTGGCAGTAACAGCAGCAGGGGCTTTCATCAACACTGTTCAGTGTAGACAGGACAGCTTGATATAATTTGTTAAATTTTGCACATAAGCTTTTAAGTGCCCTGGGTCTCAGTGGTCTTTTAGTCACTAAAATAATTACGCTGCACCACAATTGTACTGTGCACGCGTAGGTTCTGCAGTGTCTGTCTGTGTGGGCCTGAGCCAGCCACATTTCTGCATGGCATATTTTACTTTAAATCACCAGTGTGACTGTGGTGGTGGGATGCTTCAGCCCAATGCAGAGCCTTTTGAAATCCCTCCACTGACTAGGTACTGAACCAAGTACTTGAGTGTCTGCAAACTGTATGCTGATACGTATCATGGACATCTTTTACTGAATTATTTCCAACTACATCATCATTTTTACGTAGATAGACCAAGCCAGTGCCTTCTCTGATGCTCTACTTAAGCTATAAACTTCATTCAAAGATGGTGTTGAGGTGTGCACTTACCAAAAAACCTGTGTAATGTAACCATGTCTAACTGGAAATGGTGAATAAGTCCATGCACATTGAAGAGGTGACAAAGCAGTGTTACAAGACTGTTTCCTAAAAGGAGAAAGGAAAAACTCTTAGATTCCCTTTACAGGTAGTTACAAACCAAGCAAGGCTAAAAATCTGGGTAATTTCCTATTAGTCAGCTCCTATCACCTCATCTCCAATGAAGTGAGCTTAGATGACTCTCATGTACTCAGAAGTCACTTATACAAATTACTCCTATATGTAATCAAGACTTGATGGAAAGGTTGTACCAATGGAGTGCCATTCTTGTGTCTAGATGCCATAAAGACACATTTGCTGTTTCAACATGACAGGCAAACTGTGGTTTTAACTGGAAGAAGGCAAACTGATATGGTTTTAACAAAATCTTTGACAGGCTTGTCTGAGAGCAACACCATTTTCATAATTCAGGTCTATCTTCAGAAACAACAGAAACAAGAGTGGCTTTTCTGCCACTTGGATTTGCCATACTGTACTAATTAATTAATTACTAAAAAATCAGGAGTTTGGAATGATTTTTTCTTATTTTGCATATGGCTGCACAAACATGTAATTAACCCATGTAACCTAGCTCAGCTACAACTGCATCTCATAACAATGACACAGACAGGAAAAATGAGTTGCAGCATTTGCAGTCTCAAGTCTCACTGTAATGCTGCACTGGCCTTAGTGTAAATCCAATACTGGGAACACTGGCAAAATTGAGCCTTACTAGTATTACATGATCTGCTATACATAAACACAGTATTTTAAAAAGTTTGCACTGCTTAATTCAGCGTCACTGTTTCCATAAAAGTTAAAAAACCCCAAACCAACCAACCCATACTACACATAAACAAAGTTTGAAGGGAGTCTTTTCTTATTTAATGTAACTCAGGAAGGAAAATAAATATCTTCCATGAAGAACACATGGAAACTTACTTGGTCTTGACTACTGAGCAGGGGCACAGAAAGATAATTTAGAAGAACTATGCTTTTGCTTCCCAGGCAATTTGCAATCCTTTTCACTCTTCACTGCCAGTCACTCAGCTGAATGAGCCTCTAAACCAACTTTTTTCTACATCTTCTGCCCCAGTCAAACCTAATCAGACTGGAGTGAGGAATGAGGGATCTCAATTCTCTGAGCAGTACAGAAACGGGAAAGGTGTGATCATTACCCTCTCCAGCAGTTACCCGATCAAGGGGTATTGTCTGGACATTTGTGGGGAAGTGGGATGGTTTTACAGGCATGTATTTTGAGAAAACATTTCAGGGATTTTTACTCTCTAAATAAATTTCCTAATTTTTGCTGCTGAACACAAGCGAGGGTACCTTCACTCAAATGTCTTTAGTATTGATAGAAATTGACAGATTATGGAGATCTGGATTTATTATATCTAACAGGTGTATTTAAAGTGGCTTGGGAGTTTCACAGGCAAATGAAACAGAAACATCTCTTGAAAAGGTGACAACAACAAATGTAGGGGATTAGATTAGTACAAAACCACACTTGAAACATTACCCTATAGTTCAGGAAAAGCCTGAAAAAGCTCCAGGATGTGATTTTAATAGAGGTTAAATGTGGCCAATTTCTCTTCAGTAACCTGAACTGGAAACATTTAGCAAACAATTAATTATGGATTTTTTGACTAGTCATATATGAGAGAGACTGAAATAAAGACTTAAAAAAAATTACTTACCATTTGTCAAGCGATCAAACAAGAAGATGTCAAAATCCCACATTCCCACTTTGGATAGCATATGCTGGAAAAAGTAAATGTGAAAAGGCCAATGACTGGTATGTCACACTGTAAAGCAGATTTTTATTATTATTCCACATTAATCAGTCACAGGATTGGTAATTACAGCTTTAAAGTTTTTTTTGAGAAACCTATAGAAGTCATATTTGAGATATCAGAAATCAGGCTCATGCGGCTGTACTGCAAAAAATATCAGTTGCACTTTTAGCTGAGATGATTTTGAACATAACACTAAAAATGCCTCTAAATGGAATTCAAAGTAATGAATAATATAAACCAAAATATTATGAAAATATTCCCTCTTACTGCACAAATGCTTCATTGTTTCTTCACGTCCCCAGATTTTCAGTGCAAATTCTCTTAGATTTTTAATACAGTGTTTTAAAATCTTAGCTCTCATGGTGAATATGAGTTACAATGTGCTAAACAAAGTAGTACACAGGAATAGCTTTTATAAATTTAGATACAGTGCTACTGTTAAGTCCACTCAGACATGCAGAAGAATCCATCATTACCTGCAACTGCAGTGTTTTACAGCTACATCAGTTGAGTCAGGAGACTGATTCTGGACTACCTCTATGACCTACAGTGATGTATGTGTGAATGAAATACACATTCACTCCCATCTCTAATGTACATTCAAACAGTTCTGGACTCTTAACTTCTTTCCAACGCCTGGCACATAATCTCCTCCAGCAGAGAATAAAAATTGCATAGGCATATAATCCCAACGCCATCAATTGTGAAAGTTTTGCTAGAAAAACCATTCAAAGTAGGTGTAAGAGCTGCAGAATAAGATAATTATATTTTGATCACTGTGAAGTTTGCAGTCAACGCTCCACACTTCCTAGCCTTTGCCACTATGGAGACCTGTTGTGGGTTTCCCAATAGCTGTTCCATAGCAGATGAGAGACACCTGTCTTTTTTCAAGTGGATGAACTAAATGCTGTGTCGGGGCTGCACTTAAATCAGTAACTTTACTGAAATCCTTCATTCTTTAATAAATCCATATATAATTTCAGTTGTTGGAATCTGCAAATGCTGAGTAGATTTAGCAACATTTTCTGTTGCTTTGAGACCTAAGCCTTTAGGCTGTAACCACAAATGAGGAATGGACAATCTGTTTGTTGAGAGATAGGCACATAACGTGGCCCATTTAAGAAAGATCAGCCAGGAATTTGGTTATCTGAAGACTAAAACAAAACTGACACTCTCTGTAGTATTATTAAAAGAAATGGAGAGCTGGAGACCTGTCTTACCCTTGCTTGCCCAAGGTAGTCCTCATCCAGTAGGTAGAGAGAGGCTTGTGGTACAATTCCACGCAGTAACCGGGATGCATGGAAATATCTCTGGAAACTTAACAGTCTTTTCACTTTTTTCTTGGTGCCGACTTCCCCTGAAAGTGCAGTATCTGTGAAAAGCAATCAGTACAGAAACCATGAAACCCGAGGTGATGGATGACATTGTCAGTTTAATATGAGAAATATCAAACACTTTAAAATAGTAATACAAAAATCATGAAGTTCACACTTCTTGCCAAGCCACATGAAGGAGCTGTATTCAAATCACTTCAGCATAATATAATTGTTTATTTTAGAGAGGAAATATGTTCCAGGGAAGAGAATACTATTGTAGGTTTTGGAAGAGCTGAGTTCGGTACACAGCCTGCCACAGCCTTTACTGTGACCCAGCTCAGTCACCTGGGGGAAGGGGGTGATACATCTCCTAACTGCAGGTGTTAGGGAGAGCCTAGATGACCAGGCAGAGCTAGGTAGAGCAAAGCTGCTCTTACCCTCTCTGCCTCTGTTCCCTAACTACACACCTGAAAATAACATTACTTTGATACCTCACAGGAGGTGTCATTGGAATATATTAAAAATTGCACAGGTAATCTTTATACCCAAGGTGATCTTGGGTATAAAATCAAAAAAGCGACACCAAAAGAGAACTCAAAATACAGTTTGAAAACACAAATGTGTGACCCACTTTTGGAAAAGGAAATAAAAGAGAGAAAGAAATAAGAATAGATTAATAATCCTATTGCATTGTCTGCTGTAATTTCTACATATTAAAGCAAATTATAAATGAAGAAAATATTTCAGCTGTGCAATGAGGAAAGCAGGTATATTCAGATAATACAGGCATTTCTGGTTACACAACTGAATATGTTCTTTTCACTCAGTACCAGGATAATTCTAATTCCTTAATGCTGTATTCGGAGATTTTCATATAGGGCTAAATGTGACACAAAAACCAAGGCAGTTTTATACAGTGATTAAATCACTAATTAGAGTAATTAAATTACCTTATTATTAGTAAGAAAAATATGGAGGCTTTCTAAAACTCATAATGATTTAGGTAATTTCATCTGAACTTTTAATAGAACCTCACACTCAGTTGCGGTGTTTTCATGTTGCAGTCTGGTATAAGTTTTGGAAAAAAGAGAGGACAGAAACTGGACAGTTGGTCAAAGGTAGCAAGATACAATACAGTTTTATTTGTAAAACAGACCTTGTAAGAAACTGAAGATTAAACAGTCCTTTGAGAGAAAAGTCATGATTTCTTGAGATAAGAAGCTCCATAGCAATGCACTGATTTAAATAAGAGCTCATGAAAAATATCTACACACTGAAGCTGACTCTCTGTTTTTTTATTTTTCCATCTATTTTTATGAAAAAACACTGAATGTCTGGTCTACTGTGACATTAAAATATCACTTTGTCTGCTGTTTCTATGGGTGGTATTATTCTGAGAGGATTTCCAGAGAAGTCGCTAAGGTTTTTTTGGATCATGGATGGTTCAGGATTTGATTTCTCTAACAGCAGCAAGCACCCTCTGTAGCAAGTTTCTTCCTTATTAAGTAATCCAGCAGCTACTGAGGGGCAAAAAGTCAGCAACAACATCCAAAAAGCCATCCTATGTACTGAGGATCAACAAAACTTCCAACACCAAGTAAGCCTCATGGTTCTCATGTGCAGCCCAAAGACCTCACTGAGTTTTAATAATATAAAAGCACAAAATAACTTCATTGCATCTTGACAAGCCATGTGGTTTCCAGAATGAAAACAGTAACAACACCACTACTGTACTAGCCTGAAGGTCAGGTTTTCATTTATGATGTGCCAGCACCTGCCTTGATTTTCTCACACATTTTAAAAGCTGGAACAATTTCATGGCCTGTTGAAGGAGTGACTAATGTAGGTGTGAACAGTTACCCAGTGGCAGCGACACATGGAGGAACCAGTAGACTTGTTTTCTTATTTCTTTTCATTTATATAGGGCTGCTATGAAATGGCTGGCATTCAGTTTAATTCCTGGATAACAAAACACTCTTAAAATAAATTCACTTTTTAAACTTGTGTTAGCTGTTTCTCAACTTTCCAACTTTCCTATTTCCATCTTATCCACAAGCTGTCACTACTTTCAGGTAACAAGTTTAAATTTTAAAGTACAAAAAATTCACTTTTTACATTAAAAATTAGAAGCTGCTCTCACTAATTTTTATCTAAGTTAATATCTGTTTTTTCAGTTGAAGACAGATGACTGAAATCACCACCTACACTCTCTTAAACTGTCTTTAAAACTCACATATAGAGTTGCTGTGGATGATCTGAAGATGAAGGTTTGGCTTCAGTCCCAACAAGCAGCTGTACATTGGATTATGAAGAAGTGTTTATTTTATCCTTTGGATTACCAGATCATTTCAGTAGCATAAATAATACTTGCCAAAGCACGAACAGGTCAGATAGAAACAAGTAACTTTTTATTATGAAACATATTTTCTGAATTGCACCACCGAACTTGCTGCCCATTGCTCTGTATGGTTTTCATGGGTCTCAATTCCAATTTAGTCATCAGCACACAGTGCCCCTGAAACCCGAGATGATGTTTCAGGCGAGCACTGTACTCTAATATCTTATACAAAAAATATTACCCACAATAATTTGTTGATCTGTATTTTCATTCATAACAGAAGAAGTTCATAATACTGATAAAGAATTGCATAAAATGTATTTTCAAAACTGGGCTCTTGACAGAACAGCCCAAATCCAGCACTGTAGGCTATCCACGTGCAAACTCTGGATGTCAACTTAAAAGAATATTATGTTAAAATCACATCCTTTGGGCCATTTCAGTAATAACTGATTTGCTTCTGAATCACAGGACTTATCAGCTGATTGCTATGACCCATCTCAGATTACTCTGACATCCACAATAATGTATTTTATTATGATGGTGTCTTGCATAAAATTGGACTGTAGCTGCCCTTCTCTGAGCACAACACACCCCAAACAAGTATAATCTCACTAGCATTTTCTCTTTCCCATTCCAAAATCAGTGTCAAACAAAATAAAGGAAAAGCACAACTATATGAAGTTGAGAGAAAAAGGTTAATTAGAACAGAACACCAAAAGGCAGTGCAGCTAAAAGTGAACACCTAAATTCTGCTCTCAGCTCAGCAGGTGCATCTGAATCTCCCAGAAGCAAAAAGCCATTCCCAACATATGGGATCTACCAGCTGACATAAAATCAAGATGCAGTTTGAAGATGAAATTAAGGATTTATGTGAATGACTTAAAGTAAAATGCTGAACATACTACTTTATTGACAACTGTAAATTTCAATTTAAATCATAAATATAAAATTTTGATGATGACACGTTACAAGTCATACAGTGCCTTTAGATGAAACTGAATAACAAAGTAAATTAATAAAAAATATTACTGCAGATATCCTTGAACTTCAGCTGTGGAACTATGGATACCAGAACATATGCTATAGCATCTGGTTAAAGACCATGATCTGCAAAACTCACATGGGAAGGATTTAGTAATTACAGGCAATTTTGGAATGAACGTGAAAGACAACCAAGAATGTCTTTTGTTTATACCCATAAAACTTCCCTCCAGAACTGTGTTTAACTTTAGTCATTGCGGCAACTTCTGAATGTTTTGCTTACTTAAAAAAACTCCATCTCTTAAAAGATACCCATTCTCATGCTACTGCATGACTGCCTAGCAGAGGGGCTGCAGAAACCCTCCTCTGTACACTGAAGAAAGTTACTGTGTGAATTACACAGACATCTTGTATGAATTACACACATGTGTACAGAAGTGTTCCTACCAGCATTCCTCACAAAGCTCAACTTCTGCCTTCAAAAGCTCAGATGGCCTGAGCTTGCAGCGTTTCTCCTGTGTTTTAGCAGGCAACCCAAGTGGCTGCATTTTTCTGCAGGTAATTTGACAGCCACATCATGCACGCACGCACACGCCAGCAGACCATGGATGATGTCTGCATTACTGCACGTGGCCCTCAAGAGGTTAATAAGCTGCAGAAATCAATGGCTGCCTTCTTTCTCCCAACACAGCTCCTCCAGTTACACAGATCTTCTCGCCTTAAATTGATCTGTGCCTCACTACACACCAACCTCTGTTATTTCAGGAAAAGAGTTTTCCTGCACTGGGAACTGCTACCAGTTTTATTTCACATTTCTTTCACACTGCTGCACTAGCACGTGCCCACAGGCAGCATGAATATAAAAATGATGGAGGTTATGCTAACAATGGTTGAGTTAATATCCAGAAATGATCACATAAATCAAATTTGGACAAGGGTGTACTTAACTCTGCACCAGACATTCATTACATTGTTACTGTTCTTTCAAAGTAAACAACCTTTGTTATGCATTCAAATAAAGCCTCTGAGTTTTTCTTCACAGTACTGCCTTTTGTTATTTTATTGCACTTCAGTGTACAATAAAAACAGGTCAGCCGGCAGTGTGAGTGGATAAAAAAAGGGTTTATTAATTTTCAAAATGAATGGGTTCAGAAAAGAGAAATGTTTTTTTCCTCTTCTTTCCTAAAGGATGCAGAATAAATCAGGTCCTCAAGCAGCTGCCTTTGAATAATATAATTTGTAACACCCTTTCCCCTCTTCCAAGGATGCAAAGGCATTTCATACACAGCTACTCTATGCCTGAAGACCCAGGCAGGACTGGTGGGAAAGTGCTGGTGGGATATCAGGAAGATAAGGTGAGAGGGTGAGTCCTGCAATTTAAGGTCTGGACAGCCGGCAAACAGCAAGGATTCTGGGAAACAATTTGTCTCTGGTCCTACAATTTTCCGCACTGGTTCCTGGCTTGACAGCTGGTTAGAAAACTTCTCTTTGTGAGCCTGAGAGGTATGTAATTGACAAAGGAGGAATAACTGGTGATTGTCCTTTTTTTGCATGTAAAACTATGCCATGCATTTGCATCACCTTTACTGAAGTCTTGTTTGGCATATTCATTGCATGCTTGGTTGCTGAATTTTTCTTACACAGGAGAGTGCATAGCACTGATGATAGAAAAAAACTGCTGTGCCTTCCTAGTATCTTCTTATGTTACAGCCTTATCAGTGTCCAAAAGACAACAGCAGCATTAGTATGGGTAGTTGAACTAACACGAGCAATCTAAAAAGTAATGACAAACTTAAAGTTTTAAATTTGAATTTTGTAGAAAGCACTCATCAACTAGAAGAACAGCAAACCTCTTTTCTCTGCACTGTCTAGGCCTTCCAGATACATTTCACGTTGTAGTCCAAAAAGCCTTCAGAAAGAAAACACTGAGGTTTTGAGGAAAGGCCTGAGAAAATGCACAAACCACCAGAAGCCCATGTAGAAGGACTGTCACTTAAAAGCTTTCAGTCTGGTGCAGAAGGACCAAGGAGCTTAGATGAATACCCCAGATCTATGTCTCAATCACCTGTGGAAGAAACTAACAAAGACTGATTCAAAATTAGTAAGATTGTGTCAATTTTATCATCTGAATATACACTGGTCACTGCAACTAAGAAGACTGAGATGAAGACCTTGCACTATATCCTATCTACAGATAAAAAAGTGTTGCTCTGAAATCTTGTAAATGCAGAAATCCTTCTGAGACTTCCTCAGACTATATGGAAGCCAAAAAAGTTGTGTTATAAACACTTTGTTTTTACTTGCTTCTCCAACGTCTAAAATATTCTTTGTTCCTTGACTTCTGAAAAAATTGTTCTTAGAGATCAAGTGCTCTCTGTTAGCTGCCATTGTTTATATAGTTTGCAACTTCATTATTTCTCTTTAGAGGGGCAAACTTTTTTTCAATGAAAACATTTCTCACAGCAGAAGCTGTGACAAAGAGAGAGGGACCCTGAACACATCAGAGAAAAGCAGAAAATCAGAAGAACAGCAAAAGAAGTTTAAAATGTTCTGCTTTAGAGTAAAAATGTTGTTCTCCAGACACATCCACAAGTGCACAAAACCAATGCAAAGCCCTGCTTGAAGAGGAGGTACTTGTGCTTCTCTGGCTAGTGTGAGAGGTTCTGAGAAATCACATTTCTAGGTGACCTGGCTTTGGAGTTTCCTCTTTGAACTTGAAGTGATGGTGCCTTGTAACAGCTGAGTTTCCAACTCCGGAAGTTTCTGCACAATTACTGGCATTTTGAAAAAGACTAGTCATGCAGTTTCCTCCCCATCCCAAAATACATTCTTTTTGATACTGTTTGACAGAGAATACAGAAGTTAAGAATTATGCTGATAATTTCACTTATATACTAAATAATCCTATTACAACAAGTTCTGGAGAAATTAGGGTTTCAAAGACCACTTAACAGAATATTGGCCAAAATAACAGGAAGAGGAATAGATTAAATCAAAATTTAAGATTAATTCAGATGTGTTTCTTATCACAATTTGAAGCCTTTATTTGGGCTATCACTCATCTTTATGCAAACAAACACTTTGGCATCATTTTATTAAGCCTCCTCCAAGTTCTTAGGAAATGGCATGTTATTTTCTGGTTTGTCACAATCTCATTATGATTTCATTATGAACCTTTACTTTGACACTTCAATCTTTGTACAGCAGTCAGGACCTTTTCTTCCTAAAACTGTGGATGTTCTATAGCTGATTACAGCTTCTCCAACAGGAAAGAGGGCATCCCCTCCTCCTTCACTCCCCTTGAGAAAAAACAACATAACCTGTAATAACAGCAAACCCAACCATCATTTATCATTTTAATGATCCCTTCTCCTTGTTCTTTCTTTTCCTCTGGTCATTTGGAAAGCATCCTCAGTGTTATCTTCAGTACATCCTTTCCCTTTTCTAATCAAGGAAAAGAAGGTGGGGTGGCAGAATGGGTCACGCATCATTTGGCAACTTTTAAAGGGACATCTTCAGTTAACTGAATCCCAAGTCTGCACTGAAAAGTAAGTTACAAATGAGTGCATCAGGTCAGTGTTTGCTAAGATTTTGTGCGTGAAGCACATGCAAGCTTTTTGTTTATTTTGCTTGCTTTTGTTTGTTTTGAGTTCTCCTGAAGCATTCATAACCCAAAATTATGGATTTTGCTGGCATACGAGGGCATGTGCATCTATTGATTTTACATTCTGGCTTTCATTTTTTTTCAAGTGTGGCATTAAAGCTAAACGAGGAGCATGAATGGTAGGAAGCAGATTATGCTTTTCAAGCAAACTCTTATTAAATTAAATTAAAATTTGCATATAACACCACTTAGAAAAATACAAAAATGCAAACTCTTCCTCCAAAAAAAACCCCTTCCTATTATTTGATGAAAAGGGTGAACCAGATTGACTTCCAATGATACAAAGAATTTTTTAATATAGTGAGGAGTTACTGGGAAAGAGAACAACCTCTGTTCTGAAGTATTAAGAGGATTCTAATTTCTCTTCCTTGAATAGGTAACTGATAGCAAGGCCACAGGATGACCAGCTCTGGAAATGTTCATCCCATTCAAACAAGCTAACCTGACTAAGAAGCCTGTGTCTCAGGGATGTTGATGAGTATCTTTTGGATGGGCTTACCCATAAGGAACTAGGGGAAGTATTATATAGAAATAATGCAGACCTCATAAGATCTCTCCCTTTCTAATTTAAAAACCATCTGGAACTTTGGACTCATCTCCACAGGCTGGGCTGGGTTCTGAGTAATCCAATCAGCCCTTGAAACTTCCTCACAAGACTTTTAGTGTCCTAATTTAACCTAGGTCAGAAATATCTAAAAAAGCATCTCTCACTCCCACTTCTTTTTCTAGCCAAAGGCAACAAAACAAGGCGCTTAACCAAACTCTTTTTAACCTCACTCAATTGGGTTCAGGTTACTTGATGGTTCAGTTTTGGGTTGGTGGCTGCGGTTAAGTTTTATTTTCCCTGGAGATGGGCCCTACCTGAAAGCCCTGGAGTGTTCAAAATTCAAACCCAAAAATGAATGTAAATTTTGCAATAGACCCTTCTGTAGACAGGCAGAAACCACAGATTCAAATGTCCACAGACTTTGGTTCTTGGAGATGGAGACATTTTCATGACTTCATATCTTCCCTTACTAATCCTGACAACATGTTTTATTTCTCCAATACCTAATTCATCACATTCCTGCAAAGTATGTGATGAATTCACTTTATTTGCAAACAAACTGAAAACCAGAGTATTTTGCTTGACTCAGATCAGACAACAAATCAAGGACAGAGATGGAATGTTACCTAATATTACCATTTATCACCACCTGGAGTTAGAAGTATATAATCTGTAACAAATTAATTTGCCATGCTAAGCTTACAGCAGGTGGGGTTCTTCAGGACTCAGCTTCTACCTGCATGACAACATCAAGATCCTAAGTAATACAGAGACATTCCTTTGGAATGTCTACAGACATGTTTTGACATTTTGCATATTCTCAGATCCCACCCTGTGTTCCTGCTGTGCAAGGTGTAAGAAAACAGGTATCTCTCTGGGTAACACCATTTGGGTACAGAGACTCCAATCTGCAGGTCACATATATAAATACTGAAGTGAATACTGAAGAAGGGAATTAAATATAGTCAATTAAAGGCTAATAATTTTGTCGTTTGCAAGCCAAAATTTAATTCAGATAAAAGCTTAGCATAAACAAGATGGGAACGGGAGAATTTAAGTCTTAAGAACCTTGTCTTCTGACTTGCTTGACAAGCAAACTTGTAAATAATAAGTTACTTATCACAGCTGTAATCGATGTTATTTTGTTACTCTACTTGATTGAACCTGGCAATAAAACAAAGTATCTAACATAATTGCAGGAGGGCGAGGTCTTGCTTACTGCTGCATGTTTACTTACAAGTCCAGATTTATCACAAGGAATTCCCTCAAACTTTTGAGTTAAGGCAATGAAGAAGTGTACTGTCACAGCCACCAAAAAAACCCTCATAATGAGATAATAAAATCCATTTAAATCAATGCATATTAGTCACTAGCGAGATCTGCTTCAATGACTCACTGAGCAACTTTATGAATCAGAGAACTAAATTATTGCTTACCATAGCTATGCTCCTTTATTCCTCAAATCCAAAATATACTCTGCTAAAAGGAAAATTGGATTAATTCTCACTGCAGAAGTGTTTTGAATTCTAAATTATTACCCTGCAAATATTTAATTTAACTCCTTTTCTGTCCTGTGAACACAGTAAGGTTCATTTAATTCACTGAAATGCAAAAGTGTCAATGAATTGCCAACACCAATTTCGACCTGCACCAGGTTCAGTCTCAAGCTTGATCTACCCAGTTCAGAGTCAAAATTTCCTAAAATTTGTGGGGTTTTGTTTGGAATTAATTGAAGACAAAACTATCACCCTATCTTCCCATAAACCTATAGGGCTGTGCAAAATTTGTATCTCGTATTTTAGGAGTCCTCCCTCTGCTGGGGTGGAGTTGCTACAAGGCTTCCCCTCAAGCTTCTGACCCGCTGCCATTGACACAGAACAGAATCTGGTAGGTCACGCAGGTCTCCACAAATTGCAGGACTAACTCTAGGGGCTGGGGCAAACATTCACTCCTCAGAGAACAGAACCAAGGAGTTCTCGGCAACACAGGGGTATTTTACACTCAATTTGGTATTCCAGAGTTATTGAGAGTCCCCAAACCCACAAGTGCAAATATGCCTAGCAAAGCTTGCAACTAAGCAGAGAAAAGACAGGAAGACACTAAAGCCCTGTATCTCCCCCAGAGAAGATTCTGAAAAATCCTCATGGTCCTGACAGCCTGGCAAAGACAAGGTGAAGCAACACTAATTTTCTATATACTGCAGAGTCACTGGGGGAATGTGTAGATGGCATCACAGACTCAAACAGCAAGAAGCCAACATTAGTACAGTTGGCTTTGATTAGGGCTACAGAAGATCCCATTTTCAGAGTGAAGGAAGTTTTCCTATCCAAAAAGACTTCGTGGTGTCTTAAGTTACACAGAGACTTTACTGTAGGACTCCAGAAAAAACAGAAGATATGGTCTAGTCAGTGTTAACCCTTAACAGACAAAGTAGGGAAACATCCACTAATTTGACTGAATCTGCAAGTAAGCAAAAAAGAAAAAAAAAAGCTACATGTAAGTAACCTTTAGTCTGACATTAAATATCAATGCTCTGTATTTTTTTTTACATGCAAATTTACATAATGGATGTCAACTTGTTCAAGAATGAGCTTCAGTGTTTTCCCTTAATTTAAAACAAGGCTGGTACTGTTTTTTTTTGGAACAGTATTTCAGACGCGAGATAGAACAGTCGCTATTTAAGCTCAGTTTGTTAGTGAGAAGCTGGAGTAATGTTTATGCAGCATTTGTTGATGACCTCTGAGAACATTTACTATAACATTTCATCTGCCTCTTCTCTCTCTCAGTGTAAAATCTTTCAGTATACAGTTGCTGCCTGCCAGTTACTGCCCCCAAACAAATGAAACATGGGGACAAAATTTTACTGCAAGTATTAGTTGGGTACTTTTCAAGAAAGTGTGCAGTGCTGGCATTTACATATATTTCTTTTTGATAGGATGTGCAGCACCATGTTTT
>NW_005054316.1:2751839-2762619 GCF_000277835.1 Geospiza fortis | reverse complement strand
AATGAACAAATATTAAAAAAGCCTGTTTATTTCCTGGCAAAACACATCTGCATGCTCTGACACGGAGCATCCTCATTTACTTGTAGGTCACCAAGTGAGCCAGGCCCAGTGTGCACTTGCCAACTACAAAATCAGTAGTCAAGTATCTAGAAATCCCACTTCATTTTGCACTGAAAAATTAAGGCAACACTACTCTGTTGTATTGCACTAAATAGTTTATTTAGTTGTTTTTGCATGGGGTGATGGGAAATTTTTACTGGGTACGTCAGGTCACGGGGATGGTTTATTCCCCCTCCCCTTCACATGGTCTCTCCCGGGTGGCCTGTCCCACAGGAGGCCCCTCCCCTCACCCCACCCCAATGTTATCCCATTGGCTGTGGTCCTCTTTCCCCGCCCCCATCCTCTGGGGTGTAAAACCCCACTGCAGGTGGGGTCCGCTCTCTTTTCCACCTCGGTGGTGGCCGTCGCCAGAAGCGTCCTGTCCTAAGCCAATAAACAGGATACTCGTCCCCACATGGTGGAGAGTGCTCCTTGTCTCTTACTTCGTATATGCAAGTCCATGTGGGCTAAGGGTTCGAGCTAGCCGGATTTGGACTCACATAAAGCCCAGAGAACTGCAGATTACTGCACTACTCCTTCTCTCTAGAAGATGGTAAATATATAAAAACCTGAAAGCCATGGGGAATCTAAAATCAGGATCACTGCTTTCCCTTACAGAGATCATGATCAGCCAGCCATACATTTCAGATTATGGAAAAGCAGTAAAAAGAGTAAGCTGGAGGTCTCTGTGAGAGATAGCATAGGAGCAAAGAACACCCAGGTCCCCTACCCTGTTGGACCAGAGGTGCACACACCAGGAGGCAACAATTTTTATGTTCAGCAGTTATATTTAGAGTGGTGAAGTGGAGTGCCCTGCTCCTGGCATGATCAAAGGCTGAATATTCACCAGAGCATCCCTCGCCATAGATGTCTCTCTACACAGCCCACGGACAGCACCAGCATTTCCCAGAAACTGGCAGGATCTGGAGGATGGCAGGATTCATATACAGGGGCTAGAACTGAAAGCCTTATAGCCAGAAAAAAATTCTGAAACTATTCTTGTGTTCTTCCTTCTCCAGGGGCAAAGAAACTGAAAACTCTTTTGAAGTTTAAAAGAAACTGAATTTAATATAACGTGTATGTATTCAAAATAAAAAAGAAAGAATCAATTTAGTCACATTTGAATATGAATATATATCCACTTTATGAATGAAAAGTGCTCAGCCTACACCTGATTTTTCTTCATGCTTTTCATTGGCAAGTCAGAACTAAACTGTCCTCAAAACTCTGCTCAACCAGTAAGTTATTCCCTTTGTCCTTGGAAAACTGATGGACCCATCTTACCCCCTTATGTCTTTCTACCTCAGCCACAGCAAGCTTTCTGATGGACTTACAACCCAGAAAATAACCTTCCATCAGCAGGACTGATAGCAGCACGTTGCTTGGTGGCAGTAACTCTGCCAGCATGGATGGATGCAGCCCATCAGATCCCAAGCCCTCCCCTCCCAGCTCCTCTTTACCCCTGACTCCCAGCCAGCCCTCCCGCTTCGCTTCCTCTCTGCTCCCTTCCCTCCCTGCTTCCTCCTCCCTTCCCCTTCCCCAGGCACCCAGACAAGGAAGTACAAAAAGGAGAATTCAAACTTTGGTTTGAAAATTGCTCTTTGATAAAAAGCACAATCCCTAGGAGCATAACTGTGTCAGCACTGAAACTGCTGGAGTCCCAGTTTGTTTTGATGAAGATAGTGAATAACAGTTTTTTCAAAGGTTGCTTGTGCAGTGCACAAGGACACATCAAGATCTGCCTGTATCCATACACTGAAGTTTACACAGCATCCAGGCTCAGTGCTACAGGACCCAAGACTAAGTGGTTCTTTTTATCTTATTTTTTACATGCTTGCTAATGGGTTTGCATCAGTAGAGAGAGTCCATCAGATGAAAAAAAAAAACAACAGGGTCTTGATTTGTTTCTTTTTAGATTTTATTTACAACAGTGGCAAAATAACTTCAATCAAAATGAGGTTAAGATTATTTTTAACAGATGTTCACTGCTGGCCTGACCCAAAATCCATTGACGTCAATGAGAAGACTCCATGGGGCTTTGGATTGGGTTCTAATTGTTGGAAAAATTAATGTTATTGTAAACCACTGGTCAGTGCTGTCACATGCTCCCTGTCCGTGCCAATTCTATATGACCGGATAACAGCTTCACATAAATCTGTTCCAACTGTTGTTTAAGAGGCTAAAGGACACAGAGGTTTATCTCTTTAATTCTGAACTGCCCCTGCTCCTTCCCTAGCACACCCCATGGCCCTACTGTATTTACATTTGACAGATTGAGCATTATGGACTATTCACACAATCAAAACATTTCACAACCAGACACTGAGTGGAAATAATGGAATTAATGCTGACTGTGTGAAGACAGCTAAGCTACAGATATGTGTGAGATGAGATAGTTTGGTTCATACACTTCCAATAGAGATTTTTATTTGTTTTTATTTAAATACAGACCTGAAAGAAGGGTTGCACTTACTGTTAAGAAGACGGAAGTCTATAAACGGGTAGGAGCCGCGGCGCTCGGAGACAACCCCTGTCTGACCTCTCACCCGTGCATCTCCTGCAAAACACAAAATCCCCAGAGACATTAGAAGGGGCAGCTGCCTTTCTCTGCTGTTTCCATCTAGATCTATTTTTTAATACAAAGTGACGACATTACACTCCTCCAGTGGGAAAACTAAGGTCCAAAAATTCATCTCCCATGACATCCCTGGGTAATTGGGTAAAGCAGTACAGCTGATCCTCTTATCAGAACAGAGACACAAAAACCCCTTCATTGCTGGCTGGGATTAAACAACATTATCCTATTGAACAACTTCTTGCCCAGCAAGCAGACTCTCATTGCTTCACAAGAAGTGCAGACATCTGCCTTTTTCTTCTCAAGCAAGAACAGGTAGGACTCTGACTGTCAGGGTTTCACATATAAAGGTCCCAATCCCAGACCAGGCCCACAATCCAACGGACCTCCACAGCTGTGGGACTGCTCTCAAAACCATTAGTTGATGGAAAAATCCCCCCCAAAAAGTATTAAGATGTTTTTGCACTTAGGTGGGTGGTTTGTATGTTTGTTTGTTTGTTTTTGTTTTACTTTCTGCTCTTTGAGCACTCTGGAAAATGCAAACCTTCTCCTCAAACACTGCAGCTGTTTTATGTGAGTGAAAACATGATGTTCTCAGATAAGCATTACTCTGGAGCATTAGTATGTATATTTAAAGGTGATGAAGTGCCAACACAATACTAAGAATTAGTATTGTGCATTGCACACTGACTAGTTCCTGACTTACCATGTAATATTGATTAAATAGGCAAAAACAATTAAAGGAGAAAAATGCTCCCCAGAATATATAAGAGTTACAAAACCTCTCTCCAAGTAGACAGGAACTAGTGGGCAAGCATATGTCATTTTTATGTGTCCATAATTTTAAGTATCTTGTAGTGAAATGTAATTGTTCCTTTACAGGCAATCAACAAGACCAAAATATTAAAAATTCTTAAATAAGATGAAGTCTGGAGACCTTGAGGTTCTAGTTAAGAGCACTCTAGTTCTTCACCATACTAATTCCTCTTCTACAGAAACAGAGACCACAGTGTTGAAAGCATACCCACTGCACATCCTTACACAGCTCACAATGTAGTCCTATCAAAGTTTGCAATGAAGTGTGAATTTTTAGTTAGTTTGAATTGCATTTTCTCTGGGATACAAATATAGCATCTGACTAATCTAAACAATAATTTAAGAATTTGGCTGCTAGTGCTAGCTTCTACTGCTTGGGTTTAAAAACAAGAAAACATCTTGTAACATAAAAGAAGGACCTAGGTAAATGCTGTTAATTTTTTTTCTATCTAATGTTCACTTAAAATGTGCTAACAATTATGTTGAAGGGAAGAAAGCCAAGTAGAATTACTAAGTTAAATATCTGAGGTGGAGAAAACCTTCCGTGCCCTCTAGGGGTCCTTAGAGATACGAAAGATACAAGAGAGTGCATGCAAATTAAGAATATTTCAAACACAGTCACTTTTGATTATAAATATAAATCCAGGTTCTCTCACCCTTACTTTCACTTTGCTTTTTTGTTCTCAGAGACAGAACATGTGTTCCCCGTTCTCGGCTCCTTCTTGCCAACCACCCTAAGGAACCAGTCCAAAGCAACTCAAGCTGTACCCCACTTACCCCTCCTGACAGCAGGGGCAGGAGGTGCAAACCTCTACCTGCTCTTCAGCTGTTCCACTTCAAAGGTAGGCTGAAGCCATGGGTCCACCTTCATCAGCAGCTTAAAATTAAGTGCTATGTAATTGTGGCAATGAAGGTACAAGAACCCATCCCCTCGAGATCCTCAAGTTAAAGAGAAGAAGGGTGGAGCAAAGAGCTGGAGAGTTTGTTAAACACTGACGCAAGATTCACCAGCGCCCACAAGCCAGAGCTCACGAAGCAGCACCCAGACTTAAAAGCATTGCTCTCTGGCACAGGTAACCCCATCAGATTGGCTCACGTGTGCACAAAGAGTAAGAATGGCAAGCACACCGTACGCATGATATAAACTCAAAAAAATTAGGCAGGCTTGAGCCTGCTGCTGATACAGGCATCAGCAAATTAAGAACGGGTGTGAATTCAGAGCATGCCTTGACCAATGCTTTTGTTTTTCTGCAGGCACCAATGAATTAACAGGAATCTGCAAGTAATCCTCTGTATTATACACTGACACACATGTCACTTGTGACTTTATCAGCAGAGACATTAAAAACAAAAAAAAAGACAAATTCAGACTCCAAAAATCTGAAAAAACACCCAAAGCATATGATACTATAAAGCCAGAAAGACTGATATTCTTTCTAGGCATGAAATAATGCATCTATTAAATCAGAGGAGGTACCATAGTACTAGACAAAAAGAAAATCATATAGAGTCATGTATCAAAAGGATTCCCTAACTCTGATCTCAAAAGTGTGACCCCAAATTTTGAGGAAGACCACACTAAAGGTAGGTAGACAACTGTAACACCGATGAAAAGACAAGGTAGGCTTACCAAAAGTAGACCATACAAGATACTTAACTACCTCAAATAAAATAACTAAGTGTTAGACAAAAGGAAAAGAAAGCAATACTGTAGTGCAATTCAACAATGTGGACTTCATTAAACATGCAAGAGAAGGCAAGAGATGAGTACAAGAAATGAAGACTGAAAATAAGAAGACAACACGGTGCAACGAAAGGAAACTTTTGCATGGGAACAATTACTCCATAATCTCCATGATATTTAGAAAATTTATGCTGGGAATGGTCCTAAAGAATTTTTCTTGATGATCTTGACACAGAAGAGCACTAATGATCCTTGAGGATAACACAATGCTGGGAGATACCAGGTATTAACAGCTACAGCTATTTTAAATTAAGTTCACCTCTGCTATCACCTCTTCTGTCCCAGCTGCTCTGTGGCCCAGATGCCTGGATATTCCTGGTACCCAGCTTCCTCCCACGGTCCTGCTGTCTCATACAGACCTACAGACTAGCCAAATTAGATGCTTATGTACACTATTCAAAGCAATTTCAGCAAAGAGAGGGTAAGCAATGGAGCTATTGATGCAGTTAGTATGAAATACGAATGAGTTTTACTGAACTAGCAAACCCCAGGAACGGAAGTCATGACAAATTAGTGATTATTAGAACTGGCTGTTTGTGTAATTTTACATTTTTTACAGACAATATAATTTTGGACTGTCTCTAGCACTATAGTATACAGAATAAATCTGCATCCTTGCTGACTTACGAAAAGCCACTAAAATCTTTATATTCTTATATGATTATTAACTTTATCCTGAGGGAAGGCAAGTTTCTGATGAGTCAAAGATGTTATCAAGTAGCTCTACCTCATGAATCTGTTATTTCAAAATACTTCATCAGGTGCCACCTAGTCTCTCTCTACATCATTAGAGAAAGATTAGTTAGGAAGTGGTGGTGGGCTAAATCAACCACACCTCCCTTCCTCCATTTTTTCTTGGCTCATGTATTTGGAAAATATTTATATTCTTCCCTATTACTTTTAATTACATCTAAGTAAGGGATTGCACCAGATACACAACTTACCACATTAATTTGGGCCGTTCATGGCAACACACTCAATGTTATTCTTTTTGCTTTGGCAGATGACTTTGAGGCTGACGTTCATCAGTCCACCAGACCTTTACATCTCTTTGTCTCCACCTTAAAAATCAAGCTAAGCAGCCGTTCTGACAATTTATGCAATTAGCAGTTTTAGATAAATCATACTTTTTAGAGTGAAAGGAAGGAATTCTGTGGTAACAAAGCAGGAAATTTTGACAGCTCATTGTGTTCCCAAATGAAACAAGCAGGGTGAAGGGAAATGGTCAGGGTACAGATTCTCCTTGACTGCTTTGGGCTGAAGATGCAAGGCTGGAACATCTGCAGCTGCAAACACCAGGGGCTGCACCCTCACTGGTGCCAAGCTGCCACAAAGCTTCCAGCAGGGAGATCTCCCAGAGGCTGCTGTGCTCTTGAATTTTACTTTGTCGTTGTTAAAACAAACAAGAACACAAACCAAATAAACCAAAGCAACCCGTTTAAGGAGCCAGAGCTGTGACTGATGTGCATGACAGATCACAGGCACAAGAAAATCATCTATAAGGTAAGAACCACCGCACTACTATAGCATCAAGGGTACTTCAAGATGGTCCAGAAGGGTTAAGAAAAAAATGAGGCAGCTCTTAACTGCCTTTCACATCTGGAGGAAAGAGCCATCTGCACCGAGGAAAACAACTTCTCCAAGACTTGCCTGAAACAGCATGCGATTCAATTTCACTGAGCAAGCACAACAAATTAGGAGAGAAAATAGGGCCATAGCTGTGGCAAAACAACAGAGTAGCTTCATCCAGCAAAAGTCAGGACCAACCACCAAATTATTGATTCTATTTAGTACACAGCTCCATGTGGTAAATTGGGAATACCACAGCAAATTCACAACCGGTTACAAGTATTTATTCCAGTCAAACTTTCTTACAATCTTCATTCTGGTATTTCTTAAGTTGACTGTTCAGGGTACATACTGCAGTGGCTGACAACTTTTCATGGAAAACCAAGCAGCAGCAGTAAGGCCCCTAGTGGACTCCATGGATGCCACGGCTCCTCCACTATCTCAGTTATGAAAAGGCTTGGGATTTCTGACCTGAAAAAAGAGGGTCTGATGATGTTTTAAGCATCAATCTGATTTTAGTGGAAAGGTTTCTAAATGAGAGAAGTGTTGCTTTGTAAAAGTAGCAAGCTCAAATGAAAAGCTACATTAAAAGTGAGTACCAGAATTACTGGAATTATATTTTTATTTGAAGAGATCTCATGCTTGTTCATGGTGATTCATGCTGATTTGGATCTTTTCATTCTGTTGTATTAGTGCTATAAGTGTTACTGTAAATTCTTGTTTGTCTAAGGCATTTTATAAAGATTTCGCATGTGCATCAGATCTTCTGAACAAAGCCATTTCCTCTGAACAGACACAAAGAGACTGATTTAAGGGTTACAGACTCAGGATGACTCCCCTTTGCAGCAGGAGAAACTGGAGTAGCCTCCACACTTCATTCATTTTTAAGCACTGAATTTTTAGGCATGTAAACATTCCAAAATGGAAGTTTTTCCATGCTGTATGCTGCATGGTTATACTATTTCTGGTAGTAGTCCTAATGAGCTCATAAGTATTGATTTCATCCAACGTATTCTGCAGTTTTGTTTCAAAATGCTCTGCAAAGGAAAGTAATTGATGGTACTCCCTTTTTACAAAAAGAGGATAAAATGATGATGTAGAAACTGTAATTCAGTTTTGTAAATGTTTTTTACACGGAAAATTACTTAATTTCCCTTGCAGTGGTCCTACCCTGCGAATGAATTATATTTATTTCTTTATTACCAGTCAATTACTTGACGTTCAGCTATTAAAAATTCCTTTTCCAGCTGCAGATGAGACATTTCATGCATGGTGTATTTCTTAGTATTCTGAAGTGCATGGTGGTTCTTATGTTCAACAAGAACTACTGGGACTGCTTTCTGTACCTGCCAGCACTAATTTCTGCCCTCCTTTTCTGACCAAAATCCACAGCACAGTTATATCTTAACCTCCCAAACAATACTATCACCACTCCCTGTGCTGATCAGTAAAATGCAAGAAAGAGAAGCTGACAATCTGTTCATAAAACCCTTCTCAATGCTGGAATTCTCCTGGTACATCTTACCTACATATAGAGAAAGACCATAGGATCCACAGGCATATCTTGAACAGCTCTCCATTCTGACAAATGAACAAGTTAAATGAGTATTTTACAGACACTCCAAAAGTCCTCTCTTTAACTATATCATATGACACCAGCGACTGGTGAGAAGACTGAACGGATGAATCTTGAGGCAAAGCTCTTAAAACAGGCAGACTTTGGAAAGAGTTCTTGCAGACAAGTGAAAACCAAGATGATGCAAAAACTGCCATCAAGAACCAGAAAACAGCAGTCATCAGCAACTGAGATATTGAAGCAGCACCCACATTTCCCCCTTCACAGACCTGTCTGCTCTTCCATGAGCAAATGTAGAGCAACACTAACATCTGACTGTAAAAGTGGCCAGAGTCAACTGACAGACATCAACCCTCCATTTCATGAGCTAACAAAGGTAGGTTTCCAAAACATCAATGTATTATATTGTACTGGCAATTCTTTCACTTGTTTTTGAGTTTGATAATGGGCTACGAATTATTGCCTCAAGGTCAAATGTATTTCACACACTCATAGGTCGGAAGGAGTGGAGAGAAGTAGGTGCCTCCGCCCAGTGACTAATGCTTAAAGAGACTTTCAAAGACCCAAAATGTTTCTGACTGATGCAGATGGAGTCTAAGACCCTTTTCCTAAATTAGGTGCCACGATTATAAGCAGAGCATGGGGAGGAAGAATCCAAGACCTCACCCTTGAGGACTGTATTCAGAAAACTGAGACCACACCAAACCCCTTAGCTGTGAGTATGCCTTTCACTGTGATTATCCCTGTGACTATTTGGTAAGAACAGAACAGACACATGCACCTTTATTTCACACCAATGTAGGCACACCCTCAAAACACGTATGTACTGTGTACACTCATACAGTGTAATATTATCCCA
Organism: Geospiza fortis; assembly: GCF_000277835.1. Lineage (NCBI taxonomy): Eukaryota > Metazoa > Chordata > Aves > Passeriformes > Thraupidae > Geospiza > Geospiza fortis. The sequence goes on along the minus strand of NW_005054316.1, from coordinate 2,753,381 downwards.
CAGCTCAGTTTAACAAAAAACAGCACTTGTTATGCAACAGCCATCAGAGTACTGTTCTGGATAAAACACAGTAACTCATTTCTCTGATTCTACTGCATGATATCTACTTAACTTTCAGTATTTTCTAGATAAAATACAAAAGTTTATATAAAAGTTTACATTAAGTGCTAAACCACTGGACACAAATACAGAGAGGAGCATAAGAATGGGCATAATTAGGAACTTTTCTGTTTGAAGACATGAGAGATTCAGATATAGGAAGGTGCTTGCCAGTACAAATTTTGCAAAATTCAGCCAATGGCTTTCACATGCAGATAAAAAGATAGACAAGTGTTGTTATCTAGCAGGAAAGGATAGGGAGTTATAGAAATAAGACCAGGAGACAGGTCTTGAAAATAAGAATCTAACAAGAGAGAATGCTGTATAAATACAGCATTTTAAGTGCAGAAGGCAGAAGTCATTTATCACCACCTCCATACTTGAAAGGCATGGTTTAGACAACCATCCTGACTTGGGTAAATATTTTTCTTGCAGTGTATTGTAAAGACCAAGCCATCCACTATGTAGAGGGGCTGATGGTATCTTAAGAGTCTCACAGCTGGGACCCCAAATGGAAGCACTCTGGCCGACTTCAGGCTTACCATACTGCTGCTGCTCAGCAGGGTTGGCACAGTAATAGAGGTCCTAGGACACTCTGAACCAGACAGGATCCTCCAAGGATCCTAGGAACCACCTGTTTGTATGTTTTGTATGGTGTTATTGGTGGGGCATTTCTGTCTCCAAATACTGATCACTGACTTTACAGGAAAAGTGGATATTAATATAGACAGGGCACTGAACTGTCTTGATAATCTTGTCTTCCTACATGGTTTGATGGCTTGTAAATGTCTCTGCATTAGAGGACAGGAGCCATGTCAGCAGAATCAGGTTCCTGGACTGCTATCGTTGCTTTTACTCTAGAGCCCTCCTGGCAAATGGCAAAACTTACTGGTTTTCCTAAAAATGAAATTGAATTGTAACAAACACCTTAAAAACTAAATGGTAAAGAGCTGTAATAAAAGTAATAACAGCTACAGCATAGTCTTAGCAACAGGTAGTAGGTTGCATTACCATGGCAACTTTGAACATAAAATCCTACTGTCATGCTACTCCCATCCCTCTCCCAAATAAATTGCAGCATAAATAAAAGAACATTATTACTTATTCAATTTGAAATTTTGTGATTCTAGTCTTCAGCCAGGCTCTCAACTACTGAAATAAACACATATTTAATAACAAACTTCTAAGACATCTACACTCCCAATTCCAAGTCATTAGGCTTTCATTTTGTAAAAAAGAAAAAGATCTGGTTTTTCTAAGACCAATGCCAAAAAGAGGTATAGAATTCAAATCTCTATGCAGAGTGCAACAGGTGAAGCTATTTCTGTTGCCATTCCCCAAAGATAAGGATTTTCTTCTCTCATGAATACATCAAACCCCTAAGTTATCCTGAATACAAATTACATTTTCTTAACTGTAATAGCATTCTAGATACAGAAATAT
>NW_005054316.1:2716655-2751824 GCF_000277835.1 Geospiza fortis | reverse complement strand
CCTATGTATTGTAACTTCAAACTGAATTCTTTCAAACATCTACGTCTTATTTTATTATATGGATTTCTGACTTGAACATTGTTAATGCTTTAAATGCTTTAACTGTGAGAACACAATTGGACTCACTGAATCCACCAGTGAGGGTTTTGCACTTGAAAAACAGATTCTTTTTCTGCAGAAAGCTGAGCTAATTGTCCAGCATTTATTCAACCAAATCTGCTTTACATTTCTGCATTCTCATTTCTCACCCACCAATAATATTTGTTAAGGGATCTCTTAACTTTTTATTTTTGTTCTGCAAGTTCTTCAATAACTTATATGTAAGTATATAGACATAATGGGTTCCACTGACTGAGCCACAAGGTATGATTCTCATTTTCTGCTAAAGCACTATTATGTTGGTAAGCAGGAAACAGTTCATATTACAATCCATGTAAATCTAGCATATGCATTGCTTAAAATTTTATATATTATATATAATTAATTAATGTAAAATAACAATTTATATAATAACATAAATATTAATGAAAAAATGCCGCTTATTCTAAAGTGGAATAGAACATTTTTTTAAATGTTCAGTAATTTGGTATTAGTATTTTTTGTTTCTGAGAAAGAGAAGGCATGCTTGGAAATGACATGCAGGATGATAATCATAAGCCCTGAGATCATTTCCTGGTTTCTTATGGAACAAACTTTTCTTTCCATGCCTCAGTTTTCCACTTCTGTGTTTTGTTTGTTCTGAGTAGACAGAGAGTTCTCTAATGCAGGGCCTCAGCAGTTCCATAGCATTTTCTACCTGCAGTTCTGGTCCTGGTTTCTACATCACCACAGTTCAAACACTAATTATCTCTGCTTTTTTTACAACCAACAGCTAAGTTAGACAACACAATAGAAAATGAATGCAAAGGGGTTTACTGGTGCCATTAAATCAAAATATGCTTTCAAATCTTTAACGTGACACTTAAGAAAATTTCCCTCTATTTCCACAGCTTTGCCCACAAGATTTCTCCACCCTCTCTTTCCCATTAAACTACAAAAGACAAATGTTTAAAACCATAAGTAGCAATACAGCAATTGCCATTGACTACTTTTGTAACACCTAACATTAGCCAAAACCTCAAGCCTATCAACACTTTTCACGGAACAGCAGCCTGTGGAGCCAAGCAGGAAAAGCACAAGACCCTCTGAATTTGCTCCCCCCTGATTTTTGTGCTGAAATAGCATGGCTGCCATTTCCCTCACACAAGGAGACCGAGTCTCTGCTGATTCAGTCTGTCTCACCATATCTAACATGTGGTGCCTGCACAACCCTTTAAGGTGCAGCAGTACAACGCTGGAGATGAGTGAGGCACAATAAACTTAAGTTGTCTCAATCCTGTGCATTGACCACAGGATGATCCTTCTTTGTCAGTCTCTGCATGTTCTTCATCTCCTCTTTTCCAACTCTGCTCTAATATATCCCTAACTCTCAAGTGACCCTTCTTCCCTGCCTCTGACTGAGCAGTAATTCAGCCTCCCCTCTGCTCAGTGCCCTCTTCTGAGGCTGCAGTAGTGTGCAGTGCTCCAGTAAAATCCAGCCCAGCAGCACTGGCCACTTTTTCTTCACCATGGGGCTACCCCAAGGGTCTTCATGGCTGGGGAGACCAATGTCAGGGAGAAGGAGGAGCAGGAAGCACTGAGCACTGGCTTGGCAGCACAGGGAGGTGCCTGTTACATCTTGCAGGAGAAAACTTGACTCACAACCTGAAGCTCTGCTCTGATTAAAAGCTTTATCTACATGAGAGACTGCAGGAACAGATGTCTTGAGGTTAATAATTTGAATTCTTTTTGTACATTATATATTACAATAAATTCTTCTCTATCTTTTGAATTCAAAAGAAGTATCTACAGTAAATAACTGTAAATCTTCTTTCTTATTTTTAAATTTGGTCTAGTACCAAATGGAACATATTAATACCTCCATAACTCAGTGAAATACTGATCAATAAGGCAAGAGAACTTTGTCCAAAATAATCACTGGTTTTTAGTGATAAGGCGACCTCAGCATTATTTGTTTATTCAAGGTGATTATTTCCTGAGCTTGTCCTGGGCTAGTCTACGTCTTATCATGCAATATTTCTTAATCACAAAGTATTTTTTTAATAAAAAAATAGCATATGTATGTAACATAACTATTCAGGATGGAACCTGTTACATTTTGATGACAGACACAAGAACAAAGCTGCATCAAGTGGAAGCTGAGCTTAACTGATCTACTGTTTTGAAAATACTTTTCTCTTCCTGTTTTGTACACTGTATTTTTCAAATAATTCATTGGATCTAAAAAAAAAAAAAAACTCAAACAAAAAAAAACCCACCAAAAACCACCACACCCAAATCATCAAATGCAGAATCCTAATCTGGCTATAATTTAGCAAATATGCTACCTCTTGCACTTAAAACAGATCACTCATCTGGATCATTCTTGCTTGTTACTATGCATTTAAATTTTAAAACTTCAGAAAAGTGTGGCAAAAGAGAAAGCTCTGGATCAATCTCATGTTACTCAAACATTAGCACTGCCTCTGCGCACTGTTCACTGTTATGGTTCAGTTGCCTTAAATATCTATAGTTTAAAGTACAATTAAATAGCAGTTTACCTTTTTTCTTCATGGCACATTCTTAAGGGAGGTAAGCACAAGCTGGCTCAAAGGAAAACAATTATCTAAGTATCTCTGTAATTGCAAAACACCTGATAAACCCATCTAATTAGGTGCTTCCCATGGGCTAAGTCTGGTTATTTCCTTAGAATCTGGTTTTGTGTTTCCTGGGATGGCTGAGCCCTGACCATGACACAAAGCAGCAGGAGGACCAAGTGGCATCTGGGCCTCTTGGCCAAGCCATGTGCTGGCAACCAGAGCTCCACTGAGCCCAGAAAATGGCCAAGCTGCTGCCAGGGAGTCTTGACCCAACTTCTTTAGACAAATATTAGCTGGGTTCCACTTAGATGAGTTCCACTCCAGCTCTTTATTCCGGAAACTGCAAAACTTTATCATCTGAAAGGAAGAGCAACCAGCAAGGTATGCAGAAAGGATGGCTTACCATAACCATAACCAGACCCCCTCTCAAGGACCTTTGTTGATTTCACTTTAACAAACAACAATATCCCACAAGGGACCTGCACTGAACATTGCCCTTTGCGAGGAAAGGCCAAGCATACCCAAAGAGAGGGAAATCCTGTCTTGCCCTGGAAATAAATAGATTCTGCTGGGCCCCTCGCTGAGGAGGACATAGCAGGGGAGAGAACGCATTTTCCTCCTTCCTCCTACTCTGTACCTACTTCCACAAGAAGTCAGGAGAAAACCTGGTTTTCAGATACACTGCTCCACATCTGCATCAATACATATTTGATTAATAAGCTTCTGAAACCACCAAGAATGGAAAAAACCATGAATTAACATTGTAAAAACTGTACAAATGATTCATTTGCTAACTGGCCCAACCTGGCAGTCGCAATTTATGAACAACTACGCTGGAACTACACCTAGAGACTACCTGCAATTCAGGCCCATTGTGGCATAAACCTTGCCAAAGTTTTATTTACTGTGTCAGCATCAAGAACCAGGAGACCTATACAGGCAACCCACGGTGAAGGGAGCCAGTGAGGAAGCTTTTTGGGATGTTGGCAGTCCAGAGCAGGCTGGCATCATACCCTTTCTGGAAGCCAAGACACACCATACTATCTTCCTACTTAATGTCTTCCAATTACTTCATCCTTTAAGAAGGGTCATTAGTAAATATATTTAATTTTTTAACTATAATGTTAACTTCATATTTGAAGTTTTCACTAAAAGCCCCATGCATTTCATCCCTGTTTTTAGTTAATACAGAAAAACAATAAAACCAAAACAGCATCAAAAATACTCACAACATTTCAGATGTTTTTACATGAGAAATGCCTGGTCCTCCAATAGACAGCATACACTGCAATACTGCCTTTATCCACAACCAGGATTGAAAACAGAAGCTGAGGCTTTTGTCTCCTGTGTTTTAACATACTCTTAGGGAATTCAAATAATTGCTCAAGTCTTTCAGAAAGAAGAGAAAACTGCAATCTAAAACTTGTAATTTAACAAAGAAAGTGTTTTGGGTGGAGGCAAAGAATACCGGGGATGTTTTTATAAATCCCAAAGGAACAATAAACTATGCAAATAGTAATTTAATTTTGTTTTCTCTCAAAATTTACCTTTCAATTACAGCTTAGCAACCCAGGAGTTCTATCTTAGATATTAAACAGATCCTTTTCTGAGCAATCCAGCTCCTCAGGCTCCTCCTCAAATAGTATTTTAAAGGAGAAAGAGCAAGACAGTGTTTCAGTATTTGCTCTTCACAACCCCCTGTAAATTCCAATAGAGAATAGCTCTGGCAGAGACCTTTTGGCATGTGCATATGAAGACACATAAGAAGTATTTCTCGACTCATACTCTTGTGCAATTCATACCAAGCAAAGTGTTTTGTTTTTTTCTTTTTATTTTGCATTTGGTGGGGAGGTTTTTGTTGTTGTTCTGAGAATTGAAAGACGTAACAGAAAAAACAGTAAGGTTACTCTCTTTTTCTTCAAAACAGATCAGTTTGAATAAACATTGAGTGTAACTTGAAGCAATATTAAAAAAAAAAGGTTTTGTCTTTCCTAAAATCTACATTAACAGTATATTCAGAAACTAAGGATTAGCAAGGAAAAATCAAGACTTGTATGAAAATAATCCTAACTAGTTAGACTCTACTTCCAAATGATATCTAATATAAAGGTTCTGCAAATTAGATTTTAAATTATTACAGAAGAGCAGTTCTGAAACTGTGATAGAAAACTTCCACCTTCTTTACTCAAATATTTGGCTGACTGACTGAACCAGTGAAACATGTAATGCTTGGAAATTTTGAAAAAGTTAAATTTTGATTTGGTTCTACACTGATGAGAAAGTCCATGAAGATTTGTAAGAATCAGCTCATCATTATCACATTACTGAAGAATGCACTAAAATTCTGTCTTTAGTTGTAGAACTGACTAATGTTTTGAAGCAGGCTCTAATATCAGATGTATATTACTGGGAAAAACACTGTACTCTATTAGTTCCCAAACAAGTGTAGCAAGGTAATTAATGTACACTGTACTCACAGCTATTCAAGCACAGACCCTGCATCAACCATATGATGAAAAACATTGATTAAAATTTTAGCAGGTGACAGAAGTGTGCCTGGTGTCTTACCAAAGGACATACATTCCAGTTTGCCTTAAAGTGAGCCTCCTGGTTTATTCCTCCCCAACACCAAGCAGCTGAGTAATTCTCTCTCCAGAATGCAACATGATCCATTAAAGTAGGAAGGGATTGGTATAGAGAAAAATAAATCAATTCTTCCATCACCATCTTGTTTAGTACACTGCAGCTGTGAGCTCATACTTCAGATCAGTTGTTTCACTATGAGACGTTCCTATTCTCTCAGTCTTTATGAGATAAAGCTCTGCAAATGTTTGTTGGGTTTTTTCCCCTAGATATAGGGAGAACAGTTATTCCTAGATCTCAGATATCAAGTACTGTGTGTCTTCAGTACCTGCGTTGGCTCCTGCAGTTGCTCTGAGATTTGCTGGCCCATCTTCAGGTGCCGCACCAGCCCTGGACACCGAGATATCTTGTGCACAAAGGCCAGTGGTGGTGCGGTCACTCCCCACAAAGGAGATGAACAGCTTGCCCTGCTGATTTTTGTGAACTGACTTTCCATTTGTATAATAAAAGGGGAAAGTAATTTCCACTCTATGCAAATGGGAACGAGGTTCTGGGGGTGACCTGGTCACTTTCCCATTCTTTAATCACCTCTGTGACCTCACTTCCCAATCTCAGTAACTGGCATCATCACTGAGGACCAGAAAAGTAAATGTGTGTTGGTTTGGGAAGGTGTTGGGAGTAACAAGAAGAAAAGAACAGGTTGTCCTGAGCCTTCCACAGAAGGAACAGCAGATGCAGCACATCCTCAGGCCCCTGGGGAAGAGGCAGTAGTCTCTGTTCCCACATCTTTCATTTTCAGAAACTGAATGACTGCATCTATGTTCAGATATGTGAAGTCCACAGATACTGCAGGAACCACTGTGGTCAGTGAAAAATCAAATTGTTGGCAATGGTGAAGAGTGAAAACAAACTCAGGCAAGCAGGATCCTACCACTACTAAAAGGATATGCCATTCTGTTTGCATATTACTGAGGAGTCTTGACAATTCAGATCAGAGTTGGAAGCTACAACTTGTAAAAATCACGTGTATTCAAGACCTCGATCTAACAGCCTCAGAAATCTGTCTCCTAAAAACAAGCAATGACACCCAGCTCTCCTAGGACGCACATGTCAGGCTGTGAGGAAATTCAGCAGAGACCAACACACTTCTAAAAACTCAATGCAAAAATTCACTTATAATTTTTTTCCTGTAGTCAGGTAAATACCTGAAGTGGAACAGACAGAAAGTGCAAGAAATTGAAGTTAATATACACTTTCTAAAATTAAATATATGTGACTAAGAAGTAAGAAGTAAGCCCTGTAATCCATCCTCGACATGCTAACACATAAAAAGAAAAAATACTACATTATACACAAAAATCCAGAGATATTGGTGAAGAATGGAGAAACAGAACTGGGTTTTAGCAAATCACTAAATTGCCTTCAGCAATTCCTTGTCTAGCAGATATAAAAGGATATCAGATTTTCTTTCTCCATAAAACGAGCTTCTCAAAGAAAAGCATACTTAGCTAAGCCAGAGTAGTACATAGGTTGTTATCTGACTTTCTTTCACAACTACAAGGTACTGTAAAAAGAAGCACCTTTGCCAATAACCTTTGTAGCGCTACTTACAATCTTCAGAAAATGTGCATAATCATAAAAAGACCAGTAGTCATAGAGTACAAATGTTTTCACTGCATTTATGAGAGGGTGGAGGGAGCCAGGGGAGATCAAAGCCAACTATTCTACATCTTTCCTCACTGTTTAGTCCAAGTGTCTTTCCTTAATTTATTTTCTCTGAGATTTTATGTGCTAAGTCTCATAATATTTTCAGCTAAAAAAAGTAAATTTTAGCTCATGTGAAATCCTGTGTCATCTAATCAATACTGGAGCAATAGTATGAGAATTTTTCTATGGATATTAACATTACATGCAGTAAAAAAAAAATACTGGAAAAAATCCTCCTATAGCATAGGGCATCTTCAAATATCTTCAGATGATTTCACATCCTAGTCCTTGAATGACAACATATTCCCTGAACAAAACAGTCTTAAATGTTTGATAGATTCTGAGAGGAAATTCTTTAGCAATCTTAATTCTCTAATCTTATCAACAGCAACAAATAGGACAGGTGTGAAATATATTTATTTTATTGAAAGTTATTCTGCATACCCAAGAAAGCTTCATCTCTACCCATTCTTCAAAGGCTTTTATTATCCAATAAACTTTCAATAAAACCTTTTTGTCTTTTTGTCTCATATCAGTATGAATGAATTTGAGGTGGGTTTCCCTTCCCAATATAATTTTTTTCAAAACACCAGACACTTAACATTTCAGATTTATCATAATTAGTTTCACACCCAAAGACTGCCAACAATATGTGCTTGGTATTGTTTTTAGGAGTAGAAGTGGGTTTGTATAAACAGTTCTACATCATCTGCCTGGCAAGCCATCGGCTCCATCTGTGAACAGCACTTCAGTGTGGAAGTTCCTGCCTAATTACTGCAGACAGATGTTGTCCTGCTGTAGCTGTAGACACTGTGGAGGCTCCTGCCATGTTAATTAACCAGCTTAAAGACATTCCTTTTACAAAGTGAAAAACCTAGAAACACAGTAGAAATGCAAGGTCTCACCTTACCTCCATTTTTTTCCCTAACCATAATTTTCTCTATACTCCCCGCTAGATGCTCAGTGGAAATTCAGCCTAGCTTGGTATCATCTTTAGTATCTTTCACCTCTCCTCACCCAAGCAGTCCTTTTTAGATGGCTCTGGGCAACTACTCTGAGACCAGCATAATTTTATACTTGCCAGAGACTAATTTCACTAAAGTAGCCTATTAATAGATGGAAATGATCCATGAGATCTCTAAAGGCTATACTGACAAAACAAAAAGTGGCAGAGGTGGCCACGAATTAAATCAGACTGGTGCAGGATTTGAGTAGCCAAGCTTCTGAAAAATTCTCCACTGGAAAAAAAACAAAGCACAAAGAAAGAGGAAAGATAAATATATATTTACACACATATAAAATATATGCTTATGTACATAAAAATAAATTGAAACACATTTCAAATATTTTTAAGATGTGATGTCTCTCACAGCAGTGAATTAGTAAGGTAGTCAAAGTTGTTTTTGTGTAAATTATTTTATTTTAAGGGAAACAAAGGTTTAAACACTGCAAGTATTTCAGAAACATGAACCTTCCCTAAAACTTTATTTACCAGTGAGATCCTAAGATGAAAAGAGTTTGACAAAAAATTCAAGTTGGGAAAATAAACTGTCATTTCATTCTCTTGTTTACACTTTCATTCTGGCTGGGAAAACAGATGTTTGGGGATTAACTGAAAGAAAACATATATGCCCTGCCCCTGTTATGTCTTCAAGAAACACCAAAGAATTTGTATGTGACTAGTGGTAAAGGTCACGAACTATGCAGCTTTTTAAACTACTATTGTTAGGGGCTGCTCTCTTTCACAAAGCCTGCTACAAGAGGTCACATCAAACCTGACCAGTTCAAAATACAGGTAGAACACCAGACTCTTCCAGTTTATGCAAGCAAGGGATGAAGGTAAAGTAGGCTCAGTTCATTCTTATCTAGATGTTAAAGTCCATTTCACATGGGAAACTAATGCTGGAAACTGAAACTGACTTCTGAGAATCCATTAAGCCCAAACTCCTTCACATCAAACACTGCTCATCCTTCACCCTATTATTAAGTAGAACATTTAGTTTACACGAAGGTGTTTTGGTCTCCAGGAAACTTCTGCACTTCAGAACAAAGGTGGAGAACAGGATGGCACCTCAGGTTTGCAGTACCTCTCTGAAATCTCTGCAACAAGTAGGTAAGTGCTGTGCCCAGACAATTGCAACAGACAAACAAATGAGAAGAGCCATGATCCCCGAAAATGACTTGTGTTAAAGTAAAATTATGTTGAAATTGAAAAATTTTCCATATTTATACTCAGATCACTAAATGATCCTACAACATAGTTCTGTTTCTGTGACAGCAACATAGAGATTAAGGTGCAGAGCTGGACCTAACTCTTGGGATTCTCCTAATGCAGTCTAATGGAGAGGCAGCTCCTGAGTCTGGGCTCCAGTTCACAAACAGGCCATGTCCTAGTGCCACTGTATTTTTCCACTTGGTCCCAACAAAAAGTGAATCAAGTTTTAAGTGCAACTGCAGCCTTCCATCTATCAGGTCAATGCACATTGCCCTACAGTAATGCATCACCAGCTGTAAGGCAGAGGCAGGAGACAAGAGGCATTAACTCAAACCTACTCATAACTGAGGGAAATGCTGATAGAGAGAACTGAAAAATCATGAAAATTAACAGAAGAGCCCAGGAGCACACAGCATGATGTCCTTGAAGTAAGGGAGCATTCATATACAATCTATTCCATCTTCACCACCTATAAATAATTATCTCTTACAAGACTTTTGAATCTCAGATTACTAGATTTCATTATATCCTCTCAGACATCAGTATAAATACCACTGTAAAAAAAGGATGTTTTTCCTATATGGGACCTGAGGAGGTCCCACTGAGAAGTAGAAAATAAATAACTTTTAAAAAGAACTTGGACATTGGTTGAGGCAAGACAGCAGTCAGTAATATAGAGCATGGATGCTAAATGGCTGCAATGTACTCAGTAGGTTACCAAACAGCTGCACAAAATGAAATGGTAATGCACATGCACACCCAAAATTTGTGGTAGGCACACAGATGCTGGCGTACAGATGGCTGCTCTGAAAGATGTAAATGCAAATAAAACACCCCACTGCCTAGAACATGATGCTCTTGAGCATGTGATGGCTAGTGTGAACTCTTCAAAAATATCTCATCTGTTAGGTACGAAAGATGGTATGTAATTACTTCTTCACAGCTCTGCAGTAGGTCCAACATCCTCCCTCCTTTGTGTGAAAAATCTATTACAGTCGACTCTGAGCCTCCATAATTGGTCTCCATTAGTAATGATTTACATGATATTACAGCTTTCACTGAATGTCAAGGTAATTTTCTTGTTTTCTTTCTTTGAATCCTTTTATGAATTTTAGTTTAAAAGAGTACCTACTGTAAACATGTTCTAACAGAGAAGACTGCAAAAGAAAAACAAATTCTAAAGGACATGAGACTATGATTTTGAAGTATCTTGTCATTACAAAATTGACATTATTCATTTCTAGCTATGAAGACTTTGTATTTATTTTTGCACCCATCATGAGGAGTGAAGAATTCAATTTTCTGATCTGACAATGGCATAGGACAGGGTGGAACAATCTGTCATTCCACTTGGAAACTTGATAACGTGATGTTTTCAATTCATACAGCTTCAGCGGTTGCTAAGAAATCCAAAGTTAATCTTCACAAAAGCCATTTCTTAGGATTATATACCACAACTGGGCTTAGGACCCGCAGGCCTGAAAACTTCTAGAAAGAGGATAGGCCTTGAGTTGCCTCCATTTCCAGCTGTGAGGCTGGAGGAGAAGCTGATGTTGGAAACAAGGCTGCCTCCCACTCCAGTGGTGTGCTGGATGGAGGAGCATGGCACACTGGTACGTGACATGGAAAGCTGGCAGAGCAGCATGGAGTTGAAACATCCTGGCTTTCCATGTGAGACTCAAAAGAGATGCAGTACAAGCATCCTCTCTTCAAAGGAGCTGCTCTAGACTGAGATTGACCTGAACTTGGCGGGTACAGGAACACAGACTACCAGTACAGCTTCTCTGTGGGTGTGACTCACGCAGTTCCTCACGGTGGTGTTGACAACAGACTCGTTAAGAGTGTCTTCTCAAAACCTACAGACCCAAGCTATGTCCTGCATTTCCACACTGACAAATGTAGTCGAAATCACTCTGTAGTCACTGACCTCTAACCAGGAAGGTTAAGATTCAGAAAGAAATATATATGATGGTGCTTCATGATGACATTTAGACACGGAAAATAAAAGGTAGGAGGAATGTATTGGCTGACACAATTGGACTGCTGCCTTTAAAACTGTTCCTAACAGTAATTTAGACTTTGGTTCATTTTTTTACTTTTTCTTTTTTCTTGATTTTTTTTCTTTTTAGTATGGGTCACTCTTTGATACACACTTACTCAAGATTATTCAGGAACTACTTAGGAAAGCATAGGTGAGCTTGAAAAGGAGTAAGATCCACCAAAATCTGCCCTGGGCAGATTTGTTCTCATTCTGAATAATCCATCCTTCTTCCAAACACAAGTCCCATTGATTATCTCTATAGAGAAAATCTGCTTTCCTTTAAAAAGTAATTAAAAGTAAGTTGGTTTGTGTTCTCTTCTCTGTAGCCAAGTCTTCATACAACCATTACCATTTACACTATTGGGTGAACTTCTCAGGGAGATTAATAGGGAGTTTTGAGGGCTCTGCTGTCCCAGTGGATGATGCTCAGTTATTCCTGAGGATCCCACAGAAAATCAGGACAGAACAACTCAGACAGAGCTAAATGGGAACAGCTACAGCCACAAATGGCCACGCTCTGACTGAACAAAGCAATTCACTCCTAACAGCTCCATGCTGTCCATAACAACCTATCACATCCTACTTGGAAGAAATATTTATCTGTCAAGTAGTAATCTTTCAAATAAAATTTAAGAAGCCGTTCTTGGAAGCTCCAGTCTACATCAAACATTGTTTGCCCCTAAAAACCAAAGTGTGGAAAACACTGCAGTATTCTTCTGCACTGAGGAAGGAGACCAAAAGAAAAGCAGAAGGCTGTTTTAAGATGTAACTCATTACTGATTAAAAAACCAAATCACTCCCCCCCCAGCCCACATAATACAAAAACTATAAGCCTCCAACTTGATAGAGAAGTTTCTTTAATGCTTTAGCATAGAAAGAGAATGCTGTTTATGCAGAACCAGAAAACTGTCCAAAATTGTGGTCAACAGCTACACATACCAAGAATTAGGAGAGATATCAAGATCATGCTTGAACTGCTGACAACTAATACATGAGACATAAATGGCAGACAGACATAACTCAAGTGAGTTTTGCTCTTCCTTTTTTTCCCCTATTCTTATTTTTCACCATCACAGCAAACAGCTGAACAGCCAATGTTCAGATCCCCTGAGCTTTACTAAAACTTTTTTGGCCAAAATATTTTTGTAAGGCGTTGGGCAGAAGTGGGGCCAAGAAGCTGTGCATTATGTTGGGTCTCAGTGTTGGGTCCTGCTGTATTTACTCCTCCTCTGGGACTCAGGCATAAGATGGATGAAGGAAGGACTGTTCCCTCAACCTGCCACCACAATGGGAAGGGATTGGGTTATGCAGCACAAGCTGCATTTGCCTGCCCTCTCCTTGGTTTGTTCATGCTGTCAGAGCTGCTGGGCGCTGGCAGCACAGGCAGGCTGGCCATGCATGTGAGGTCTGGACCTACGAGCACACCTCCTGGCAGCTCTTGTTTGGGGAACATAAGAAGTAAGGGCAGCTTGCCGAAGGGAGTGGACTTACAGGCGAAGATGTGGGTTTCTCTTGTACTGCCAATGAGGTGAGGGCCCCCCATGGACTCATCCCAGCCTTACAAAACATACATGGAGAGTCAGCTTGGGGAACAGAAGAAGCCCCTACACCCCTCTGAGCTCTTCCAGCTTTCACATGCCCACCTTCTTCTCCCAGATCTTCCACCCCTCTGCATGGCCTGGCAAGTCCTACCAGCCTTCCTCAGCCTTCCTTGTCCTCAATTTCTTTTACTGGCACTAAAATACTGAGTTCTGCTGCAACCAAAGCTAAGGACAGAATACGTATTCCTTTGTTATTGGAAAGGCCAAATTTTGCCTTGTCCATGGAGAAACCTTGAGCTGCATCCAGACCAGGCCCATCACAAACTAACATCACCAGACTCTAGCAGAACCTAAAGGTTGAGAGAAAATTCCCTACATCTAATAGTTAAATGTAAGCATTTGCATGTGAGCTACATGTCTCAGCTCTCATTCCAGTCAAAGTTGTAAGCCAGCGGAGCTTAAAGAAGCATTCAGTTGATTTAATTTCCACTAGCTACAGCAAGAACTCATGTACCAAATTTGAAGCATCTTAACCTGGAGCTGAATCACTGACCCCTAGTGAACGAGAACAAAATTCTCTAGAACGATTACAATTTTAGGACAAGCTGTGTAGAAAGGAGACACCTTTTTAAATGCTGGAGGTAATTTAGAATAACATGTAAAATCCCATTAGAATCACCCTCTTTTTTTGTTGTTGTTGGTTTGTTTGTTTGGATTTTTTGTTGTTTTGGTTTGCTGTTTTAGGGGTTTTTGTTTGTTTTGGGGATTTTTTGTGGAAGGGTTTCAATTCAGTATTTTCAACAGTTATCTGACAGAGAACAAATTGGATTTAAAGGCTATAAGTTCAACAGTACCAAGGGGAAAAACCTCCCATCTAGATAGGTTTTCAGCAGAAACCGATTTTGTGGATATTACTCAAGAACATTCTAGCTTTCAGTATGTTTTCTGATTGTAAATTCATACTTTCCCAGTCTTAACTCAGAAGGACAATAACATTCTAAAACACTTGCTTTTCATAGCAAGCTATGTTTAAGCCCAACTAATTAAACTAAACCCTTCACAAGAAACTACTAGCAGGACATAAATATGCTTTGTGAAGTCAAAACTCAGAAACCACTCATTACCACAATAATTATATAATAATTGTGGTCAAATTCATTGAGCTACACACTATGGTGCCCATATCTGAATATTTACTTCTAGCTTACCACAGTTCATTAACTAGCATCTTACACATTCTTGAGCAGCACGACGTGAGATGCTTTCAGGCTGTACATACCCATTGAAAGATGTGGAAACATCCTCTGTCAGCTTGCCTAAATCTGCATAATCTTTGCTATCTGAAACTAATGAATACTAATTTAAAGGCTCCTTTCCAAATTCAGTCCCACAATGTAAATATAACACCCACAACTCTCGTGAAGTACCTAATGCTTCTACTTCACTGTACCTGCACAGCAGTTATACGCAATAGGAGAAAATGAGGATTTTCACCAGGGCAGTAAAAAAATGACATTTGAAATGTGTGTGTGTGTGCGCAGTTTGAGTCAATAAGTGCAGTTTGAGTCAATAGGCCAGTTTCCTCAGCTACGTTAGGAATGCTATGGTTGCCTAGCTGATGTTCAGTGCATTTTCATACAGAGATGAAGCTCTGCTTGTTTAATTAAATTAGTACTAAAGTGAATAGTTTTCACTTCTGGAGATACAGAGTTTTGTTGTAATTTCTTGCCTTTAAGAGGAGTAGGCTAATGTAAAAGTAACATTTTTGGTCCTAGCAAAGAGTCCCAAAGAAAGTTACATTACATTTTGGCTGGATTGGAAATACTAAAAGAAATACTTTAATCCATCTCACAGTATTTTTGTTCAGTTTCCATGAGATTTCGGGCGAAAAACTTTGATGGGCTTTGAACTTTAACAAGCCTACCATCTTCAGGCCAGGTGACATTACTTTAAGACATTTCTCTACCAGCACACAAATTAACATCTGTGGCTTTGACAAGTCTACATACATAAGGTAGACTGCTAAGGCAGAACACTTATTTTCTTACAAATCCAGTAGACAGACAGACAAATCCACATAGCCTTGTACAACTCAGTCCTCATGTCTGTCCTCAAAAGAATATTGAGATAAGACTTCTTTGCAGGCTTTTGTGTAAGCATATGTTTCAACTAGTGTGAGCCAAACCCTGAAACAGTAGGGTAAAAAATTCAAATGCTAGAAAAACCAAAAAGCAAAGAGAACCACACAGTTCTTAGTGTGTGGTTTATCAGGGTTTTGGGGTACCCCCTCATCAATTTCTAAGAAGTGAGTCTAAAATAAGAACCGCAACAGAATATATTTGAACCATGGGCGTGCCTACAACAGGAAGCTGCATTTTAATACAGACTTTGCAAAGGCATCTTTTGTGACAGCAAACAATTGCTAACTTTTAAAAATTTTTCTGCAACTTCGTGACAGGAATGTCAGCTTCTGGGAAGTGCTGACACACTGACATGTTGTCTCCAATTAATTACAATCACTAACATCTCTGCTATTTATTATTCTGAATAGATCCATTTCCATGGAACTAGTAAGCGAATGAATCAAAGTACCTTAAGTCATGAGCATTTTTATTACACATTTTGCTCTTTAAAGCACTCTATCAGGATGAGAGAAAATAAGGACTCTTAAGGAAGGGAATTTTGAGTTGTTATGTGACTATTTTCTCTGATTCTCACCTTACACTTATAAGAACTCTGTAACTCTATGGAGAGGATGATTGTTGTGCTCTTCTAGAGAGGGTTCTTTTCCCTCACTCTAACTGCTCTTGTTATCAATCTAAAGTGAATTCTACTCTTAGTAGATACCTATGACCACTCATCATTATTTTCTGAAGTTCGTGGCTCAGTGACAAAGCTTCTCATTAGAAGAAGGAATTTATTCTCTCAAGGATATTTTTCCACCTCTGGCCTCCTGCATTTTCTTTGTTCATCTGCCTGTCTTTTCAAGACAGATGTATAAAGTTCAAAATGCACAGCACCTGACACCCCGTCTTTCTGCAATTTGTCACAATTTCTGCATGAACTCTGTGCCCTGGCATTAGCAGCACAGTGGAGCCCATGGGAGGGCAGGGGGGTTCTCCCACCCAACAGGTTGTGCAAACGTGCACAACTGTCTTTACTGCACAGACGACTAAGTTTTTGACAGCTCAAGGATGATTAAAATTTTTAAGAGCCTGGCAGATACCTCTGCTAAAGCAGAAGGAAAATGGTGAGTAAATAAAGCAAATACATGCTCACCATTTAGCAACAGCTTTTCTCTCTTCATGATTCAAGTTTTTGTAATCTTCCTGTCAAAAGTTGTTTGTTTCATACGCAAGCACTGCTGCACAAAGCCCTGCTAATCTGCCCTTGCCGCCTCCTCCTGTGCTTCAAATATAACAAAAGGTGATTTTCTTTCCTTTTTTGTGTAATTGATTTAAGTGAAGGACGTGTTCTTTTCATTAGGAACCTTCTTTATACAAGACTGAAATACCATGTCTTAGACCTAAGTATCAGGAATTTTGTTAGATATAAACAAACATACCGTCAAACCTGGCACTTGAAAGAAAAAAAACTTTCCCCAACATCTCTCTGTTCTCCAAACTACTGTATTATTTGCTGTACTCAGATTCTGACCATAAGAGACTGTTCTTGTTGATAAATACAGTGTAAGTTTCCAACTCTATCAACATCCATCTGCTTGCCTAAAAGCTTCCGTTTTGCTGTTATTTCATTAAACACAAGAAGCATGCAGCGAGGTGAAACAGATTTGGAAATAGAATGTTCATGCTTTCATGCTGGGTATTGTTGTATTGCACTAAATTTATTACAGGGTATGTCATGCAGAGCATGATGAGATGTTATATCTACCCTTCCAGAATTTCAGGCAGAAATAAGAGTTAATTGGTTAGGATTTGTCTCATGCACCCAGTCACACTTTTCACAATGCTCTGAAACTGGCTTTTTCCAGCCTTCCCTTCATGAAGAATTGCTACCCGTGTCCAGTCACAGTGAGTTGTTAGACACTTATGAAGCAAAATCAGCTCGCTTGGACTGTTATTCTGAAAATTCAAAGCTGTGAAAAGGACTGACAGCTCAGAGTGATCTGACAATTAGAGAAAAATAGAATGCAGCCTAATAATTTTCAGTGTCAGCCCTGGTTTGATCCTATTCTACCCTAAAACCATCTTCAGACCCAAACCCAGGACAGCTCCAAATCTGCAGGATAGATGGGTCTGAAATGCACATGTACTTATCAGCCAAAGTGCAGAGTAAGTCTGAATTTTGACCAAGCAAATGTATTTTCTCTAAAGACATTTTTTTTTTCCTTTTTGATCCTGACTGGTTCCTATAGGCTATATCAGATTTAAAACAAGAGTGTTACCACTAAGAATTTGAACCCTGAGATATTAAATTTCATGTTTTTCATTTGCACATCTGTGCATAAGTAATAAATATCACTCACTCCTGCTCCTAACAACTTACTGTTGTGTTCAATGACAAAATACATAACCTTGGCATTACCAGCCTTGCATTTCAAAGGCATTTCATAATTGTTTACCTCTTGGCTTGAACAGTAGTACTGTATGTACAAGGCTCTCCTTGAACTTTTGTAATTCAAAACTGTTCGGAAACTTCTCCTCAAACTACTTTCTTCAGGGAAAAAAAAGCAAATAATAATAATAATGATAATAATAACAACAACAACAACAACATATTCCTATAAAGGATTTCTGTTAAGCCTTTTTGTTAAAAAGAAAAAATTCCTTTCTCTTTTACCCCAGAAAAGAAGTTTTCATGCCTGCTTATTTCAAAGGAATGTCTGCAATTTTGCGGTATTATGCAAACTCCAATTAGCAGTCCACAAGGTGTTTTGAGAAACAGGGCCTAATGTGTTACAGACACATTTAGTGGCCAACCTCCAACAGCCTGAAAAAATGCCTTTTTTGAAAGAAAGTTTGGGAATTAAGTCGCCTCAACTTTACTGGGAAATGCTAATAGAAATAATTCTTCCAACAGTTAATAAAACTTTTTTTTTTATTAGTTGCTCTTGCTTTATGTTCTCTTACAGGAACAGAGCAGGGTATTTCTGGTACCTCAGCAATTTGGTTTCCTTCAGTCTTTCCTTAAAATCCAGTTCTACAACTACTCACTGCTGAGCAAAGTGGTTAGTCCTACAAATTGTATTCATTATTTGAGAGCAGTTCCAAAGACATCCGTTGATTACATTTGTTTATTTAGATTTGTTACAGGACCTAATAACTGTGGGGGTTTTTTACCTACACTGTGCAGCATAACAGGACACAAATACTTAGGCTGCTTGATAGGGTAACCTTCAGGACTGGGGTTTACAACAGTAAGAACACTAAAAGATGGGGTACACAGTTTATTCTGGGAGCACTCCTGGGCTACACTGAGACTACCAGTGAGCAGAATGTGCTGTGTGACACGGCTTACCTGCACTTTGGAAACAAGACCCCACAGATTTAAAACACCCAAAGCAGCACCGACAGACACAAGTGACATTGAAGTGGCTGCTCATTAACAGGGCTGAGGTTTTATTCCTCCCTTCCTCACCAGAACCGTGCAAAGATTTTATGAACTCCAAAGTCAGAAGGAAGGTAAGGACATGCATATGTGCATTTCAAACACTGAGGACTATATTATACCAACTATTTCTTACCCTTTAATTTCTCTTCCCTGCAGAGGAAAAAACCCTTATCCTATTGTTAGCAATCTTTTACAAGTGATCCTACCCTAGCCAGCTGCAATAAGCACGTTTTATTGCTCAATTAGTTCTTAATTTCTATCATGCCTGGGAACAGAAGCAAGATCTTGAAAAGTTTAAATCTTTTTTCTTCTTGGCTCACATTCTACACAAACTGTTTCTAAAACTCTCATCCTTTCTCACTGACACATAAAAGTTCCTGGTCTCCTTTTTCCAGTTTCTAATCATGCCTCAACTCCTCATGAAACTCCAAGAGGCCCCGGCAGGCTCAGCAGCTCCTCTCTCTCATTCTCTGCTAGCACGAAGTGGGGCAGAGTGGGCCTCAGTGGACAAAAAAACAGAAGGGGCAAGGTTTTGTTAAAGTTACTCTTGAAAGATTTTAATTATCATTACAAGATGAGTATCTTAAACTGTGATTTTTTTTTCCTGAAGGCATGAAATATTGTGCATATCTAGAAACATTATAAATTACAGATCAGCTGTCAATACATTGTATAAATAAATATTCAGTGGTTGAATTGGACATATTTCTGAACCTCTGGGGCTGAGTACCATTTAAGTCATTCAATAGAACAACAAAATCGATGTTTGTTTTAGTTTTCCAGAGAAGTCAGTTTTGCTGACCAACTGCCATTTTACTCTTCCTTGTTTTAAAATCCACAAAAGGAAAATACGTATTTAAAAATATGAAAGCCATAAACCAGTAAATTAAAAGTTTCAGAGGAAGGATCTGAGCTTCAGCTGAGTGATTCTTACAACCTTGGCTTTACTCTGTGTTTTACTGAGCCTCAAGCTGACAAAATGGGGTCAGCCAGCCAAAATCTTTCCCTTTTGGTTCACTCTGGCAAATTGGGAAGGGCTGAGTCAGTCACAAAACATGGGGCCCAATCTGTTCTGTTAGAACAGCCACTTTGGTAGCTGGTCTTGCTAACAGGCCATTACTTTCAACAGCAACCTGAAGTCTTCCAGGCAGTCACCAGCCTTCAAGCACAAGGCAGGCTATGTGATGGTACTCAAAGTGTAATTTATAACTCAAAGTGTGCATTGATTTATCAAAGCAACTGCCCTGCTGCTGAAGGAATCATCCTCCTAGTTCTGATATGTTAGAGGAGCATGCAAACACCCCTAGCCTCCCTCAGTGCAGGACACATTAAATATGTTAAATAACCTGACTAATGAACTTGTGGGTGGTTTCCAGAGTTATCATTCCTCTATACCCACATGTTGTGGGCGGCTTTTAAAGGTCAACTCTGTAGGAACCTATGATACAAACAGTTTTCACCTCACTAGCAAGCATAAGTCTCCCTGCCAGTGGTCAGCACTGATGGCAATGCAGATCCAGAAGGCCAAGGGTTTGATTCTCACCTTACCTGTCAAATAACATGAAAACTCTCCAAGTCCATGCAGTTTCAAAGCTAGAAACTCAAAGACAAATTTATATGCTTTTACCTGTTTAATTACAGCAGTAAGAAAACCTACCACTCTGAGCCTAAATAAAGTGCATTTAGGGCTTGGGCTCTATTTCAAGCTCTTATTAACTCCTGGAAAGGTGCCACAGCAGCTGAAAACCTCTCCTGCCTGAAGTTGCTTAACTCTGCTGCATCTGCATGGAAGAAAATCAGTTTCTTTGGATTCCCCACCTGTGGCCCTGCTTAGCTCTGTACACCCATACTCTTGATGTGCTGAGCTGCCTGAGCCAGAGATAAGCTCTGCTCCCCATCCCCACTCTCCCCTGCAGCCCAGGAAACACAACCCGGTGCCACACAGCAAGAATGCACCACCAGACCACCAGTGATCCAATGCACAGATCATCTGTGACACTGAGCACAGTCACGCTTCCTAACGTGGTTTCCATGTGTATTTTGAGGCTGACACCCCAAGCTCATTTCTCATCTGTTGCACTGCAGCATTGAAGAGCTCTAAATGCTAGCTGACTTCCCTCAGAAAGCATTAAGTTACACACAAAGTCTTTGTTCTGCACACCTCCCCCCCACCAAAAAAAAAAAAAAAAGGCTGGAAGCTTTCCTGTAAATTGGTTCATGCCTTCAGTAGCTAAAAAGGAAATAGAAGAAAGTCAGTTCCTTCCTCCACTCTGCATCTTATAAGAGACTCATACAGAAAAGCTAACACCGTGGTCACCCATCCTCCTCCCACCCCTCCTTTTCAAGCAGTGGAGACTGAGCTCTTTGAAGGCCATCTCCGTTGGTAACAGTCTGCAGGCTGCACTTTCAGAGCCTGCCACTAGTGTCTGGGGAAAACCACAATGTGGCTCCACCAGCTTGACTTACTGCTGGTCAAGTGTTCAGGTGGTTTTCCACCCAAAGCAAGTAGGGAGATACACTACACGAAGCAATGGGAGCTGACAGGCAGCTCCTTTTGGGGTTGGGTTTTTTTCATTATTTCCCCAATGTTTCTTTATTTGCAGAAACATCTTGTAAATAGAGATGGAAAAAATAAGTATTTTCCCAGATCTTCCATGGTTCCATTGTAACATCTGTTTGCTGATTTTAAGTTTGATAACAAAGGGAGAGAAGTAACAGAGAAAACAGTTTTAATTGTTTCATCTTCCTTTCCCCTTCAAAGAGTGAGTACTCCTGTCCCCACACGGAACTGCATGCCACCTACTTTGTGAATTGGTGCCTCCTGTTCACAGGCCACCTTCCATTAGCACACGTACCAAGCTTTAAAGAAAGTATTTTCTTATTTCATCCTCAAGGATGACAGCCTGAAGCGGAGGTGATACACACCCTTACTTTCAAACAAGTTTTTGATTTATATAGCACTCACAGGCTACTTAGATATTTTGGGAACTGACAAATGAAGCAGTTAAGCCACACTCCATCATATTTGAGTAGCTGTGGCATTCAGTAAAGTTCCCACCAACTGGAAAAGGGGAAGCAAAATCCCCATTTTTATAAAAGGGATACAAGGAAGATATTGGGAACTACATGTCAGTAGGTTGGTCAGGCTCAGGCTGGTCAGCCTCACTTCTGTGACCAGCAAAGTCATGGAGCAGATCCTCCTGCAACCTACACTGAATGCTCACATGGAAAATAAGGAGGAGATTGGTGACAGCAAACAACAGCTCCAGTAAGGACAAATTATGCCTGACAAATTGGTGGCCTTCTACAATGGAATTAATGTGTTGGTGGATAAGGGAAGAGCTACTGACATCACCTACCTGGACTTGTGCAAAGCAGTCGATGGTGTCACACACAATACTCCTGTCTCCAAACATGGATTTGACAGATGGACTATGCAGTGGATGAAGAACTGGCAGGATGGTCACACTCAAGAGCTGCAGTCAATAGCTCAATGTTCAAGTGACAAATGGCATTCCTCAGGGGCTGGCTTAGCAACCAGCACTATCTCACACTTTCGTCAGCAACATGGACAGTAGGATTGAACGTACCATCAGCAAGTCTGCCAACAACACCAAGCACCAAGCACTATGGTGTGTTCTGTATGCTGGAAGGAAGGGATGCCATCCAGAGGGACCTTAAAAGGCGTGAGAGGTGGACCTGTGCAAACTCCTGAAGTTCAACAAGACCAAGGGCAAGGTCCTGCACCTGGATAGGGGCAATCCCAAGCACAAGTAAAGGCTGAGCAGAGAAAGGATTGAGAGCAGCCCTTGTTAGAAGGACTTGGACGTGCTGGTGGGTTGAGAAACTTGACATGAATGAGCTGTGTAAGCTCACAGCCAAAGTGGTCAACCATGTCATGGGCTGCGTCAAAAGCAGCTTGGCCAGCAGGTCAAGGGAGGTGCTTCCTCATCTGAAATGCTGCATCCATCTCTGGGGCACACAACATAAGAAGGACGTGGATCTGTTGAAGCAAGTCCAGAGGAAGGAGATGGAGATGTTCACAGGGCTAAAGCACCACTCCTATGAACATAGGCTGAGAGAGCTGGGGGGGTCTTGCAGACCTTACAGCACCTTCTGGCACCTAAAGGGGGCCTACAGGAGACCTGGAAAGGGACTTTTTACAAGGGCATGAAGTGACAGAACAAGGGGAAATGGTTTCAAACTGAAAGAGGGCAGGTTTAGATTAGATGTAAAAATGAAATTCTTAACTGTGAGGGCGGTGAGACATTGGAACCGGTTGCTCAGAGAAGCTGTGGATGCCCCATTCCTGGAAATGTTCAAGGCCAGGTTGGATGGGGCTTCGAGAAACCTGGTCTAGTGGAAGGTGTCCCTGCCCTGGTGGCATGGTTGGAACTACATGATCTCTGAGGTCCCTTCCAACCCAAATCATTTTATAATTTGTAATGCAATGTAGCACTACATAAGGGATGTCTAAGAAGTTGTTCTTTCCTCATTTCAGTGCAGCTTATTTTTGCTCTATCCTTGTCCAATACAGTTCAATTACCGGTTTCCCTCTTTAAAGAGATTTTAAAACAGTCATCCAACTGCTCTGATATCCCATGGATTAGTTGTGCTCTCCACTCAAGCCATCTGTCTGGCATTTGTATTTTTACATGCTTTTCTTTTTACTATCATGCTGCTTTATTTTATTTAATCTCTTGTCCTTCCACTTCTGCCCCTGTGTGTGGCTCTGATGGTCTTTATCAGACTCTTAACTATAAGAAAAATTTGGGACAGATAAAAAGTTTTGCCGCTGCATGCCCTGTTTGTGCTCACTCAGAAGAGGCTGAGGCTCTTCTCTTGATAAAGAGATGGGTTTGGGAACAGGAGCAGAATTTTGAGCAACACTACTAAAGCTAAACAAGTTTCTACTGGCAGCATCTTACCAGTTCACTTGGGAAAGCTGCTGACTCCTACGATCCATAGGGTTTTGGTTATTGCAATGCTTGTGACCCAGTGCACAATGAGGTTTTCATAGAAAATTAAATTTCAGTATCTACTTTCTCCTTCTGGACAAAGGTAAAAGAGAAGCTCCTGCAGGATACTGAATATATACCTCCTGGCTGAGACACATAATTTAAACAGTTGCTGGTTAGTAGCATGCCTGCCTTTGCACCGTGACAGTTGTCCCAGTAGCTTCAGCTACCCTGATTAAAATAAGGTGTGGGGTGCTATCTGGGAAAAAGAGGAGTTCTATTGACTTGAGCCAGGGAACAGATATTTATGAGGCATTTCACAAGCCATTCTTACAGTGCCATAGCAAGCTGTATTTGTAGGGGACATCAACTGTCTGCAGACTCCAACAGGACACAGCCTTATGTACCATGTACTATCCTTTGTGACAGAAACGGAGCAGTAAATAAAATTCTGCCCATATAACAAGGAGGAAGAGGGAGTGTGAGGGACAGAGGATGCCAATTTTCTGTTGAAAGAATCATGAGTGAAAAGGTACTGTGCACAAAGGTGGAGGTTACAGGAGGGGAAGGTTTCAAAGACTGTCTAAAATAGGGAAGAGGCAATTACTACTGCAGGTGTGGGAACCAGTTAAGTTGAAGACAGAGATGCAATTGCAACAGAAGAGAATTAATTTGCAGTGAGGTAGTCAGTCTGGTCATAATAATTTGGTAAGATGCTCAAAGGCATGGCAGCTGAGGAGTACACTAGGACAGACTTTGCAGTATGAAGGGAGAACAAATGACTATTAAGAGAAATTGACAGTGATGGTGAAAAAAAATCCTGTATTGAACTGTTCCCTCTGCTTTTCTAAAATGGAGAATTGCCTTGGCGATTTTTCTCCCTCATCTCTCCATGTGACATAGAGTCAGCATGAAAATTGAAATCTAAATAGGACAACAGGGGAAAAAAATTAAGCAGATGACCAGAAAAACACAGATTCTCAATGATGATCTAACCTTCAGTAGTTCTGCCTCTAATTCATAGTGTTGCTCTTAACTCATGCTTGTTAACAAGGTCACATGCAAAACGTTTTTCTGTCTGTATGACAAGGCAGCTAAGTATAGAGTGCTTTCCCCTTCTAGTCATTTGATCCTATTCAAAACATATAATCTCCCAGGTCTCCAGTCTGTGCAAAGCCAGACATCAGCACATTTTTGGCTACAGGACACCTACAGAAAGATTAGTGACAGTCTTGTGAGGCTTGTGGTGCAGATTTTGTCAAGGGGCCAATATTTAAATAAGGTACCTTGCATTTTCATTATGAGAATTCCAGCTCACTATTAGCAAAGTTAGTTTAACTTTTACTCTGTTTTGCCAGCTACTTAGTAGGTACTTAATGATGTGCACGGCTGGAAACGGGGGAAGGGAAGATCTATTCTATTACTATTCCACAGGGAAATTAAATAGGCTTGCTGAGTCTGCCTGGTTAGGGGTTATAACTTTATTCTGAATTCCATCTCTTTAATGTAATTATGATTTAACAGCTATGTGATTTTGGTAGATGATCCCATTTTACAGATTGCATCTTTTAACTCCAAAAACCAGAAGAGTATTCTGGTAGGTAGCTTAAGCATTTATTTGGCACAAATCAGGTAGCTTCCTTGACACTTAAGTTAGGCTTCTGTCTTGAAGAAGAACTTCAGATCTAGTTATTAGTGAAGATCTGAGCATTCTATCTATCTTATCAGTTTCTACTTATGATCACTTATGAAATCTTGACAAGGATCATACATTTCTAACAGGTAAGCCATGCAGACCACTCAGTGAACACATTCCAGTCCAGTTCTGACAGGAAAAACCCATGCTTCTGAGTCTTATTAACTCTCCCCCAGGAAAATAGGGTCTTCAAGCACACTTCTGTGTTAAGCTACTTATTACACCTTAAGTTACTTAAATTGCATCTTAAGTTACGAATTACTTATTGCACTTCACCTTGCCTGCAGTATGTTATCTGCACTCGCCTCACAAGTCCTACTATCCCTTTCACTTTTACAATGGGTAAGTTAACTAGGACTCAGGAAAAAAGAGAAGATATCATATTGAAACCTTCTGATTACTCATTAAACTGAACTACTGTAGTCCTGTAGTGGCTCCTTTATGCTCTTGCCTGCAGCACATCTTCAGCATGAGCCCCCATGATGCTGTAACTTGAGTTGCTATCCTTGACATTTTCATCACTTTGGCTGAGATGCATGAAGCTAGAAAAATGGATAAACCATATTTCACAATATGCTCCTTAAAAAAAACATCTCTAAGAGTCAATGCAGGACCGCACCAAGCCCATCTCATCTGTGTCACCATGCCCCTATCCACATCAGCAATTATGGTTTCCAATGAGAGGGCAGGACAACTTGACAGAAAGAAGATGGGGAAAAAGCTGTGCCAGCACTTATACATAGCAGTGACTGCTGCCTTATTCATGACTGACAAGGAGGGAATTTGGGATTAAACATGGGCCATGTTAATGAACTAAACAGCACTGAGGAAATTACCATTTCTCCCTCCAACTCCTACCCACTGCTTGTCTCCTCTAAGTGCGCTCTGCTCCTCGCTGCTCAGCTTCCTTGAGAGCTCTCAGTTTGCTGACTCTAAGCAGGGTGTTCACACTGACCTTGCTTGGAAGTGTATGCTGACAGTGTCTCACCTAAAAGCCTTGCACCTCTGCCATTTTAGGGTGGTAGCTCTCAGCTGTGCAGTAAATTCTTTCCTCAGTCTCTTTTCCAGTGGTCGTGGAAAGCAACACACCGACGTACACACACAGAACTGAGTTCAGTTCTGAGATATTGCCAGTACTAATTTATTCAGCTAGCTTTAATTCCCAAATGAGAACATGAAATGCATGTTCACTAGTGCTTCCAAGAAGAACAGAAAGCAAGTGCAATAGCTGTGCAGCACCTATAAAGTTGAGAATCTCTTGCATGTGGTTTTCTGTTTCTTGCTGCTAGTGTGCCTGAACATAATCTGTATCACTAAAATAATCTGCAAGCAGGGAGTGCAGAATTCTTTTCTTCTCCCCACTTCTTTTAATGAGACAAACTTGCATGCAGAGCCCAAGCTGGAACAAGTCATTTTTTCTGGCATTTCACAGAAGCCCAGTCTCTCTCACCCCTTTATTCTCTCAGTTCCACTTGGAATTAGAAATGCAATTGCCCAATTACTGTGAAGGCAGATGTTGCTGCAGTATATCCACCCAGGCTGGAAGCAGGAAATAAGAAATCTTCAATGAAAGCCTGTAATTACAAGATTTCCAGTTTAAGTTTTGCACACATGAACTGTTTGGAAGATGTTTGGATAAGCGAAGTTTGGAACACAGCTATTTGGATAAGCACCTGGGTGTTCCAGTGAACACAGTCTCCTGACAACCCAGATAACATGCAGAGATAAATCCCTGAGGACTTGCTGCTGATAACCTTAACTAATGGAAAGCCCGCTCACAGAAGCACTTCTTATTGAACAAGGAAAAACTTAGCCAACAGATATTAAAAACAGGATAATGGACTAAATATTGAAGGTGTTTTCAGCACCTGTCAAAATTTTGATGGCTTAAGAAATGTTCTGCACCTGCATTTTCCAATTATTCTGTATGTATGATTTTTAATTGAATATTTGCCTGGCACATCTGTGTAGACACTAGTTTTTGACTCTTGTGGAACATAGTTCCAGCAAGCTTAAAACTAATTCCTTCTACTTGATGAACCTACTTTATGATTTAACTTTCAAAAGCAGTGTTCAAACACTATTGTGTAGTACTTAGTTTAGAAGTATTCTTCTGTCTGATCTGTAATTCCAGCAGCTGAAAACAAAGCATTCAATCTCAAGGCAGTGCTTAAGCAGCAGGAAAGAAGCAATGCCTGCCACAGCACAGTGCGTTCCGAAAACCCTCCAGGATAACGCTTCATTTCCAACTGCACCTGCACAGAGCATCTTTTAAGTAGGCCTTTGAGTTAATGCTTTGTCCTTACCTTACGTCAGGGATATCAGGAGAACACTGAGATAGCAGTATTTGAAAGACATTACCTCCACACAAGCCAGAGCTGGCTACAGATGAAAGGATTTCATAGGCACCCACAGGAAGCGGAGTTTTGCACACTTCCCCTTCAGAAAGGATCAGGGCTGGGGAAGTTTACAGCAATTTCTCCAAATGGGCTTGTGTGTATAAAGAGACACTCAAAAGTACACCTTCCATAGGGTTTTACCTAAAAGTAACACTGAACATCCTGGTTCAGAACAAAGCCCATCCATGTCCAGGGAAAGACTGTCGCTGGCTTCACTGCAATTTCAAACAGATCCTCAGTTCCTGGGACTGGGGAGCACTCCCAAAGTGTTGCATCCCCAGAGATTATAAATAAACTAACAAAAGTAAATGGCAAAGTTTTCTTTTCTGAGGGAAATCTGAAGGATACATGAACTTCAGAATATTCTGTTCAAAGAGTAATGGAAGGGGTTTGCCTCTCTATTGGTACTGTAATAAGGGTGACAGTATTACTGACAGCAATACTCTTGAGCCTACTGAATCCTTGTTGTGTTGGACCTCTCTCTTTGTACACACCTTAGACCATACTACATTCAACTTTTTCAGGGAAAACCACAGCTGGCAGTCCAGAGAGGAGCCAAAAGAATGCCTTATCCAGGAGGTGAGCATGAAGGATTTATTCTTTCTCTCATGCAGAGTTTGTTTGTTTGTTAGCCATAACAGTGACAGAAGAAATTGCATGTTGCAAGCTGAAGAAAAAAATGAAGAGCGAAGACATTTTTGTCTTGCAAGTCTACACCATGGGTCAGTTAAGTACTTAACCTAATGTAATTTATCCCATAATTTAGTAGGCTGTATGCTCTTTTTGAAAAAAGTTAGGATGACTTACAAAAAGTTATTAACAAATGTCAAGGCATATTTTAAGCTGGATATCTCAAGAGTGCTTCGCTTTTTAGTCCAGACAAAAGGACGACAGGAGAACTAGAAAGCTTTATACAATTATGGCCAGAACCAAATGCATATTTGCTGTGAAGAATCAGCCAGAGGTCAATTGACTTTTTTCAAAGAAGGTGACACCAGGGAGTTCCTGCAGGACAACTCTAGTTCAGTCAAGTTTGCCCATTTGTAATGATGCCCCCTGGAAATGTGGCAGTGGTGGGGCAGCACGTGAGCTATTATCTTAAGTAACATGGTTTAGCGTATTCTGAAAACAGAGCTCTGAGGAGAGGGTGTGAATAGGTCATAGTGGAGAAAATGGTGACATGGACACCCTTTTTCTTTGTTGCCTGGATGGAAAGCCAAATTCACACTTCCTAAATCAGGACTACAGAAAGCTGTCTGGGATGCACGTCTCCAAGCAAACTCTTTTAAGTATGACAGATCACAAACAAAGTTTGTTATGAAGAAGCGCTGAAACAGCAAACATGTTGCATACAATGTGCTTCCTCCTTTGGAAGCTGGAATGCCTCCCACAGGAAGTTGGAAGTATCGAGTCTCCCAAAATGCATTTTAAACATTTCTCTCACAACATTTAAGCAGTACAGAAAACCACCCCCACTAGGCAGGCATGGCTAATACCACTACCCCTTTCTATAGTTGCTTATCAGTTTAAGTCTTCACAAAGTACAGAGAACTTTAGAGACAATTTACCAAAGATAAAACTATCAGCTTTAACTATAATGAAGGAAACAAGCATTCAACACCCCTCCCCCAGCTCTGTTTGAATTATAGTGTAGTAGCTTTTTTAGCTTTTCCTTTAGAAACAATATTTTTACATGTAAAGCCACATCTTTGGCTCCTAATATTTAGAACAGCTTCGCTGAAAGCAACAGATCTGGCCACCATTACACAGCTCACTGGAATTTGCTCTATTTGTATTTACAGTTTTCAGCAGACTGCTCATTTGTCTCTGAGCTGACAGACCAATAAACCTCAGTCAATTTTCTAGCACATCAGCCCATTCCCTTCTTCATGCTGGCCAACATCCAACCCGAGCAATTCTGCTTTATCTCCTAACTTTATCCTGAAGTCTTAGCTCTATAATATTGTAATCTTTTTCTCTCTTTTGTGGCTGTACATAGCTGAACAGCTGCTCAGAGAGCTTCTCCAAATATTTCTGCAAATAAATTTTGTTTTCCAACATTCACAATAATCCAAACAAAAAATGTGCCAGCCAGGTTGAACTGAAAGACCGTTTAGAATTCAGTGAGATTTTCACATTATTCCTTCTCTACTGTTTACCCCTGATCTAGCTCCTACTTTGGTGGATGTGGCAGTGGTTGAACTTCGTCATGTTAGAGGTCACTTCCAACTTAACTCTGAATATCCCAAAATCCCAACAAATCCACACCAGAAAATTCACATAAGAATGAAGCATGAGACAGTGGTTAAGCACAGTAGCTTAGCAGAAAATTTTCACTCCCAAAATAAACACAACTTCAATTGACACTCACATAAGCTCATTTTGACATGTTCAAAATGAAAGACTTCTACTATCAGTTCAACTTCTCATTCTACACTACATTTTAAAAGTACTTCAAAGTAAAGAGGTAGGTATCAAACAAGGACCAGAATTTGAATGGTGACCATGATTTAATATCTCAAAATTATTTCTTTTAATCTTGGGAGCCATTTCTCTAATTAGTATAGTCTTTTTGAAAAAAAAAAAAGCCCCAAATCTTATGTATTAGTAACTTACGTTCAGCCACTAAACTGAAGAGTTGTGTTTGAACAGCATTACCCATAGATGTGGTCTGAGTTTTTTCTCTTGGTCTACATACACACACTACAGAAGTGGTACTGTACACTGTTTAATTTCACCATTCTTAATGAGACCATCACACACAGTTCCACTGATTTAACCAGCTCTTCACCAAATATAGAATAGCATATTTCTTGTTCCCAGGGCCAGGACTTTCAACACAACAGTCAGTGAGCAATCAAAGTTGCCACAGGTAGTCTTGATCATATCAAATTCACATTCTTTGTCCTTCTAAGTGTAGTGAATCTAACAAGTCTCAACATAAAACTTGGGGGGAAAAAAAGAAGAAAAGAAAACCTAACCTGAGAAATATATAGCAATATGCCCTCCTACCTGCTGTGCATCTGTCAGCAGGACATAAACAAAGCTGATTTCAATCCAAACAATAACACAGGAGACTGGTCAGATGCTAAGACAATGCCATTTGATACCTCCCACATTTTATTTATAACTAGGATCTACACTTGTGGCACCTACATGCTCAGCACCAAATACCCAAAACTATGAGCTTTTAAGCTGTTAGCCAAACCCCCATTTGGTTCTCAGTAATTCACAGATTTAAATTTTAAGATTTTATGATTATTAGTTACTGCAGTGGAACTACAAACACAAGCATGAGTTTCAAGGTGTCACAACTAAACATGCACGCAAACAGGTTGTTCAGAGGAGTTGTGGATGCCAATTCCTAGAAGTCTTCAAGGCCCGGTGGGATGGAACTTTAAGCAACCTGATCTAGTGGAAGGTGTCCCTGCCCATGGCCAGGGGGTTGAAACTAGAAGGTCTTTAAAAGCCTCTTCCAACCCAAATCACATTGTGATTCTATAAGCACTGATAGGGGAAGTTTATTTTAACATGAACAGCAAAACTATTACACAGCATGATAAAAATTGTTAAATACAAAAGAAAAATTAAGTAGAAGGCATATTTCCTGGGATACTATGGAAGAACTAAGTCTTTGGGAGTCTTGTGAATAACTAAGGAAGACCTTCAAGCAATCACGGAGGAAACACACATGATTTGACTCTGACCTCTTCAACAGGTACCTCACAAGATTGCTCAGCTCTAAGGTTTGAAAGAACAAGCAAGAAGTTTGAATAGACTACTGGACTGTAAAGGAGACTAAAGTGGACTAAAGAGGAGAAGTAAAGAGACACACCAGTAACTGGTGGAGATTTTCCCAATTGTAATAGGAGTGGTACTTGCTTGTTTTTCTACTCATGGCAAAGGGACTCACCAGTTAACAACAAGCATGATACGCGCATGAATCAGAACCTACATTTCTGAGAAAACATCCACCAACAGAAAGAGGTAAGTGGAAAAAAACATTCAGAGTTATTTCAAAAAACCCACGGTGTCTTAACAGACCTCGATAATTCTTAGTAGCACCTTCTCTCAAAGTCATGCATGTTTGCACATGTGCAAGACTCGGTACAGAAAGTCTCTCTGGAGTTATCTGGGATGATCACTGTAAGCTTAAGAGGTTGCTAATGCTCCTAACGAAGACTTGGAGACAAACCTGTACCTGTTCCCCGATCAGGTTTGTTTGATAGGCAAAGTTACTGCTTAACTCTAGGAGAGGGTGATAAGAAAGATGGGGTCATAAACAGAACACAGTTCTCTCCTAGAGATCAACACAGTTGCAGATCAGAATTATTTGAATAATTCAGTTGTAATAATATCAACACATGCTGTTATTTCATTCAAGTAAAAGGCACTGGCTTGCAAATAATCTATTTGAAACACAGTATGGAATGACATCGAATTATACCCATTTCCCACAGAAATGGCTCCTGTCACAGTCGGAGAGAGTCTCCAACAAATCTCAGTTTTGTGCTGATTTGGTCAGGGATTGAAATGGGGGGGGGAAGAGTTACTAAGCAACAGCAGGCCAGGAGCAGGAGAAAGGTCTGTAGTCTTAATTGATACTAACATTAACAAGTAGTGCAACAAGAGAAGACTCAAGATGTGAGTTTTACTGCTTTGGAAGTGAAAATAAATCATCATTAGAAACCTGAGGCAGGCAGTCACTGAGATCCGAGTTCTTCATTCATGCCAACTACATGCTGCATGATGTATTGCAAACCCTTTTTTTTGCAGGGAGATTAAGCAGCTTATTCTCAGTACTGGACAAGGTGAAAGACCCAGATATAGCTCTTACATATGAGAGCCCAAGACACATAGATCGTTTTGCTCTCTACTCCTACCTCAGGAATGGGGAATATGGTATAAATTACAGCTAAATGGGTCCCCAAGACATTGCCATCCACAAAACTGACATCATGTGCAGATATAGCTCTCCCTCCTTCACACTATCTGTGGTAAAGAGGGTTGTGACTTTTCTAGCCATCCAGTCCAAAGCCCAGTCCAATCACTCGGACAAGGCAAAGAAATTTGCTTAGCTAAATCTGTATTAACATGATCAAGCAAGCCAGAAATCCTGACTGTTTCCTTCCAGAATTCATATCTATTTCCTCTTCTACTGTAAGCAAAGTAGTTTCATAAGGATGTGATAACAGAACATGAGTTATCACATGAATACTTACAAATTCAAATGAAAAAGCCCTTGATGTGGAAAGTGCTGTGAATTCTACTACTGAACAATCAACCTTTATTTGCCTAGCTAGCAGTACCTCAAGCAGAAGTTATTTGCTTTAACTCCACCTGAAGAAAATCTGATTCCTGACTAAGTACTGGCTTTTTTATAAGATATGAGTTATGAAGTTTTGTTCTGTTTTTTTTTCCAGGAATCAAACATGTGAAAAACATCACACAAACATGAAGCTGAGTACCTCAAACTACTGAGCCTTCCAAATGATTATCTCTTCCTCCCATTTCTGCATTCTTTGACTCTGCACTTATTTAAGTATACTAGATTTCAGCATTTACTGGTTTTCCCACATACTCCAATGTACTTAAAGTGACTAAAATGAAACCACAAGAGGGAAAACTACTAGGATGACTGTTGCTGAGGAGGAAAAACCAGCAACCCAGGTCTGGTTCCCTCAAACCGTCTGATGATTCGTATTTAAAGTGTTGAGAGTTAAGAGTCATCTTCTGCCTGGATTTGTACTGCTGCAAGTCAGCTGAGCTTATGAAATAGATCTGGCACCATGAAGAGGACTGTCCCCTCCACAGGATACGAGTAATGGCCATTTGAGTAAATGCAAGTTACTCACATCCTGCTAGTGGACTAATCTGTCTCTGTACATTCACGCTCATTTTTAGTTGCCTCCAGGAATCTGAAGGTGAATCTCATTTGCTACCTAATGAAAGTAATTTCACCAGATACAACACAAGCACACTGAAAAACCACCATTACTCATACATACAGTGTAAGCAATGCGGCATTTCTTGAGTTGCTTAATTAGGGTCCATCTCTGAACACTCAGCATTCACCACACAAGCCTCGATCTCCCTAGCCGGCTACAGTACATTCCCAGCTGATTTGCTCCAAGTCTTAAAGAGCAATATGACCTCCTCTTTCATTATCCACTCACTCTTACTTATTCTTTTAAACTGGAGTGATTCCCCAAAAGTAGGGTGACAGATTGTACATCTTCCTCAGAGCCCAAAACCTATCTCCCCTTTCTCAAAATGGAAGTGGACCAAGCATTCTTTCATTAAATTACACACATTTTAAATAACAGACATACAATGACCAACCTGCCAACCTTAGCAGGCACTCAAAAGTGATAGACTGATAACTATTTAATATTCAAGTTTATGTATACAATTATGGAGAATATATACGTACGTGCACAAAACAAGCACTTCAAAATATCTACAAAGAGGTGATTCTGCCTAAGAAATTAAATTATTCTGGTACAAAGTACTGTCAATTATATGTCTCAATAACAGGTACACCAAAGGAAGGTGAAGGCACAATGGTTGAAGAACTGAATGCATCAGAAGAATTTAGTGACCAAGCCGCAGAGATGAGATAATCCAGAGTTCTGAAGAAACAAGTGACACAGTTTCATAAAGTCTATTAAATCACAGCAGTGCAATTACAGGAGGATAAAAAATTATCAACTGGTACTGAGACTACCATAGGCCTATGACCCTGACTTTAACAGAAGGCAAGAGGTTTCGAACCATAAGCAGTGCGGAGCACAGGTTAAGATGCAGAATCAACTAATCAGAAGCACCCTACTAACCTGTCAACTCATCTCTACCTAATGAAAATGCTGCAGGTCTAACCTGGACCTCAGTAAAGCACGTGATGACATGCCATATGTTAGTGAGATCGGAAAAAAACTGACAGACGAGATTTATACAGTTAAGGAAAAGGCACGTGCTCTTTACCCAGTAATATACCACGTTTAAAGAGAAAGTAGTGGGATAGGGCAGCGTTTCTCAAGTTTTTAATAGCGGTGGCTATGAAAATCCAAGCCGTAAGGGAGTCGCTCAGCTTTGCACCAGGGAAGCGCGGGCCGGTCCTGTGAAGGGAGCCCAGCGCGCGCAAAGATCGGGGAGAGGTTCGGCGGTGGGAGAGGAGAGGCCATGCGCTCGGGAGTGCACGGCCAACACAGCCGGGAAAGCTCCTGCAGCGGCCGGGCTGCCCGGCGGCCCCGGGGCGTCCCTTCTCCGTCATCTTGACCGCGGGGCCGCGGCTGCGGAGCTCCGACCGCGGGCCGGGAGAGCTCTCCGCGCCCGCACTGAGCCCGGCCGCCGCGGCGGAGGGCAGCCTCAGAGCAGCGGAGCTACTCGCTCAGGTTTTCAGCCGAGCTTTTATCACCCCGCGTATGAAAGCCACGCAACAGACCGGACCGGGGGAGCGCCATCGGCAAACTGACGTGGCTCCAGCGCGGCACAAACTCCGGTGCGCGAGTCCCGGCGGCGGCACAGAGGCCCCGCGGCTTCCCCGAGCAGCAGCGCGGGGAAAACCTACCTGCCGAACCGCCCAGGGCATCCTCGCTCTCCAAAACGCCTCTGTGCTTCGCCCCGCGGAGCTCCCCCTTGGATTTCCAAACGAGCTTTACCATCTTGATCATCTCGGGCAAGTCCCAGGCCAGGGTCCCCTGCTGATAACCGGGCAGGCTGCCCATGGGAAAGGGCATCGGCTCGTCCCCCGTCCTCCTCCGCCTGCCCGGCTCTGCCG
>NW_005054316.1:2700144-2716041 GCF_000277835.1 Geospiza fortis | reverse complement strand
CCCCGCGGCCGCAATCCCTTCTGCTGTAAAGCTCCACCTGAACGAGTTCACTTTAGGACAGTGCCTGGTGGCAGCGGTCGCTCCCAGACTACGGCGAGGAGGCAATTATTCATCGCTAATCTTTAAAAACAAGGCAAAGCCGCCCGGGGGAGTGCTCTGGCTCATGCAGCAGCAGAGGTGGCGTGCTGGGGCTGCGCAGCTGTCAGCGAGGGCTTCCCCGGACTTGTGGGCTGCCTTTGGCCAGACCCTGTAGTAGCACCCGGCCGGGCCATGCGATTTTCACAACATTTATGTTGCCTTTATACAAGATACCCCTTTTAGCCTGCTCGTGGTACTGGTCTGTCCCTTAGTTTGCGGAGCGTACAGCGGAGGGGTGGAGGTTGAGCTTTTGCACCAGCACTTCGTTTTCAGTAAAACTGCAGAAGACTTATTTAGTCGGATTTTACTGGGCATTATAACATTTCCTCGCATGCATAGTTAATGCGTTTGTCTTCTCTGGGTTGCATTCAATGTTCTGCCTTCTCCCCAGATGGAAAAATAAACCGTCAAACAAGTAGGATCTTCCTTCCCACAGGAAGAGAAGCCGAGAGAATGGACTGAAACTTAACACCCTTACATGTAGAAAACAGAGTGCACGCCTCTCCTCCTCATACTAACATCATGCTGTTTCCCCTGTTACAGGATCTCTGCCTTGCCTATATTGATGTTCCAACCTCAAACTGACAACTGTAATGGTTTGCTAAAGTTTTCATTGCAGACTGTAGTGCCATTGTATTGGCCCTCTACACTTGGTAGCTTTGCCTTGAAAATTATGAAGCAATTCCAAAGTAGTGTAGTATTGTTGTTGTTGTGCTGATATTTTTCAGTCTTTTGTATCAGGATATCCTGACTCATTGAACAAAGGAGTTAAGAACAAAGAAATAGATGATGTGCAGTACAGTAGCACAAGAACTGACAACATTCATACAATCTGTGATTATAATTTTCTAGAAAGGCAAATTTTATTTGTTTTGTTTTCATATGGCTTATTGTGATATTTTAGGTGTTTTATCTTGGTGTGTCTCATGCAATTACTCTTTAAAGCACTGTTCCTATCAAAGAGGGATAAACTATGCAACTGAAGTCCGGAAGACTTTGAAGACTCTTTGCCTACTTAGTAGTTTAAACCTTACACCCAACTATTTAATTTTAGTTTTGTACAACAAGGAGCTGCAGTAACTTTTTTCAGCTATTGTTTTTCCTCTTTCTTTACCTCTGTGCTTTGTGGTTCCCACTGAGGCAAAGAGCAGAAGTGCCAGCGCACTCTGAAAGAAAGGCTATCCTTGTGCCATTTCCAGCTTCACTGAATGCAAAAAGTGACCAAGAAATAAATGAAGGCAGCACTTAGTGCTGTGGTTTAGCTGCAGGGTGATGTACTGCCAAAGGTTGCCCTCAATGGTCAATGGATATCTTTCCCAACCATAATGATTCTATGATAAAAGATACCAGACACTGTGGAAGGCAATGTATTCACAGATGTCCAGACTAATTTTTAGATGAATATCTGAATATTTAGGTGGTCAACAGAACTTAGCCACCAGCCCTCTTGAGAGCAACAATAAAAATCTACTGATATTTCAGAATCTACACTACCTTTTTGTATCCTTAAAACTATGAAAGGTTTTGTATCATTTGTAGTTGGGTCACTTGGGTAGGTACCTGTCTTAAGCATAGGATCAGGATTAATTGCTGTATTTGTTTTCACTTACAGTTCTACAGGTGCAAAGGAGTAAAAAAAAACCCTGAAATTCATCTGTTGTTGTAGTATCAGTATTTCAAGAAGCTGTGTAATAAGCCTAACTAAATGTATGTACTTTTTCTCTCGTAAAATTACTGTCAAATGAAAACAACTGCTTTAGATAGCCTGGAGCTTTTGGTTTTGTTTTTCCTTCTGATTTCTGGCCAGTTTAAGGATCAGCAGTTGTGAATGAAAAAACATATTCAAATCGTTCCTTGGTATTTATGGGTATGTCTGTAAATTAATTAATCTTATTCTTAATAAACTTATGCTTCACAGTTGCACTCCAATTCAGTGATTACTATCTTGAATACATCCAAGATTTTTCTGTAACTGACTTTTTTTTGGGTCTTTTTCATTATAAGAATGCAGCCGCATACAGCTCAGAGGAAAGCCTGGGAGATCTGTATTGGAATATGAGGAGTTCTAGCACCAAAAATCATCTGTAGCATCACTCTCAGAGATTTCTAATTGACAAAATGCTCAGATTTTGCAAGTTGTCTGTTTCTCTGACTTCAGCTGTGCTGTGATGATTTACCCAGCTTGAAGATGTGACCTCAACATCATGCATACTCCTACACAGCAATGTACCCAGCCATTTGTAATTGCATTTTAAACAGTCCTTCAGCAAGCTTGGCTCACCTAAGAGTTCTCTTTTGCATTCACACTTTAGCCATATTTGAAAGAAGTAGTTCAGCAGAGATGGATTGCTTTATTTCTATCAAGTGCATTTCTCTCTGACTCCGAGTTAAAGAAGCTTAAGTGATTACAAGAGAAATATAAATGCATTAGCTCTGTCCCTCATTCATTCTGAGAAGCAATGCCAAAAAAAGGCAAATGGAGTCATCTGAAACCATGACAAGGCAGTGCATATTTCTGCAGGTAGACATGAGAATTGGAAAAGACTTGAGGAAAGGAATACTGTAGTGGGAGAAAAGTGAAGACAGTAAGCTGACAGATTAATAGCCGGTGTTTCATAGTTGGTGTCTCTTAAAAAAAGTGTTCCTTGTTTGCTTATTCACTCCAAAGTTATGTACTAAGAGCAGCAGCAGCAGAATTGCATGCCAGATGGTAGAGGAAGTGCCTCGTGTATCTTTCCAGTCTACTGAAGCCTGCAGGGTTCTTGTTAACCCACTGCTCTGGTTTTCATTGCAAATCCCTTTCTTCCCCTTTTTTCTTTTCCCTCCTTCAAAGAAAAAGGAGGGAGGGGGGAAGAAAAAAAAAGTAAAAAAGAAAAGCCATAGTTTAAACTGGCAATAGCACCATCCTTTTGGCTTTGAGCTACCCTGTCTTGTGCCAAATATACTGTCTCCAGCAGCTCTCCCACAACAAATCAGTCCAGACACACAAAAGCTGTAAAAAAAGAATGGTGAAGAAAGATCCTTGATTCTCCTCTTCTAGCTCCCCATGGCCTTTTCCTTTTGCTTCCCTCCTCAAGCTTCATTCCCGAGCAGCAGTCTCCTCCTTGCCAGTACTGTGAGTGATACTGGGACCTCCAGCCTGCAGCTCTGCTGACAGCTTCCTTAGAGCACAGGCGCCTCTGCCTTTCTGTATTAACAGGCCATTGTAAAGCAGAAGTTATATTCTATTATTCCTCCCCCTTCCATCTGATAGCTGATGTTTTAAAAAATGGCTCATAAATTATTGGCGTGGCAAAGTCATTACTTTTGGAAACTTTGCCTATTCTTTCAGCTAACCCACACCACTGCATTGTGTCAGAACTTGCATTTCCAAACAGATACCTAAAAAGATTTTATATAGTCTGCTTCTGCAGTATATTATTTAAAATTTTTTGAAAAATGCTCTCAATTTTTAAGCGATTCAGAAACATTAGTCCAAATGTAGAGACCAGTTTCAAAGACTATCAAATACTGATTTTTAGAAAGTGTAAAACATGTCTTTAGACAGCACTTACTAGTGCAATCATCTTAAATCAGTAGTTGCTTATGAAAAGTATGCCTTTGTCTCAGGAATCATGGAGTCATGCAGAGAGACCATAGGTGAGGCCATTGCCTAGGGTCAGAGCCAGGAGATGACACCATCGCCAGAATCAAGTTTTAGGAGGTTTCAGGGTGAATTTAATGTAGAAGAGGAGATTGCAAGCGCTGGGCCACAGTCCCTACACAGAAAGTAAAAAAAAAAACCTGCTCATTTTTAGGGCAGCACAATCAGAGCAACAGAGAAAACAAGAATGCAAGTGAGTAACTTTTAAAAGGGACAAGGGAACAGAGTGCCTAAGAAAGTTGGAGAATATGACAGAAGAAACATAAGCAGGAGCAGTTGTGCGGAATTTTTTCTAATAACCTCCTGGAAGGTTTCTTTCATCACTTTAAAAATCATATTATAATTTTCTTATTCTTTGCCCCACATTTGTCTCATTCCAGATGTCTATTATTTTTAATGCCATTCTTTCTAGTAAGAACAATAACTCTTATTTATTGCTATCATTGCAATTATTTAATTAAATATGAAAAAAATTTATATTTATTTGAGGACAGTTTCTGTGTCTTTGCTCTAAAGTGGACATATCAAATTCTCTAAATTTTATCTCAAAACATTTTTCCCAACCATGAAATTATTTTAGTATTTTTACTACAAATTCTCAACAATTCACTAACTTTTCTTTGGCGCATACTTAAGGTGTGCAATAGATTATTTTTGCCTGGTACCAACTCACTGTCAAGAGCAGTGAGCTGAATTGCTAAGAGAATGGTACAATTAATTAATTAATTAGCTCATATTGCCTGAGCTTTGCACAGCATCACACCTTGAGAGCCTCACCTACTGGGAAATGTAGAAGACAGGCAGTAGTGTTCTGTGGGTTCATAAACTGTTGGTTGTTTTCATCAGTTAATCAGATTCCTTGGAAAAAGGTTCTGGAAATGGAAGAATAAGGATTTCTTGAGTTCTGTAGGGCAAGGAGAAAATGCCTTTTTCCTTTTTAGTGCAAATGAGAAAATAAATTTTTAGGATTAACAATTTGTACTACTAACTAAGCAAAAATGCTTCCAGTACAGGAATAAACAGGAGTCCATAACTAATTGGAAACAGCGAGGTGGTGTAATATTTCCTTTGCTTGCTCGGGAAAATTAAAAGTTCAGCATACTGAATCTGATGATTCAAATTTCCCACAGTAAACACCAAAATTCTATATGGCTTTAAAGGAAATAGAAAATAACAGAGAATAGACTCATCTCATCTTAATAAACCATAATAAGAAAATAATAATGATAAACTGAAAGGGAATTGCCAGCAGGATATTTACTTGTGTTGCAAAATGTATCTGATTGACTCTGTTAGTTTATTTCTTCCATTAATTCTTACACACAAACAAAATTTACCTGATCCAAGGCAAAGTTAAGGGATTTTAAGAAAACCCATTGCCTGAGTTTACAGAGTGATCACTGGAACAGATGCTTAATGATGGACTAGGCTAATGGAGTGGGAGATTAAGAACACTGCAT
Organism: Geospiza fortis; assembly: GCF_000277835.1. Classification (NCBI taxonomy): domain Eukaryota; kingdom Metazoa; phylum Chordata; class Aves; order Passeriformes; family Thraupidae; genus Geospiza; species Geospiza fortis. The sequence goes on along the minus strand of NW_005054316.1, from coordinate 2,710,800 downwards.
CAGCTTGAAAATGTTGGTATAAATTAGGTGGGTGGGAAATAATAACCTGTTATTTGGGGCAGTGGACATGCTAGTAATCATCTTTATGAAACAACCCTATGAAAAGAATAACCTCTGCATCCCACAGGATTCCCTTTAGGGAATACATGAAAAAAAAGCTGAGTAGAAAAAGGAACTAACCATGTGAGAGACACCTATCCCTTAAATACATAACTAATAGTAAGTAACTGTATGGTCTCAATGAATTCAAAGGGATTGCTGCCATCTTTAAAGCTGAGCATGTGCATAGATATTTTCTCTGTTGGGACCTATGTATCTAAAAATTACTGCAGCAGTTGAAATATGAGAGATGTGCCACATTTGAAATGTTTCTTCTGTCACCTCTTACCTTAATGAGATGGCATAGGTGGCTGCATGGCCTCTGGTGTCCTTGCCCCTTAGGATATTCAGAAAAGACTTGTAGCTATGATTTTGTCTTTTTCTGTCTTGTGAAGTTATAAAAGTGAGCAGCTAAGAAATCTGCATTAAGTGATATCTAGTTTAATTTTTTTGTCAAAGAAAGCTTAATACCATAAGAATAAATGGAATGGAAATATAAGAATAAAGACAGATGAATAATGGTACTCGCTCCCTCTTTTGTAAATCAGATATCACAAGATCTGATAACTTTGTTTTTCCTTTTCACTCTTAAAATAGAGATTAATATTTGACTAGGAAAAGAAGCACTATGTTAAATAAAATTAATACATGTTTCTTAACTTTGTTAACTTGTAAGGTATTTGATGGCAGAGTATCTACATCTCATTATTCTTCAGTCTTTATCTTTCTGACTTTAATAATTAGTGGTGAATTTAGCTCTTTGTATAATCCCATTTAGACCTCTAATGTGCATTAGGATTGCATAGATGCAGACCTCTCCCAAATTTATTCCTCTTTGCAATGCAAGAGTTAAATAATAAACTGAATTGCATTTTGTCCGATGCCACTCTAGTTGCAGACTTATTATTATCTCTGACTAAATAAGCTTGGTACTTTGGTCATGTTGAATAGCTAGGCCACTAAGTATTTCAGATTAAATATCTACGATACTTGAGTACCTACACTTCTGCTCAGGTTGTATCCACACTTTGTGTTTCTTTATACTCCCTGCACATCAGCATTCCAATGATGTGCATATCCCAAAGCTGACATTATTTGCCCTCTCACAGATGCCCTATGGCTTCCTTTCCCTCTTTGCATCTTGCATGACAGCAGTGGGTGCAGTTTGCCATTGGGATGGATAGGAGATGTGGCTGGGAAGTCGTGGGAAAGCCCTAACAATGATGCACAAATATCCTAGTGATAAACTAAGCTCCCTCTGACCTAGTTTCTCATGACTGCAAAATCAGGCCATATTTACTGTAATCAAGCTCTGCATTTCTTACAAATGCATTTGTGTAAATGTAGTTCCACTGGGATGAGCAGCTTTGGAAATATGCTGTCACCCCTGTCTTGGCATTTTTTTACCATGCACTCAAAACCCACTGATAATCATGCAAACACATGTTGGTTCTTTTCTTCACTACACATTCTTCTTGAAATATATTCATACTGATGAAGGTGTGGAAGGAAAAATCTCTGAGAAGATAGCCTAGGAGGAAAAGCTCTCCCCACTAGATCTGAAGATGGAGGGAAGGCTTTCTGGAAAACCTCTTTCTCTCACATGTCTTTGGTCAGGTTGCTCTCAGTAATGTAGTTCCAGCTGTACTGTGCTTTCCAATATATCCTGACAATGTGTAAAACCATAAATGTTTTCTAAGATATCTGTTACTTTTTTTTTTCCAATCCAGGCAATCACACATCATTTTTACAGGCTCTGCACAGCTTTTATGATACCAATAATTGAGATATGCAGCAATTGTAAGATTTAAAACCCACAAATGCTTAGTGAAAGAAGAAAGTATTCAGGTTATTTTGAAAAGATGGTCATGCAAATACTGTACTATATACAGATTTCCCCCCAGACCTTAGCACGTGGTATTGACATCCATAAATATCTCTTTCCATGAGTAACAGTGCAATTACATAAGTTTTCAGGTGGGACTGCCAGTCAAAAGTTCTGTCTCCCTTTCATCACCTGTGGTACTAGGAACTACATTTGCTTGTGCTTTTTTCCTGAGGTTTGCAATATTTTCAATCTATTTTTCTGAGGTTTGCTGTATTGTGTGCCAAATCAACTAAAAGGCATCACTGACTACTTAATGTTACAATTTTAAGACTTTTGGGTTACACTCTTTAGCTTGCTGTCTGCTGACAGAAATCCTCTAGAAACAGCAAAACCATTTTCAGCCACCTTGGGTTGGGATGAAAGCTAAACATAAGAGTGACTGCTCCCACAATCAGTGTCTGCCAGTTGCAACCTGAAGGTGCTTAATTCAGAAACCAAGCTCAAGTCCTTAGAATGAAAGGTGTCATTTTCGCTGTATAAGCATGGACTTGTCAAACAGTCACCCTTTTCTTGGAATCTGGAGTTCTGACCACACTCAGAGAAGCTGACTGAGGGAGATTGCTGTGGGTTTCCATCAGCCAAGGAAAGACAATTTTGATGCTCAAGGGAGCACTGAACTTCCAGGGACAATTTTGCTTCCCTGTTCTATATTCACTGTCCATACAGCTCTTGAGCGCTTTGAATAGTGGAGATGTTACAGAGTGTTTGTTACTATGTCCCACAATCAGAGTTTTAAAAAAAGCCCAAGCAATTGCCTAGGTTATCTTTTCACTTGTTTTTAATGGAATATTGTAAATACACTAAATAAGTAAAATGTTTTATGTTATTTTTATCAGGAACTTCTTATGCACTTCAATGAAACCCATTACATAGTTGTTGCTGGCTTTTCTTAAAGCGTAATACCAATGTTCAAGTAATACCAGATGAAACTGATTTCAGGCACCACTAACTCTGGCTTTTCAGAAAGGGAAAAGAATCCTTCAGTATTTCCAACTTCAGCTGGAACATTGGCTCAAGAAACAATTTAACAGGGCTAGTGTGCAAGGAAGTGATGTAACTTTTACCAAATTTTCTGACTGTGTGGAAAAAAGAGTCAAGCATGAATTGGCCTACTACCCTGTTAAACCACTAGCTTCCTGTCCCAATGCATTGAAAAATGAAGTGCATCTCCTTTGCTGATATTTGCAGTCTACATCAGCTGGTTTCTTATTGGTTAAATATCAGATTTCCAACTATGCCGTAACATGTGCTTGAGCAAGTCCAATAGGAAATACTTAAATAAGTCTCATTTTGGCCTGAACATAAACTTCCCTTTCCAGTCATATCAGAAACAGAAGTGTGTGCTGATCTAGGACTGCCTTTTGGTTCATTAATGTATTATTTAAAAAATCCTGGTTCAGAATACAATTCCTAAGATAATGGTAGTAATGTTAGCAGTAGCAAGTTGGAAAGCAGAATTTGTTTTACAAAAATGTCAGATTTTTTTTTTATTAGAAGTTAAAACCAAATGTCCATCAAGCAGAATTTAAATTTTTGCAGGAAATGACTTCTGAGAAATTTTTTTTTTCTTTTGATGTAGTGAGTATTCTGTTGAGATAACCTCAAAAAATTGCAATATAATAAGAGATCCTATAACCTGGTATTTGAATAACATTTAACCTGGTATTTGAATAACATTTGAATAAACATGTTAGAATATTAAAGCCTAAATAAATTAACAAAACAATAGTGAAGGAAGATTGCCAGAAAAGGTCAGAATGTAATGCTGGTTGTTTTCTTAACAAAATGAGAAACACGAAGCAACTTTTCCCCTACAGAAAAAACTGGTAACAATTTATTTTTTAGGAAAAAAAAAAGAAAAGACTGCCTTTTCTAAGGCAGTATGAATCCACTGGGAAAAAAACAACCCAAACAAAAAAACAACCAGATAACATCCCTGTAGCACTCAAATTTCTTTGAACCGCTGGTGGTAAAACCCCTGCCTTGGTGGCTCTGAAGGTGATGTCCTTTCCTGCAGCTGGGACCAATGTACTGTGATAGAGGAATTGGCAGAAATTTTCCTGTTGAAGCAAGGTTAAACAGTGAAGAGATATACAGGAGAAAATTCATGGTAAAAGAGAATAATAGAATAATCTGGATTGGAATGGAGCTCTAAAGGTCATCTAGCCCAAAGCTTCTGCAATGAGGAGACATCTTCAACTAGATCAGGTTGCTCAGAGGCCTCTCCAGGCCAGCCTTGAAGCGTTCCAGAGGTGGGGCATCCACCATCTCTCTGGTCATATGCATCTGTAACTATAGACACCTTCAGTGACTGGTAGCTATTTAGTATGTCTAATTACTTGTATTTTATTAAAAAAAAAAGTAGAAAAAGTAACAGCATTCATTAAACAGGTGATGGTTTTCTAGATAAGATAAAAAATATTAACCTCACAGTTTATATTTTTAAATATTAAAGGTAAATAGTAGCTTCATCTAACATGTACATCAATTTTAGGTTATTTTTTTCATGTCGCTGCAGCATAGAGTCAAATATAACTTTTCTAATAGCTTTTTTTTCTTTAGTACTAAGTACCAATATATTTTAGTGTGTATGTGGGAGTAAAAATCATTCAAATTAGATAATGTGGTAACAGATGTCTGTGTTATCTGAGCCTTATTTTGCTAGATGTCATACAGACAGGTTGTAATTATCATTTAAAGGTCAGTGTAAGAAACAGGGAGGCTTTCACAACGCCAACTAGTTTACTTAGCCTTCTACTCTGAATCACTGCATCTGAGAGTCTGTGTCTTCCCTTTGACGCAAAGAGGAGCCATGGGAAAACAGCTAGACAATTTAACCAGTCAAGTTTTGTGCTTATATTTGGGTTAGCTAATTGTACTCAAAATTATAGTAATAGACAGTGGAGTAGCATTTGAGACAGAACAACTGTCCTAAATTGTAACATTTGCTGTTTAAATATTGTGTAGTAGAATTTGGCATACATCCAAGCAAACAAACTTTCCTTCTTTTTGTTTTGATGTTCAAAATGTTCCATTGCTTTAGAAATAAATAAATATTGGTGTCATCTGTGCATCCCAGTTTTTGCCGAGATCAGAAGTAGGATAAGAATGGTGCAGAAGGCACTTCCAGGGAGGAGAATCTCATGAGAAAATTCTGATGGCAGATTTTCTGCCTAAATTCTAAGATATTAAGATAAATGGAAACATTCAGTATTTGATTTTTTTAAAATAAAATGCACCCACCAAAGCTTTTGAGGTTTGCCTGTTATTTACTAAATGTATCAGCAGGGTTGTTTGAGAATTGTTGATTTTGTAAATTCAGCCTCTGAAGCTTGAGGAAACAGTAATAGTAATGGCTGTGTGAATATCTGTAAACTAGCACAATAACCAAAACAGTTTTGTTTTCCCCAGTTCTCATAATATCTATTCTTATTTAAGGAGTTCCACTGTATTGGTGGCATTTCAATACTTCTCCTCTCCCACATACTGTCCTTATGGGAAAATAAAGGAAAATGACCTGTGCTTTCCTAATAGTATTCCATCTTTACAGATGTCACGTGATGAGTATTTGTGAAAAGATCTGTCACAAATTACACATATTCTCGAAAATGCTTTTTCTTGAATATGCTTTTCAGAGCAGATACAAACTCAGCTCTCTGGCCTGTCACAATTCCTGTGTGATACTGAGAAATCAGTTGTAATCACTTTGGCTATATCTAAGCTGCCTTGAGTCTGGAGCTCCTCCTCCTTCTATGGCTGGCATGGAGACAACTGAGATCTGAGATGAGATCTTGAGCCTATTTCTTGTTTTTCTTTTGCCTCCTGGTTTTTCTGTGAAAAAGTCCAGGGATGTAAGTTGAAAAAGCACCATGCTGCACTGGATAACAGTGGCTGATAAGGAAACCGGAACTAAGCTCTTTGTAACATCTGTCACACTGTATACATGTAATTATTTTGTCATTGGGTAATATGGGAATAGTGTTAACTTTTTTCAAAGGAAGAAAGTAAGGTTAGGAATAATAAAAATAATAAAAACCTCTAGTATACTGTAATAACAGAGGCCTTAACACCTCTTTCTAAACACATTTATTTTGAAGAATCTGTCTCAAAGATAGTTGTATACATATAGTTTAACAGTTGGACTTGATGATCTAAAATGTCTTCTCTAATCAAAATGATTCTGTGGTTCTGTGAACCTGGACTATCAAGATTTATAGCAATCTAGTCACCCTCAGGGCACAAGTGCAATTGGCAAGACAGTACAAATAACAAATACAAGTTGAAATGTAACCCTGTTAGCCAGGTTCAGATACGGTGGTGTTTTTCCCAGGGAGCCGAGTAGGAGTTCCTCACTTTGCAATGTCTGTGAGTCATGCCAGGTAGCACTGGCAGCCCTGCCTGACCTTGCCAAGTGCCGTGTCCCCAGCTGACCTGAGTGCCTCGGTGTGAAGGACACGTGAGAAGCCTTTCCCTGGGCCAGCCATGTGCAGGCAGGGAGTACTTGCAACCACCCCTAAAGCCCTCAGCAGGCACAGTGCTCAAGTGGTGTTATTGTTGTCTTTTTGTCCAGCCCAGTTCTGGTTGGGCAATTATTGTTGACAAGAAGTGCCTTGCATCTTTAGTTGCTTTTATTATGAATAATATTTAAAAGGGGTTTTTTTGTTGTTGTTCAAAATAATTTGATTATTTGTGTTTGATTATTTGTGTTGTCTTGCCAATAACTCCTGGGCTATTAGGTAAGGGTACAGTTGCCAACTATGGGAATAGCTGTAAGCTCTGCTGTTCACCTATGACTGAAGTGTGACTAATACTGAAGAGGGTTGGATATCAGTGCAATTTCTGTCTATAGAACTTGAATAGATTATGAGCAAAAATTTAAAATAATGTTGTGTCCAAACCAATATTTTGGTCAGAGAAGTGGAATAAAGACCAATTCTTGGCAGAACAGTGGAATAAACACCAATAATAAGAATCATCTATCATTGCCACAAGTAACAAAGGCCACAGTTACTTTATCCCCTTTACGGTTTGTGAGCAGTCATTTCCCTTAATTTCACACAGGGAAGGCTACTTATCTAATTTATCTTTTGTTTCAGTTCTGTCGTGACTGGCGGATCAGCTGAAGGGTTGCAGCTGGCAGGCACAGCCCGCACGTGCAAGCCTGGCCCAAGCTGGGCAGAGCTGTGGGTCTGGCTGGAGACTGAGAGGCTTTGGAGATGAAATGTGCTCAGAAATTTCCCTATCTGGCCTATCACCAGCTCTGCATGCTGCAGCACTGAAATCAGCTGCAACAAATGCTTGCCTTCTCACCTAAATACCAAAAAAGTGCTATAGCTGTTGCAATGAGCCAATTTGCTCTACACAGTATGCGAAGGGACGTGCATCTCTGAGAGGAGCTGGCTCTAAAATGTGTTTCAACATGAGCTACCCTGGATGAAGTGCTGTGAAGCAGTAAGAAAGGGAGGCAGAAATTCCTGTGTGTGATTTCTCTGTTCCAGATGTGCGTGGCCTTGGGTGGGAAGAAAATCTTTCCATCCCATCTGAAAGTAACAGTCTCTTGTTTATGAGAAGAGCACAGACTTTGAAAAGTTGTTATTTTAAATATCTGTAATCAGTTTTTGTGCATTTCTTTCACATGTGCCATTTTCCACATTACTGAAGACACTTATTTTTGTTCAATTTTGCTAAGAATATACATTAAACTCCTCCAATTGCACTACACTAAAAAGTATTTAAATGTATGAAATTCCTTTTCATTATGAATCTATAGATTATAAAACTTAGAAGTTGGTTTCCAAAGAGACTGCTGATTTGGATGTCCAGATTCCAGACAATCCAGTTAGAAGCATGTAAAATTAATTGATTTTTCAAGAGCTAAGTACTAAGTACCATTTCACTAAAAGGGTATTTCTTTAACATATTGCATGTTGGTATCATAAAATCATAGCCTGAGGTTTTAAGTTATGATGGAAAAGATATAATAGCTGAGGTATCATGATTCCTTAAAGAGCCAAATTGCCTTTTTAAATATGTAGTATCATGTTTCTTGGCTGGACTAATTCCTCCCATGTCATGGAATATTATCTGCATTCTCAGAGCATGTCCAATTGAGTGATTTTTCTCTTTTATACCATGTAAAATGCCTTTTACATACACATTGTATTGCATTTGCATAGTACTGCACAATGAGCATTGTACATTTTCTAGAAAATGTGTATTCCTTCTAATGCCCATGTATGTGGACTAGGCATGCATGCAGACACAGCAAGGCAAGCCAACACTCCCACACATGCACTTCTGGGACATTTAGAATTCAAAACATAAATATCAGGCAATGTGAGACTCCCTCTCTACACCTGTAGCTGCATTACCTATGATCATTGTTGAAAAATTAAGGTTGGACATTAGTTGCAACGGAGTGTTTTAGAATTTCCTGAATTATTCTATAACCAGAACTGGCTTTTAAACATGACATGAACTGGATGTCTGATTTGCCATACAGGTGAGCCCTTTCAAACTCTTACTGGCCTCTTTCATTGCTATTCCTCCGCACAGAGGAGGAAACTCTTGAACTAGTCATCCTTGGGTCCCTTCTAGTTAACCAACAGAAACAACTTATTTAATTCATATGTGGTATTTACATTGCCACACTTTATTTTGAGAGATGAAAAGAGCTGTCAAAATGCCTGTGTCTTTCTGTTGACTGACAAGAATTCTTAGATATAAACATTCTTACTGTGGACACATAAAGGTAAAAAAAAAAAAGGTAAGGAGAAAGCACACTGCTCCCCTGGCCATTCAATGTGCCCTCTGTAAAGAGAATTTACTGCCCTCAGTATTGTGCAATAACAATTCCTTCTTTAGAGCTCAGATTGTCCATGTTTACTCTTCAACAAAAACCTTTCTGTGCCTTATTGTCTCCTGCTTTCTTTCCTTTTCCAAAATGAAACTCTTTAAGCAGTAATTTAATAGAATGAGAATATAGTTTAAGGCTTCAGAACCAGGAGTTTCTTTATAATGTTATAAAGTTCCATAATTTATTTTGTACATTTATTTTGTATGTTTAATCTATGCATAAAACATGACTAAACAAGCCTAGGAAATATATGAATCTTGATATTTTGGCTCAATACCAGTCTCTTACAAATTTTCCTCACTTCATTAATCCAAAACAATCTAAAACTTCTGCCAGGGTTATCTATTTCTATATTCAGCCTACGATGGAAAAAGAGGTTACAAATATTAACAGCTATTCCATAATGATGAGACAATGAAATGAAATACCTTCAAATAACTCCACTAGATTTTAATTACTTTTTCCCCTATAGAAGCCTGAGGAAATAAAAAAAATCCCATTTAGATAGGCCAAGTTTTAGGGGACAGTTAATGACAGAAACAGTAATTACAGGAAAGGCTACCTCAAAGAGCCTGAGTTCCACATCAGTAACAAACTGTTACTGATGAATCAAGAAGATAAGACTACCTTTACGGACAAACGGGAAAGGGTCTAAAAACAGATATTCCTGTTAACAATGGGAAAATATCTGGAGAAAAGCCAAAGTCTCATTTATTTGTGCAGCCTTTAGGGAAAAAAGTATAATGTATGGTTGCCATGTAAGGAATATGAGAAAGCAAATTGGATATCTGAGAGGCTGTTCAAACAGAAATCTATCTTAAAAAGTAGTGTATATGATTTCTAGGGTTTGTACATGACGAAGCTTTTGTAATACTTATGTGATGGTTTGAGGATGTTTATAAAGAGTCACACAAAAGTGGGTTTTAGCATAGGAAAGAGAGAGAGCACGGTAGGGAATCTGACTTCCTGTCACCTAATTGAGCAAAGTATTGAAGGAGAAGAGTATATCAATTTTGTGGTGGTGGGAGATGAGAAGGAGAAGGCTGCTGGGATCTGCAGCTGCCCTGAGCCAGAGGAATGACTTTGTTTGTTACAACCTTGTGAGCTTCCATGTGTTTTTTTCCCTGGGTGCAGGAGCTAAAACCTGTTGTGATATGATAGTCCTTGACTTCCTGGGAGCAGCAGATAGCCCACCACATGACTAATAGCCTCAGCGCACTGAGGTGGCCAAACCACCCACCTCCTACAATCCCCTGTCAGTCAATGGGTGGTGTGATAAAAACTTCCACTACAGTTCTAGGGGAACCACTGGACTGCTGGGACTCAGCACTGACACAATTATTGGAGAGGGATGGATGGTTGAGCAGCTGTAGAGCAGAAGCAGTGATGAGAGTTTGGTGAGGACAGAAGTACCAGACCGCATAGGTCTCGTGACAGCCCAGGGTGAGTTGAAGGTGGCGAATTCAGGCACAATTAACAATGAACCCCGCAAGTACATCAGCTGGAATTTTTGCTGCCTTGTAGGATGAAATAGGCCAGCCTGTAGAGAGAACTGGATGGTGATGGAAGGTATTCACTACAGCTGCTCTCTGCTGACTGGAGCTAGAACTAGACACCCACAGGCACGGGGAGATGTATGTGTTCCTTGCTTTTGTCATCTGATAACTTCCTGGACTTCTGAATTGGGAGAGTCTTAAGTTTTTACCTCGCCATAAAATGAAATGCCAAGAGCATCGGGTCTGTAATTTAACAATAATCACGAAGCCAGTAAGTGTAGCTTTGTTTAAGTAAGACCTAGTTAGGTCACATCTCT
>NW_005054316.1:2675553-2700127 GCF_000277835.1 Geospiza fortis | reverse complement strand
TCTTTGACCGCATGTTATCAACTAGATGGCCTTATGCCTTTAAGTCTAGGTTAATTATGTTTTTTTCCAACAATATCCAATTACATGACGAATAACCTTGGCATCTAAGGCAGGAACCTCTGATATGCGTCACTTCTTACCTCAAGAAGACTGTTTATCAGAGTTATCAGTGCTGGCTGCTGAAAAATCAGCCTGCTATTGTTACATTCCCATTCAGAGAATGCTGTCTTCCAAAACATCCGAGCAGACCTGACAGACTGAGGCTGAGAGTGCTTTGACATACTCTGCCAGAGGGAACTCCTGGGGGGAATAAGCCAACTGCATTCATTGCACTTCCTCCTTTGTAGTGCGTGGTAACGTAGCAGGGGAATCCAGGGGAAGTCTCTTCTGTGAGAGACAAAGCAGCAAGTACATATTGGAAATATTCGTGCCATATTTCTGCATTGCACTTATTTTACTCCAGGGTCGTGTTAGGCCAGTGGTTGCAAATTACAAGGAGAGAAATATATTACACTGTGGAAAAAAAGGCTTTTATGTACAGCGATCACTCCACAATCGCTCCACAAAGAGAGAAGCATTCCATTTCTGACTCACTTTAGATCTCACAAGCAACAAAGACTGAAAAGCATTATTAGAATGAGTGTTACCAATAAAATGCTTCCTAAGAATAGATTAGAAGGTGATGTAGTTTGTACAGTAACATCTTGTACTGTCTTAGAATAAGAAGAGTCACTAGAAATTGGAAAACAAAGGCAAGAACTTCCTTACAGAATTGTTTGGGATATTTATTAATGGCAATGCCTATTTGATATATATTATTTATTTATCAATTTAGCTATATAATGCTCTAATTAACTTGGGAGTTGCACTTATTATATATGTCTTGTTTGAATTTTGGGTTAATGCTTTGGAAACATCTAGTGTCCCAAAGAAAAATTATCTTCCCAGCCCTTTGCCAGAAAAATATAAGCTTTTGACTCATAGTGAATAAAACTTTGTCAATAATTAAATACTGTTGATGATTAGAAGAAGCCTAAAGCTGCTATGCATGTATAGCATGTATACATGTATATATCATGCTATGCAGATAAGATCAGTCTGCGTTTCTTAGTGATTGTGAAAACATAGCATAGGTCATCAAGATGTTACAGACTAGATCAAAAAAATGTTCCCGAAATGGGATTTTAGAATTTCAAATAGGATTACTTGGATTTTACATCCAAGGGTAAGACCCTGAAAACTCCCATTTCACTTTTGTTCGACATTGAAAATGCTTCAACACTCTGCCTGGCGCAAATTTCTTGCTTTGCTTTCTTGCTTTCTAACTTTAAAACCCAGTTGGTTTCTGAAACATTTGAGTGAGAGCATACTCAAAATAACCTCAGATTAAGATAGAGCTCAGAAGCCACTGCTGCTTTCATGTTCCATCCTATTTGCATCTAGATTTTTTTTTTTCCTCCAGAAAAGAACACTTTTTCTGTAGTTCCCTTGGGTTCACTCTAGTCAGTGTTCTCAGTGCCTGCCAGGTACAGCTCATCACAAGCTCTAGCAGTGACCACTACAAAATAGGACCAAGAAGAAAAGAGATGCCTTTTCTCTATATAAAAATAAAACTGAACATGGAATTTATATATCAGTTTAGCATTTATAAGGGTTATCCATAAACTGGGGAAGAAGGTTAAATTTCACTCTCTGCTGGGGTGAAGAGTTCTTCCACAACTTGTAGCTCCTAGCAGAACCCTTGCCTGCAGTACTGAGAAGGACCAGCCTATGTATGCAATAAAGAATTCAAGGTTAGCTGTGCATGTGTGTGAAAATGTGAAATGAGTTTGTAGTGTAATGGTTTTGACATGGACCTAGGATGAGGGAGAATGGAAGTCTTGTCTGAACTTCATAGTCTTCTTGGATTTTATTGCATGACTTCCATGGGGGACATCTAGTCCAGAGACCACAGTTTAGGAGTGCTTCTTCAGAAGTGTGTGATTTTTAACTGGAGCAGATTAAGCTGTAATTTTAAAATTTAATTTATTTTTGGCTTTTAAAGTCAACCTTTTTTATTTAAGATTTTTTTTAAATTTTAAAGTTGCTTTACAGTAGCTCTTTATGGTTAAAAAATCGGTCAGGTGCTTGTGAGCCAAATGAAATGACTGAGAGTCCTCAAGTGAACAGGGACTGTTTGCAATGAGTTTGTTCACATTCTTTTTCTAACTGGCTGATAAGCTATATACAGATGCTTTCAAAGTCCCTCTGGGACAGGAGTGACTATTTCAATACTTAATAACTTAAAAGACTGAGCCTGCAGTTTTCCTGTTCCAGTGTTTCTGCTTTATTTCGTGGATACATAATTGAGTTCCCCATTTGAATCAACATTTGTACTTCTGAGGCAGACTCAGACTCAAATTGCTGTGATGTTTTGCCTCGGAAAAATTACAAATAACTTGCCACAAAGTCTTGCATTACACACCAGCCAGCACTTTAGGGTAGCTTTATAATGACAAGGAAAACATAGACAAAGAGCTGTTCTACCAAGAAAGATGCATTCATTCTGGTGGTCTGGCTTCAGAAACTTGATTGAAAACAGCTTCTTTGTTTGTTTGTTTTTGTGATAGTCAAAGGGTAGCTGGCAAGTGTTGGTGCACCAGCACTCATGGGAGAAAACAGCCTGGAATGTGGGAGCAGGTGTTGCACTGGCCAACTTGAAACAGAGGGAAGATGACTAAAACCCTCCTTCATCCTCATCCCTTGCCAAATTAAATCCAATTTAGAGCAATGTGTTGCTACACATTGCCCCAACAATTAAAGAGGATAAAACTCCTGACTTATTTATTTTAAAACTGAAGAAGTCCTGTTTTACAGTACCATAACAACTGCTCTTACAAAAGACATGCCACAGGATCAGTGAGCAAAGGGCATTAGGAGCAGAATTTTACATCTTTTCAAGCAGACAGTTCCTCCATGATCAGGACACTCACAAGCCGCACAACAGCACCGATCTACAGCTGACACAGGCACTACAGCAGCTCCATCCCTCCCCTTACATCACCCATGTCACTGTGTTAATCCAACTCATCTTCCTTTTTGTCAGATAAGTTAACTACCACAAAGCTGGCTCACTAGAGATCTTACTTGTTAGCTCTAGGTGAACAAGCTTAATTAGGAAACATGGTAGAAACTGACATGTTTGCCACAAATTATTTTTATCAAAAAATTCTTGTATTCCACAGGGAATTTTTCCTATTTGTCAGAGTGGTTTAGTGCTCATTTTCTTCCACAAATGAAATTTCAGTTTTCATCTTTAAATGCTGGATTCACAGATGCTATGGGAATTCCTCAGGTGAACTTTAGCATGTCTGTCTCTTTATCCCATTTTCTTCTGTGACTGCAGTTACCCAGGCAAGCTTAACCTGCTGTGAGCTGTCACCAGGGACTCCAGTGATATGCTGGAGTAACTCAGTGAGACACACAGTGATGCACCTCCCACATAAAAGACTGAAGCACACAGACTTTTAACAACCTGCCTTTTAAACACCACATCAGCTTTTCTGAATCTAAAGCTTGCTACCAGCCAAAGGATTTCACTAAAAGCTATTGGATTTGGGTCACAAGTTTTCATCTGAGATGTAATTATAAAATCTAATTTCAGGAATATGATTTTTTTCAAACATTTCTGAAGTAATTCTTCTTTCAGCCAGCTTAGGTACACACTTGCTATAAAAAGCAGGCAAGTTTTTTAGTGGAAAAGAAGTGGGCATGGTGACAGCAAAAATAAGGACAGGAACTGAACGATGGGCCCTGCCTATGTGAACCTAAACTTCTGGTGTAGCTCCCACCAAGGGAGTTAAATATGTCCATAATACAAGATCCTGCATCACATCTTGTTACTCTCAAGGCAGCTTCAGCAAGAATACAAAAACCAGATGGATAAAGGTGCTAGTAGCTTAGTAATTCCTGCAGATATCTTTCCATTTCAAGGAAGATGATTTCTGGCAGGACAGTGTTAGAGGGATTTATGCTGTTTTGCAGAGGGAGGGCTTGAGGCTGCACAGCTGCCAGCCTAAAACCTTTCTAGATCTACTACTGGAAATTCACTTAAAATTAAGCATCAGCACCACCCTCCCCCAACAAAGATTAGGAACAAAAAATGCCAAGTAGGAGATGTTCAGGGTGAAGAGAGAATTGTGGTGCTTCTGATTAAAATCAAAATCAAACTCTCCCCCATCCCATTCTAGGATTTCAGAAAGCTTTCCAGCAAACATCTGCCTCCAGTTTCCTCTTTGTTTATTCAGTCATCAATTATCAAGAGACTTTGTTTTGTCTCAAAGAGCTGCACAATTTGAAGCAACTGTGGTATCTGAGATGGTTCTGCCTAAACAAAACACAGATCCCTTCTGGCACAGAGAAACTGGTTTGGATTAAAATAAAAATATCCAAAACCAACAGCATTTTCTCTGTAAACTGTTCTTAGGGCTATTATAATGTCATTTTCCCCTGTGAAACAAATATACAGATTTCAAAAGCCTTGAGTTTTGTTCTCAAACAGCAGAAAATAAATGAGATTTGACATCATGATTTATTCCATTCCTTTTTTTTAAGAAAAGTGAAATATGTTAATAATTAAAGTAATGCAAATTTGCATTCTTCTGGTTTCTTAAGTATTATGACATGTACTTGCCTCAAGAGCCCTCTATGACAAATGTGCAATGGCAGCAATTGCACTTGTGCCTTTAATGTGGCAGCTCCCTGGACATATTATGACCTGTGATAAACCAGTGGATTAATGTCTGTTGTTACACTCCCTGCTGATAACAAGAAATCACAATGAGGCATTTGCCATTCATCTTCCCTTTCCAGCAGAACTCTGTCAGTGACTGCCATTGTTGTTACATCATGTAGCTGCTATCTGGGGACCCAAATAATTTATGCTACTCCTTAACTTACATTCACATCTTCACAACTCTTTCCACAGCAGAAGTTCCATGGTGATTTTAATTGAATATTTACAGAGTGGCTGAGTGTTTTGGCAACCCTATTTGAGGTTTACAAAGCAAAGCCAAATAATACCAGTTTAACAATGATTTTTTTTTTCTGTATTGCAGATAGTGCCCCAAGTCTGTAAATATAAAAACTTCGGATACCAATAGTTAAAGAAATTAAGTTCCATCAGAAAATCTTCGCTGGGCAGTTAGAGCTGAGAAAAGTAAAATTTCTCATTGTCTCTTTCTTAGACAATGACCCTTCTCTTGACGAATTCCTGTCTCAGCCATCATGGTTCCAGAGCATTCTAGGACTTAACAGTCATGTATCTCAACTATAAATTTGTCTTCCTACTTTTGTAGGAATCTGAAATACAGCTCATGGGGTGGAAATGCACAGGCTTCTTTTTAAGAGTATGTTCATACATTATTTATTAACAAAAGGTATAACAGTGTATATAAATATATATATATGTGTGGGCTATGTTTACATATTGTTATCTAACTAAAAAGACACTGAAAGTAACTGTCCCTTCTTTTGTCAGCAGGATAATATGCTTTTGATATGAACATGTTATACATTTCTGCTGTCAGTTTATTGCACTGTTTTCAGATGGAGAAATCAATTCTAGTCCACTAATCCTTGCTTTCTTCTAAGTCTACTAATAAAGTGTATGATCCTGGTATTTTTGAGTCCTTTCATTAGCAATCTCTGTTATAAAATGAAAAGATATCTCAATTATAATTTGTCCTATATATGCATGAATAAAATGTGAAGATCTCATTATTGTATGTTAATAAACAAAGCTTTGCAATATGAATAATTCCTTTGAATTAAGTGTTAAATTAAATTTGCTCTGTATTAATCTATAAGCTCAGTGTGAAATCCTGATTTAGACTTAAAAATCATTTTACCTTATGTTTCAAAAAGGACAAATTTCTCATTGGACTAAATCACATTTGCCATTCCCCATAAACCTGTCCTCATATAAGTGTATAAGACAAATATCTGATAAAGTTGTAGGTTGCATGCACTAATTGATGGCTTGTGTACTCAAAGTAGGCAAGCGACAAACACACACTTACAACCCATCATAAATTATGAATTATACACATCCTAAACATCTTCAGTTGAATCTTATCTGAGCTGAATGGTCTTGAAGGTAGTGTGTGGCTACAGAAGTCTGCATATTAGAGCAACTGCTGGGTTGAAGTCCCAGTGGGTGTTGACTCTCTGGCAAGGTTGAGAGAGGCAGGAGCTCAAGAAGAGCAAATTGGCTGAGTTAAACAGCCACAGTAGAGGCCCCCAGGTCTGAACTGTGTGTGCTTTGGAGGATTCTGTTGGGACTACTTCTAATCTATGTCCATGGATTAGATGTCTAGGAGCAGCTAGAATGCACTAGAAGTGCTCCCAGAGCACAGGGTTTGCTCTGTTACATGTGAAAGTTGCCCAGTTTGTCTATTCCCAGACTCCTTCATAAGGCAAAGCAGAATTTGCAGCATGTTGGGATAGGATCTCAAGAACACACTCCTGAGGTGATCTAAAACACTAATGTGTGCACTTTCTTTATAAAAATAAGCTATAGAGTACTCTCCATAAAAAATTTACTGTGAGTTGATATTCACAATGTTATGTTATCATATTTGACACATTAATGGCAGAATTTAATCTTCAGGTCTAAAGATTTCACCATACAGCCAAGTTTTCTTCCCATGGGACAGCATGCTGGATCCCTTAAGCATTTGAAAAATCCTTTGTCATGCTTTCAAATTACTCTATTCAACCCAAATTCAGGAGCTATTCAGATGTCAGAAAAGGTCCTGCAGCTATGTCAAAGGGAGAGGGAAATGAAGACTTCCCAAAAGCAATGAGGAAAAGAATTCAGCTAATAAAAACAATTTCCCACAAGTACTTTTCTACAAATATCATGAAAACTTGAGACTTGATTTTATGTTTAAAAAAAAAAAAAAATTATCTTGTAGATGAGGTTGATTAGCCTATTTTTCTATTATTCCCTCCACTTTAAACCTGAGAGCTTTGAACACCATGAAAAACAATATCTGTGCTCCAGGAGTAAGATTATTCTCCTCCATCTGCTCTCATCCACACTTCACTTTCCTGAGGAGTCAGTGTGGAGAGTAGGATTCCTCAGACCAGTTTTAGACATCTAAGTCTGAAGAAAGCACCTCTTTCCTGTTCTTTTCTGCTACCAAAGGGATGATTAGATCATGGCTGTAGACTTTAAATTGAAAGTTTTTTTATAGATGTTTACAGGCATTCTGCTAGATGAATTGCGTCCCAGCTGTCTTCAGCACTACTTCCTCTGCAGAGTGAGAAGAATGCCCTGTGAGGGAATTCCAGTAGAACTCTCTGAACTTTTCTGTAAGAAATACATTAATTTCTTGGCATAGCCAGTTGCGATTCAGAAATTCCGTTTCTTGTTGCTAAATAGAATTTCCATCATTTACTACCAATATTCACAGACACACTCCATGATTTCATAAGCCCAGAGCCTCAAGTGTTTGGATCAGTTCAGTGCTTGAGCATGCACAGTGCTAGACACTGTGACTGACCCTGGCATGCAAACTTATTTCAGTCTGCTCATTTTTTGGCTCCAGTGAGAGTATGTAAATACATGCTTAAGTAGTTTGATGATCAACAGATGATTTAAGAAAACAACTTAATGCTTTAAGAAGTATGAGATGTACAAGAAGACAACAGATTATAACTAGAAATTATTTTTTATTATTAAAAAAATTTAAAAAGGAAAAAGAAGTTAAAGCCATCAAGGAAAACTAGTTACCCAGATAACCAGACAAAAGAACATCAGGGTTTTTATTTGGTACCTTTTTTTTTATACTAGAGGTTAAAAAAATTCCTACTAATATTACACTGCCGGTTCTCAGTAACAATGAGAAAATTATTAACAACATTTCAGAACAGCAAAAATGTTTAGCTCCAGAATATGAGACATCCTTACAATACAGAGCAGAGAAGAATATAGGAAAATGCCTTCTTAACCTGAGAAATTTATGAGCATGTACAGTCGGGAACTGAGTGGTTGAAAGCATAGGAATTCCATGGCTTTCTCAGACATCAATCACTCTTACTAAGGGGAGCTACACATTAATCTGTAGGACATTGCAGAGACTGTAAAATTCCAAGGTATCACCAAGTAATAATTAAAGAAGCAAAGATTAATTGCTGGAGATGAGCTCAAACCACAAATTATAAATCTGAACATTTTAAATCTAATTTTGAAAAGTTTAGCTCTGGACATTTCATTACATGTACGCTATCATGAAGGGATGGCTGATGTAAAACTATGAATAAGTGTTTTCTTCTTCAATTTGCTCCTCAATTTGGAGATCCTTTTCCCCCTCCCCATATTTTGAGAGAACATTATTATAGCAGTATGGTTAGTCACAGCAATTTTCTGTACAGCAAGTACTTTGGGTGAACACAACCCACTCATATCACTTTGGACAAAGAAGATGGGAAACTACGTGAATGCAGTCCATGCTTGGGCACGAGGTTAGGCATGAGGAAAAATCAAACTGTGAGGAAGCAGAGTGAATAGGCACTTGAAATCTATTTTCCAACAGGGGATCAGCAAGAACTCATGTGACAAATACCATGAAACAACATATGAGATCACCTTAAGTAAATCAATCAAGCCACTGTTCTTCTGCTTTTCTAAGAAGTGCTTAGTTAAAAAAAAAGAAAAAGGAAATGTCTGTGAAACAAAATTCATGACTCTCCTTGTCTTACACGTGTGTGTTCCCCCAGATGCAGGGGGCTATTTCCTATCCTCCTGGAGCCATGGCCAGCATTTGTCCATGTGCAGGGCCAATAGAGGGAACAGAGTGCATTTAATTCCAACCTGTCTTGCCTTTATTTTGGTAGGTAAGAAAAAAGTGAGTGCTGTGAGGTTTAACTATCTTAGGATGATGAAAGTTCAGAATTAAAAGGTTAACCTCTCACTAGATTATTACATAAATGGGCAGCAGAATGCAACCCTTCTGTTTGCAACATGCTTTGGACAAAAAGGGACACTTGGCAGAATTTGCAGGTATTTGTAGAAGTGCTTTGAGTGCAACTTCTGGACAGGACTTGGAAACCTATAGCTTTTTCCTAAATTCTCAGGCAAGTCAAAAAACCTTTTTGATAGAAAGACAATCTGAAAGTCAGGAGTTTGAGGTATCTCTAGTTTGTGGGACTGGAGGGTTTTTTTAATAATCTCTTGAGGTTTTGAATCTCAGGGGGATCTCCTGGTCCAAATGAATGGCTTTTGCAGACGTGGGCAACATAGTAACACTCTCTTCTCCAGAAAGCCATTGTGCTGTGCTTACATTATATAGATGCTGCCAAATCCTCATTACTGCATTCTCTACAAGTGCCCTGACATTCCCATCTCTTTCCTGTACCAGGTTCAGACATAGGATAAAACTAGATATGATTCAAGTTAATGTTTATGCAATAGAAAACCAAGAACCCTAAATTAAATTTTGAAAAGTGTTTTATGCACATGCTCAAAAGGACAAGGCCAGTTTTTGTCTCCTTCAGCACCTTTCTAAAAGGTAGAGTACTGCAAGAGAAGTAGTTTCAGTCTGACCTGATTTACAGGACAGAACAGGATAAACAGGTGGTCACTGTCACTCAACTACCAGCCTATATAATTAGCTAAAATAGCAATTAGATCAAAATTACTTGAATAATAAGATGTTATTAGAGAGCTGCTCTTTAAAATATTCTTAGGGCATCCGAAATTTTAATTTTTTTTTTTATGGATTCTTACCCAAAGTAATCAAATAGTCATGAAAGTAAAAGCTGGATTTTATATTTACATTTCTGAGGTTTTAGGCAAAAATCTTATCCTAGTAAAGACAAAGAGTTCCTACTTGTGTAGCCTGAGACCGTAACATGGTGATGAAGTGGCACAATGATGGTGTGTGTGCACCAAAGAGTCCTTGACAAAGGCGTTGCTGTTGTGGCCTCATGCCCACTGGTTTGCCACTTTCCGTCTCCAAGCAACACTCCCATTGGAGCAGCAGCCTGGCATCTCAGCCTTCCACATCACCGCTTGGTGATAGCCCAAGTCTAGTCTGCTCTGTGCCACTGTGGCCAACAAGTCACGAGAGTTCTCAGAGAAAACAGGTGAGATTTAGAAAATGCGTTTCAGGAAGATACAGTCAGCTCGGGAGGAATTGACATGAAGGAGCAATAAGCCTCTGTTTCAGTGGTGGTAAGGACACAGAGAACCCAATTTTTAAAATTCATTTACAAGCATAGTTACAGTATCAGGAGTTAAGTCTTATTTTAAAATTGCATTAATATTTTGGAATGCTATTTTAGAAGAAAAAGGGAAAAGTGTTAGAAGTTATTTGAAAATCTCTACTCAATTGGGTGGAAGAACTACAGTTCCATAGGTCCTGTCTATACAATCCTGCTCTCGTCATAATAGATATTCTCATCAGAATAAATTGTTGGTAGAGAGTGGCATTTGGAATATAAAATATAAGTGAAAAACCTGAAGCATTGACTTATATGTTAAAATTTGAATTTATCTACATGAACAGGATATCAAAAGGAGACGTGGTCTTTATCTTTCTGTATGCATTCATACCATTGCTTTATAAATGGAAAAAACCAGCTTCTCTCCATCCTGTGTTGCAAGATGCTCATGGAATAGAAGCCTATCTTTTTGTTGCAGACATCCTAAGCCTCTCCCTTCCGACAGCTATGAATTTCTGAGTAATCCTGATGGGCATTGTAGCAACAAGCATGGATTTCTTCCTAGTCACTGTAGATTGTAGGCCTTTTCCCTATATATATACATTGCTTAATTTTACAAAAATTAATTCCTGAGTTTATTAGCATCTCATTTGCACAGATAGAATACTAAGTCTGCATGAGGTCAAGTGCAGGTATAAGTCTTCGAGTGACTGGGATATAAATAGTCCATATATTTGGCTATTTAGAACACCATTGCTCATGCACGACTATCAGTTGCAGCAGAAGTTTTGCATGTGCAAGAGATATAGGGTCACATTTCAAATGATGTCAGCGAGGGCTCCAGGAATGGCTCACAGGTTCTTTGTCAG
The DNA here is from genome assembly GCF_000277835.1 of Geospiza fortis. NCBI lineage: Eukaryota > Metazoa > Chordata > Aves > Passeriformes > Thraupidae > Geospiza > Geospiza fortis. Next base: position 2,689,049 of record NW_005054316.1, on the reverse strand, counting down.
TGCAGAACCATTTGACTACATGCCTCATTTCTTTTTCTCCCTTTGCTGCAGGGCAAGTTGACACATTTAATTACTCTTCAGAGTTTTTTACCCATTAAGTTATTTGGTTATTTACCTGATCAAGTTTTGCAAAGTTAGAATAGATTTTTTTTCCTGCCACAACTAAAGGTGCCTTCAATGGTTATATAAGGCAGGGACCAGCCAGCCAGATCCTTGCCAGTACCCCTCTCTCCTGGCTTTCAACACAGTTGTTATTCCAGTAATGTCTCTCTCTCAAGCTGTGGTTGCCAACTCTGTTCAAATGTGTGGTGGTTTCCTGCTGTGGGCAAAGAGCCACCAAGACTGAAGCTGGATCTACGAAACTAATTTCATGGCTAAATGCCGATTTGTTTACCCGTAATTCTTCATAGGCAATAAATGGTGAAGTATGCAAAAAGCCCCACTTTTTTGGGGAGATGAGGGAGGTAGACACCTCTCTGTGCTGGAATATGAAAAAGTTTGTTGCCTCAAAGCAACAAAGTTATGGACTATTAGTCTGGAGAATTAAAAAAAAAGGTGGCACTACCTCAATTTTTAAAAAATAATTGGGTTTTTTTGTTGTTGTTTTTGATTAATTTTAAACAGCTATTTGTGAGGAAACTACTTTTATTCCAAGCAAGATTCCTCTGTCTGCTTTTGCAAGGATTAAGTCTGCACCAAATGGGAAACAAAACTCAGCCACATCATTCCTGTCTGCATGGAATTTACAGTAATGAAAAGAAAGCACCTCAGCCTTTTGCCATGGGGCATCTGGAAGGCTTGTGTTTTAATCTTACCAACCAGCTCCTTGAGGAGGGCAATTCACATTTCCCCTGGAAGGATCTCTGCAGACAGCAGAGTTGGCCAACAAGAGATGTGACCTCTTCCAAATCTATATATATTAATTAGTATATATATATATATATATAAAAATTGAAGTTTCTCTTCTAGTTGGCAGACCTTTTTGCTTCTTAGTCCTAGAGCCAGCTATGGGAACTTATTTTTTCCAGGACAGATTCTTAAAACTCAGTGCTCTGCCCTGTAGAGGTTACTGAGTTAACTTTGTTAACTGAGCTAGTTAAGGAAGTGAGAACCGGTTAAGTTGCCTTAACTTTGGACTCTTACAAGCTTGTATACAATCCTTCCCAGCAGAGTTAATTAGCTTAGGCATCCAACCAGCAATTTTCACAGCAAACTAACCCAATTATCTCTGCATGATATGATACTGTGTCATTGTCTGAGCCCAGAATATGTCTGTCTGCATATGGGAAATATTAACTTCAGGTTGTGCCATTGAAAATAGCAGTGGGTGCTCTAGGGAGAGGGATAGTTCCCTTCTGCCTTTCATAATATGAATCTCTAGACTGATAACTGATAAATGTACTCACTATCAGTCAAAGTCTCTGACTGATAGTGAGTGCATTTCTATAATCTCAATTTTTGTGCTAGGTAGAGTTTTTTTAAGTCAAAATCATTAAAGGTAAAGAGTATGAGGAACCCAGGGTTCTAACTTCCTGAATTCAGCATAAAGCAAACGTTTTTTGACACCCTGTTCAGCATTATCAGGCAATTTTTTCATGGCCAAGTACCCTCACTAACTTGATAACAGTTCCAATTTAAGCAGAAGAGTTCAGATTTTCTTTGTTGCACTGGAAGATCTTGCTGATGATCTGCCATTGTCTCCCAGCAGATTTGGAGATTCAAAGCAAACCTCTGATAACACATTTCTATTGACAGTGTAATAGTTTCATTACTTATATTACTGCAGAACTTCAGCTTCTCATTGTACTTATACATTTATTCTTCTTTTTCCTAAGTGAGGAACCACTTATCTTCCCATTTTTTGAAGGACAATGGATATGCAGGGTTCAAAGTATTATCCAATGCCACACTCAAGAAAGCTGTGATATATTTAGAATTAGAGCACTTCAGGTCTTCAATGGGCTAAGGTAGACCACTGACCAACATTCTTATCAAAGTTGTGTTGCTTTAACTGGTATAACATATTGTCCTGGTTTTGACTGGGATGGAGTTAATTTTCTTCTTTGTAACTGATACAGTGCTGTGTTTTTAATTTACTATGAGACAGTTGTTGATAACATACTGATGCTATAGTTTTTGTTCAGTAGAGCTTGCTCTAAGTAAAGGACTTTTTGTTTTCCTGTACTCTGACTGTGAACAGGTGCACTGAACTTGCCAAAGGGATATTCCATATCATACAGCATCATGATGATCAGGAAATAAACTTGTGTTTCTGTGTGTGTGTCGGGGGCATGTTGGCTGGGAGCTGCCAATCACTTTGGTCAGCAGGTGGTGAGCAGTTGGGTTGTGCATCACTTGTTTCTCTTGGGTTTTATTCCTCTCTCTCTTTTTCATTACCACCATTATTATTGTTATTATTATATTTTGTTTCTATTATTCAACTGTTCCTGTCTCAACCCTCAAGTTATACTTTTTTCTGATTCAGCTCCCACTGCGAGGCAAAGTGAGCGAGTGGCTGCATGTTGCTTAGTTGCCAGCTGGGATTAAATCATGACACAGATAAAAGTGTAAAGAGAGAAGCACAATATGAAAAATAAGAGGGAGAACATAATTTTCTGTAATGACTTTAGTGCAGATAATTACACTAACACTGAACATATTCTAGTCAGAGCACATAGCTATTATCTTTTATATCCTCAGGAAACACTGCTAAGTGACCATTTAATTTTGTTATTTTTTACACTTGATTTATAAATATCCATCACTCTGATACTGAAAGACGAGGCATTAAGCTGATTCTATGCTCTTAATCTCAGGTTGAGTGGTATCTAGTCAGTGCCTTGAAAAGTTATCTAACTTCACTCTAGGCATGGTAAACATTTTGGCATTTTTTAATCTATTATTCACTGTTTTCTAGTAGAAGGCAGAATTTTTACTGCAAACCCCTCTTCCTCAACCATTACAGAAAAAGAAATTCATACACATAATCCGTGTTATCTCAAGGAATGGACTCAGTGGCAAGCCTGGCATTACTTATAAAAAACTAAATTTGAAGCTAGCCCAGAACCAGTAGTATAAAGCAGATACAGACATTTTCTGACAAAACCAGCTACTGCCATTTTAGAGTACAGCTCAATAATGTGCAGTTTCAAATATGGACTGATCTTGCATCAAAGATCCCTGAAGAAATACAGTTGGTACTCCAGGCTCCTGTGTTTCTTCTCTTGCTGGGGTAATTATCCTCTTGCAGTTGCTGGGACTTGCCCTCTAGATTTCTGTCAGCACTGTGTCACTGTTACATTACATGGCAGCACGACAGTTTCAGCATATTTCAAAGACAGAGCAGCCAAGAAAGATGCCCCCTCTGAAGGCACGCTGTGCTTTGCTCACTGGTTATACCCATGGACATTAATAATGTCATCTTTGCATTGATCAGTGGCAAACTGTGCTACATTCTCTTGGAAATTCAACTCCCTTGTAAAATATGAGACTGGGCACTGAATGACACGTTCAACACAAAGTCTTAGGCCATTTTGGCTGCGCAGTTTCTGGTTTCTGCTCTTCCCTACAAGTTCAGTATGAAAGGAAAGGTGTCCAGAGTGGACACCCTCTGGCTTTACAGCACTGACAGAACCACAGAGATTTCTGTGATAAACTGAGACAATGGAGCTTGTCTCCAGCAGTCACTCTCAGAGAAACCACAGTTTCTGCTGTGTTTGTACTTGTTAGTTTCTTCTTTCCACACCTCTTACAGGGTTCTGGAATATACAAATTGCACTTAGAATAGTTTCAGTTCTGTACATGATTTGGAATTCCTTGGGGTGAAATGAAAAACTCTATGTTATCTATGACACTACAGTCCTTCATTTGTTAGCAACATTGAAAATAACAATAGCAGGTGAAATATATACAGGCAAAGTAATACAAGAGCCGTAACCTCTGAGAATCAGTTACAGCTTTGGCATGTGCTCTTGGAGTCATTTTTACATTCCCAGCAGTTTCCTTACACAGCACAGCATATGTTCTCATTCTTGTACTTGTATATACTACAAGACATAGATAAGAGCACATGTAATGGAAACAAGATCTTGTTCTTCTCACTTCTCCTAAAGAATTGTTTGCACTATGAGGGATGTCAAACTCACACTTTTGGACTCACTTGTTCTAAAACTGCCAAATGAAATGGTGAACCAACCCATGCAGAAGGGTTTTCTTTGTTCTCCTCTCTCCCACCCCCCATTCTTCCCCCTAATGCGTAATAACATTTCCATGGATATAACTTCCTTAGAACTAGAGTATTAGGAACTCAATTGTATTTACACTGTAGATTATAATTGGCATGGTAAAGGATCACAAGTGTATCTTTTTTTGTCAGCTTGTTCCATTAAGGACTTCTAACCATGGATCATTGATGTAACAGATCATTATGGCCCATTGTGTCAGTTCTTCTGTTGGGATCTGTGCACTACAAGCATGACAGATTTCCTCTGCAGCAATTATAGTCTGTTGTGACAATAGGATTTAATGAATCTAAACAACAAACCACATAATCTGTTATTACAGAGCACAGCTATACACCCAGATGGGAATTAAGTTCCTAGACATTGCCAGTTGCAGTTTTAAAAATTGTGCCTATTTCAATCTTCACATTATTAGATGCAATGCTCTAATTTACGGCATATATTTATCTCTTCCCTGGCAGGTCAAAGGTCTTCAGAATTTAAGGCTTAATCCTGCGAGTGTTCTGTGGTTTCATTTTTTTTCCTGAGTAAACATTATCTCTTAGGTTTTTAGACACTTACTCCCTGCCTTTCACTGTGATACTAGCCATGCTATTAATGTTTCAGTACTAGCATTGTAGGTTAAACAAACAACCACAATGAAATTGGTCACAGTAATTAGTGATAGCAGAACAGTTTTGCATTGTTTCTAAAGAATAGGCACTTCTACTTAATATGGATTTCTACAAAGCTACACCAGTGCAAATATGTAAAATCATATTGACTGCAATTTCCCTGACTGATGCAGCTGAAGGTCTGCTTTAGAGACTTTTGATGCATGCCTGTGGAATTAATACTGTCTTTATAAACACAGATTTTCAGCTTTTGAATATGAGTTCTGGGCTTCAGCTCCTCAGAGCTTCCAATTACAGTGTTGATACTGCTATATTTTCATCTATGCACATGGACACTACTGGAATATATGTGCTTTGTCTAAATAATTGAAAGTTCATTGCAAAGAATATATTCATGAGGACTAGATGTGGATGCACTCTGTAAATGCCATTGTGGATTATCATGGTCATTATCATGAACTTTAAAGAAGAAATTCCCAATTAAACATATTTCCATATCCATACACTTGAATAAAAAAAAGGAAGAGATTCTTACCCTTACCTAGCATGCGCACACATTTGGCATTCTGGTCAGGACTATCAAATGAGATTTCTCCGCACCTCTGGGGAAAAAACAGATATATTTCATTAAAGTCTCTGTGACAGCACCCCTGTCCTCATCCTCTGATACCTCTCTTTGTGCTTTGGAACTGAAGATGTTCAAGACTCATTGTAAAAACATAAAAAAGGAAAGACTTTGCAAGTAGCCAAAGTTTGAGAAAAAAATGGTTGTTGCAAATATGTCAGCATGGGTCAACACTGTAGTCCAGGATATTTGCTGAGGAAAACTCTAGGTAATGTCTTACTGCCTTTGGATCTGTCTTAAGCTAAGACTGATGTCTGCCCCTGTCATTGAGGATGATTGTCTCCCTGCATATTCCCAATCAAGGAACATCATTAGAGTTATGATCAGAGTACAGAAGTGTTACATTTTTAAACACAAGATACCATTTTTGAGTTTATGCAGACAGACATGTCAGTTTAGCTGCCAGGACAAACATAATTGGTGTGGCTTATGGGTCTGATCCAGCTTCAATTAAAGACAATCAGTGGGCAGATCCCACTGACTTCAGTGGTGGTTTCTTTAGCTGCTACATAAAAGATTCAGTTTTGTATCACTACACTCAAAGCTCATGAGAGGGGCTTAAGGACAGCCTCATATTTTCTGGATAAAAGTGGTTTATGCTTCCTTATCTACGTACTTAAGGTTTTGGTATCCATGACCAAATGGGAATAAAAGCAGAGCGAGTAAAGTCTGGAAAAATAACTGAGAGCTGTCCATTTCCCTTCCTCTTTATTTCTCTCTCTTATGTACTTTCTCCTTTTCAGCACCTATGGTGAAGTTGTTAGAACTGCGTTATTTTTTTTGCTTTTTTTTTCATTAATAAAGGTGACATTGCAGCAAATATTAAAACCTACAAATCAGGTAAGTAAAAAAACCTCAGAACATCAAAGAAGATGAAACACAGCACCAGCTTCATAAATGAACAACACATTTGGAACTCACTATTGTTAAAAAACTTTTCACCTCCCTCACACTGAAATAAACACAAATAAACAAACAAAAGTCCCACTCAGTCTTTTTATATATCATTACATCTAAAAAGAGCAAACAGATGCCTGTATTAACCTTCCTAGGTGGGAGCACATACTACAGAAACAATGAAAAAGAAAAACAACACCTTGCATTTCAAAGTTAATTTTACAAATGCTCTTATACCAGCTCCCTGTCAGGAGAAACAGAAACTTGATATTTATTCTTCTGAGAAGAATGCTAAAATATAGGCATCTTTTCACAGAAGTCCCCCAGCTGCTTCTTCTCAAGAAAGCATACTTAGACAAACACAGATGGTAGAAAGCATGTCAAAATTCACTGCCCACTTCACCCCTGGAATTATGGTGCTCTGTGAAAACCTTTGGTTATTTTTGATTCAGTCCCTCAGAGGTACTGTACGTTCCAGACATATTTATATAAACAACACATTTCAGGCTGGCAAATGGTGTCTTACAATATCTAACAATACTCACCAGTCCTAGCATTATGAAATTGGGAAAACAGCTAATGTTCCCCAGAGCCAACTAACATCCCATGGGATCCATTGTGATGATGGATGAGCTTGGAAAACTTTGCAAGATTCAGACAACTGTATACAAGTTCATAGCCTTATCTGAATTCCCTTTATGCCTACAGTTCACAGAAGTGGTTGAAAATCATGTTACAACAGTCAGCCTAAAAGATTTTTCACCACTACCACTGCAGCTGGAAATACCGGGGGGAGAAAGAGTTTCTGCAGCAATTTCACTTCTGTTGCTAGTAAAAGTTCATAGGTACATGTCAATGGGGTGAAAAATAAACTGTTACCAAACTGCTCAGAGCGTCAAAAAGGACCCAGTTAAAACCTGGATTTGTAAAATGGCACAGAAATACAGCAGGAACTCACTTTTGCTCATCCACAGAATAGGGTCGTTTGTGCATTTTTACTGTTAGCAAATGTTTTCCATGAAGAAGAAGTGAGGAATGATTTCAAGATTTAATCTTTAGGATTAAACTGGGACTTTACCACAAGTACTATTCATTCCTTCCAGGGCTGGATAAGCTTCCTCTACCCTTTTCCTGGACTGACTTACTTCCTTTTCCCATTTATGTTTGTTCTGCCTGCTTGTACATCGTGGTTGGTACTGTGAGATGCGGCCAAAAGTCTCTCCAGATAAAATCAATTTTCAAACTACTCTTACAGCAGATGCTCATTCCCTCCTGAAAACATCTAAGTTGGCTATAGAGTAAAGAATCTATCAGGAAGAAATAGGATTTTGACATTAGATGCTGGTTATTCTATTTTTTAATTTCAACCAGTCAGAAAGCAGAGAGAGAAGGAGGAATGACCTTGGACACACCTGAGTTGGGATACTTTAAATCTCAGTTTGGGCTTCATGGCTGGGCCTAGTATAGTATTGGTTGGACTGGTTCTGCTATATGTAATCCTGGATGTTGCCTCTGTGAGTTCACAGAGGCAGCACTGCTGAAAATAATATCACCAGTGTTCAATTTCCCTGAACTGTGAGAGCCTTTGTTGTTGAAAATCTTAAAAGAACTGTTGTGTTTTGAATTGGTCAGATTTAACGAGAAATGGGTAAATACAAGTAAAATTCAACCCTCCAAGTCATCATTGTACATTCATATATTTTGAATAACTGAACTCTGGACTAGACCTTTTTTTTCCCTTTTTGGAGAAAAGGAAAGCATAGGTGCTTTCAGTTAATAATATTTTCAGTAATAGAGGTGCATTTTCACATAGAATTGCAGCCTGGAGTTCATTACATATGTGAAAAAATTTTTATATTTATATAAGAAAATTAATTAATAAATTACCTACTCTCTACTCCTTTTTTTGAGATCAGATGCATGACATGATATTGAGCCTGTTACACAAGCTGCAATGTAGTAAACTAGAATGGAACTTACACGTCCCCACGGAAAAGAGACTGAATCATGGAGCAGCTGAAAGTGGAGCTTAAAATAAAACAAAGTGAAAAATGAGAATAGGGACAAAAGGACATGGAATTCAGATGAAATGTGTCATGAACTCAGTAAGATAAGTAAATTGGAGAGCTTGAAACCAGCCTGGATGACTCTGATGGCCCAGTACCACTTGTCAGAAAAGGGAAACCCCAAAAGGCACAGGCACCGTCTTCCACAGAGAGAGGCTCTGCTGGAGCAGGGTGCTCTCAGGCAAGATGAGAGCGGTGCTCACTTAGCAAGACACTGTGAGGAGTACACGGGAAGATGGGCAGCCATCTGCAAGAAGCCCTGTACCCAAACAGTATAAGTAAAACTGCAACAAAGCAGGGCATAACTAGCAGGAAAAAGCTCATGCAGAGAATGGATGGAAAATCTACTCTGTGTTCTAATGCAGTAACGCATCTCATGTTACTCCTCTGGTGTTACGTGATCATTCATAGGCTGGGTTTCCATTTCCAGCATGCCTGGGCTCACACCAGCTGCATTTGAGGATTTGAGATATGTAGCAATAAACAGGGTGTACATACCCTAGACAGAATATGCTCTTAGTTTTACCTATGGAAAAACTGGTTTTGAAGTCATCCTATTCAGCTTCTATCTGTATGATAAACTAATGCATTACTCATTTTAAGGAGGAAGATGCAAATCAAGTAATTGAAATAAATGGATCTAAACTCTTTTCTATGACAAAATTCAGCAATTAAATGTCTGAAAGTGTTTTTCATGAAAATTGCAGTAAGTGGCATGTTAATTTTCTACTTATTAAAGGCATATAATTAACACTGATCTACCATTTAACTATTTTAATCTTGTTAGATTGTATAGTGTTTTAAAAATATAGTAGGATTTTTTCTGGCATGAAATTTGAACATGTGTAATTTTTTGACCTTTTTTAAGCTGCAGATAACCAAGTTCTTTAAAGCCAGTTTAAAAGGTTATTGGAGTAGGAACCATATTTACAAGCTTTTTCACTCTAATCTGTTTTGTTCTGCTTGTCCTGAGGATGGTGTTTAACACGTCTCTTCCAACCTGGCAATAATCAGGGAGGAACTTGATGTACATGATCAGCCAAACATGACAATAAATATTGTATCATTTTCTTTTTGCAGGAGGTGACAGGGATTATTGTACCGTCAAACAGAGGAGATGTTAACTGCATATTGATGGCATGCCAAATATTTTTTAAGGATTTCTTTTGATTTCTTTTAAGGATTTCTATTGATCTCTTTTTTTAAAGTAACCTTCAGTTAGTATGCTTTGCTCTTATCAATAGTAAATGGAAGTAGATTACACATAACAATATAGTGTGGTGAAAGAGCTTCCTTCCTTCCTTCCTTCCTTCCTTCCTTCCTTCCTTCCTTCCTTCCTTCCTTCCTTCCTTCCTTCCTTCCTTCCTTCCTTCCTTCCTTCCTTCCTTCCTTCCTTCCTTCCTTCCTTCCTTCCTTCCTTCCTTCCTTCCTTCCTTCCTTCCTTCCTTCCTTCCTTCCTTCCTTCCTTCTTCCTTCCTTTCCTTCCTTTCCTTCCTTTCCTTCCTTCCTTTCCTTCCTTTCCTTCCTTTCCTTCCTTCCTTCCTCTTTTTCTTTCTTTTTTTTCTTTCTTTCTTTTTCCTAGAGCACTACATATAATTTCTTATTCCTTTAGAAAGTAGAGTTAAAAGATATAAACACAGCTGATTAAAGGAATTTAAGGCAGAGCAAAAAGCTTCTATGCTTTTATGAATAAATAGATATTCTCAGAGGCAAAAAAAATGCCAGTCTTATTCCTATTTCTGTTTTCCTATTACGTTTCTTTCTCCATGACCTGTAAAAAGTACATAAATAATGTTCTCTAGTATGTAGAAACATAATTCTATTTGTCTGAGGATTACTGATGTAAAATCTGCTAGTGTGAAAAACAATGCTGCTTTGTAAGTCTTAGCAAACTTCCATAGAAACAACGGGCCACTCATAAATAGCTGAAATCCAGAGGCAGTATTTCAGAGAGTCAGGCCACATGCTTCACATCTTCAGGCTGCATGGGAGGCCTTTTAAGGTTGATTCACTTGATAAACTATCAGAGTGTAGGAACTGTAGGATATCCAAGGCATTATGCTTCCCTTTCTGCCTCTCCTCTCTGACAGGGACAAAAGGAAGTACAGAAACTACAAAGGCAGACTGGTGTGTAATGTCTCTTACCAGAAGCCTTTCTGCTATCACCTCCCCCAAAATAAAAGCCTTGTAATAACATCTGCTACTGATTAAATCAATTTTTATGCAAAACAAGGAAGTTCCCTACCAATACTCTGTAATCTTGAGATGCGCTTAAATGTCAGATACTTCTGAGTTTTGCTGAATCTTTATCCATGGTCTTTGTTGGCCTTAGCAAAGGAAATAAAACCATTGTTTTTATTTGTTTAGAGACAAAAGCTCCTTTTCTCTATATCACACTATATTTTAATTTTAATAGGCAAAGGAAATAGAACCATTGTTTTAATTTGTTTAGAGACAAAAGCTTCTTTTCTCTATATCACACTATATTTTAATTTTAATAGGTCCATATTTGATCAATTTTTTCTGAAGGCAGTAATTGCAAAAGCTTAACCAATTCATGTGATCTTGAATTGATGACTGCCTTCTTTAAGAATTTTACTTAGCCTTTCTTACATGAAGGTGTGTGTATAATGAGTACAGCTTGAGAATTACATGTATAAACTTTCCCATTGGTAGCAAACACTACTAGAATCTTTCAGCTAATGGAATTACCAAGATCAATAAAAAAATTGTGATTGGTTTTATGTACTATTTCCCAATGACTTAGTAACAGTTCCCATAATAATTATAGATAAAATCTTATACTTACCTGAAAATTTAGACCTACATTAGGCAAGTTAAGGCAAGTTAAAAAAAAACTACATTTCCCTTGAACTGGCATATTATGTCTATATCCGTCCACTTACAACTATGGTGTAATCACAGCATACTGATGACTGCCTTTAAAATACTATCAGAAGCCAGAATGCTGCATTTTTTGCTCTTCAAATTAATACCGTTACATTGCAACTATTATATTGCAACTGTACTGTATTTCATGGGTAAAGTTTCCAGCTTCCCTATTTAGTATCAGCATTGAGGCATACTTAAACTGAAAATTCAGGTTCTATTAACACCTGGATGATTTTCTGCAGAATAGAACAGCTATATCTGGGCAGACTTGTTCAGAGAGTTCATCCCTTTCCAAGTTTTCCCACTGAAAGGGAAGGTTTCTCTTCCCTCCAAGAAATTAAAACATGTTGCCCAAGTAACATTTCAACACTGCCACTGTCAATCTCCAGCAGAACCCAGGCACTGCATTTCACTCTGGAATCTACCACGCTGTAGACCCTCAGCTAGTCTGAACAGAAGACACAGCAAACTAAGTAATTGCAACTAAATTGGGCAATAATTGCCAACCACCCATTGCTGCCAGTAGTCAGCATCTTGTTTGTGGGCTAAATAGCCCAAGGTGAACCTTTAGGCAGTTCATTTTATCACAAACCTGTGATTTAATATGGTTAAGAGTGGTTTGCAATGGATTAATGTTGCTGGAAAATGGATACAGCAGTTTAACTGCTTTGTTTTCTTCTTGAGTCAAGGGGAAAAAAAATTAACGGCTTGTGACCTCATTAGGGAGGCGCCAGCAGCCCTGACCCCCATGAGAATCTGTCAGTGTTTCAATATGGCATCCCTACTTTTCAATGTTTATAACAGGGACACTGGGAGCCAAATCCAGAATTACTAAGCAATAAAAATGTTGGGTTTTATTAAGCAGTAAGTTGCAGTTGAGTGTGCATTAACGGGTGAGGCACAACTTTCAGGCGTGTTCTGAAGGGGTGCCATCATCCAAGAAACATTAAAGAGCAGACTAGTTTTTTACCCTCATGGGATGAATCTGTATTCATTTTCTAGTTTACATTTAAGAATGCAAAACATCTGTAGATTACCTAATGGATCCTCCCACCACAGAAAGAGTTCTAAGTAGGAGGGAAGATGGGAGGAAAATATCAATATTAGGGAAAAGGCAAATATGTTCTCTCTATTTATTGTTGCTCTGATGTGAAACATCAAAGTTCTTTGTATTTAAAACATTTTCTGGACCACATAATTATCTTTCCTCCTCTGAATTGTAGAGCTGGGCTGTTCTCCTAGTTGCTTTCCATGGTCACAGCCATTTTAACTTTTACTTTCTATTCAATTATGTAATGGGAGGAAAATATGGGATTAATTTGTGAAAATTTAGGTCTCAATTTCAACCACGTTTTTGTCACATAATTCCCACCTATCTACTGGATCAAAGCCTTGGAAGTGCCAGCTGACACACCACTCTCTCCAATAAGCAAATCAAAGGTCTGAGGGAGAATGAACCTCCTGAAAAGTCTCCTCAGGCTGTTCAGAGCAATGTGGGATGAATTTTGGCACCTGCTTGTTTGTGTGTGCCCACTGCATACCATATGGATTGCAAACAAAAGCACAGTCTCAGGAAGGACAGGAGGACTGAGTGCCAGTGAGCTGACACAGGCATCTGCCTAACAAGACTGTCTCCCTGACCGCTTCCTGAGCAGTACCAAGCACCAGTGGCCACCTGCTTCTCAAGAGCCGGGCACTCCTGGTTCCCTAAAACATTGGAATGTAGTGGGGCAGTCCTGTTTCATCCTTTTAGGGCTTAATTTTTAAGGAATAGGGGTTGGTGAGGACAACCCATGCCAAAACCATACCAACAATTAAATAATGTGTTCACGAGTCCACCACTTTCACTCACTTTCTGGCATACTTAGGTAACAGAACTGGCACTGGGCCAAACAAACCACATAGGAGAGTGTTAGAAGCCATCAGACAAACCTGAAAACACATGTGGAAGGTCTTGTCAAGTTGACAGCCTCAGCAGAAGTGAAAACAGAGCACTCAGAGGCAGAAGGCAGGGAACTACTTTTCTCTAGTTCCTTGCTTGCTCACCGCACAGTGCCTGGGTCTGAAGGTAGTAGGGTCTCAAGGACAGCTGCCAAAGGACTGCAGAATTGGCCATCTTGTTAAAAGGGACCTTTCCCCATTTGTCATTTCTCACTCTCTG
>NW_005054316.1:2633839-2675537 GCF_000277835.1 Geospiza fortis | reverse complement strand
CTTTCCCTAAGGTAGCTTTGTCTGGCATCTGTAAGGAACTGGGCAAATAAAACTTTGTATGAACCTAGTCCTTTCTGCAACACTTGGAGGCCCCATGATGCCCTGAGGAGACCCAGGCCCAATTTCTGTGTGAAGAGGACACCACCAAAGGATGGTCACAGGGCTGCTTTTGATTAGCTGTTTAGATGATTTCAATGGGCCACAACATGAAGAGCTCATGTCACACAGTACCTCCTGGGTTTATTGCCAATCATTTACAGTTTTACTCCAAAATTTGCTCCTGGTTATACTTTTCAAACATTTTGAGCTCTTCTGCATTGTACTTATTTTTAAGCTCTTTTGCCACTATAAGCAATATTAATATGTAAGTGCTACCTTCAATAGTTCTGCAAAATTGGCCCAATAACAAAATTTTGTGGGCACATGTCCAGCATGTTACCAAACACCTACTGTAAAAATGGGCATCTATTTAGCTTGTTAACACATGCTTCTACAGTCATAGCTATTCATTAGAAGTACTTATTGTATTTATGTGTAATATTCATTGAGTATCTCCCTCACTGGGAGATTCAAGAGCTCTCTGGATTCAATCCCATGCCATGTGCTCTAAGATATACTTGAGCAGGGAGGTTGGACCAGATGACCCAATGTGGTCCCTTCCAACTGGACCCCTTCTGTGGTTCTGTGATACTCTTACATCACTGCAGTTTAGAAGAGGAAATCAAACAAAAAAATTGAGTGACCTTAACACTGAAAACATGGCTTTTGTAAATTCAAGTACAGCCAGCATACATCATGTTTCTATGTGCAGAACATATGGAGCTAAAAAACAGCAAGTGTTGTTTTGACAGGAAAAATTTGCATTTCAAAAATTGTCATATTAGACACTGTGGAAGAACATCTTCTGTATTAAAAGAAAGTGTCATTGGTACTAATGTCTCTTTGTCAACTTTCAAAGTGGGATTAAGAACATCTGGAGCCATACAAATGCCATTATATTATAAGGAAATACTTAGATGCTACTGCAGTAATCCCTGTGAACATATTTCAGATACAAAAAATCCACATTATTTTGACACACTAGCTACTGTTTCCAAGGTTGCAGTCTTTTGGAGTAATTCTAAAAAGACTAATTTTCTCCCTGAAAATAATTCACAGAAGCAGAGTGTTTTGTTTTGTTTAGTTTTATGCGTGGAGCCATCAGTTTTAAATAGGTGTATTGCTGGCAAGTATTGCACAAAGCTGCTCTTTTCTTTCACCTCTGAACAGATTCTGATTATAATCTCCTAGCCAAGACCACATCCATGCTTACCTTTGAGAAGGTAAAAGAAAAGGACAAAGTACCTGCAAATGTTTCACTGTGGTAAAACTCATCATAGGTGTTCACACAGGGAATGAAATGCCCAGGAGTTTACACAAGGAATTAATTGCCCAGGTATCTTCCTTCTTTGGCCTTCTCCAAGGCCTTCCTAAGGGATTTGCCTGTTGACCCTCTTTACAAAAATTGTACAAGCTTTTCACTCTAAAGAGGCTTATTTTAGACTGCAGAAACAACTGGAATAAAAACCAGCAAAAACACTCAATGGGAACAAAATGTTCCCTGGTCTGCACTCAAGGTCTTTTAGAGCCATCAGTCTCTAGTCTAGAGAAAATAAAGCCATCATAGCTTCATAACTATCTGCAATTGTTGTCATAATCCTGTTTTGAGAGCAGGTATTCAAACAAGTCTGTAATTTTATTAAAGAGTTCATTTCCATGTGAAATCCAAACAATATCCTGATCATACTGGAGGATAAGAGACCTCTAAAGTCACTTCACTGCAAGCATTTTAGCTGCCAGTCTTTGTTTTCTTACTAAGTTTTCATCAATAAAAAACATTAAAATATTTTAGGCTTGATTATGAACAACTGCATTTTGCAGTAGAAAAAAGAAGTAGAAAAGTAGAAAAATGTACCTCACATTTTAACTACAACATACAGTAAAGTCCATTATGTAGGAAAGGTAATATTTATTTTAAAAGGCAGGATTCAAATTAATTTCATAAAATGCTTCTGTACTAAACTGGCTTTCTTTGTAACAGAAACAGGAAAAAGGAAGAAGTTACTATTCTTTCAGCCTTTGCTAAGAGGTGACACCTACTATTTATGGGATCTAAATGAAGGTTAGAGAAGGACTCAGTTGAACGTGGTTCCCTCCCTTCATCTGGGTTTATTCTCTTGAAGAGATGTCTTCCTGCTGTAACTAGTAAACCTCAAGAATTTTGCAAAAAAGGCAAAGACATGTCTGCGTTACTCCCTATCCAAGCAGATACTGCTTTTTGGGGGGAAAACTGAGAACTGTATTTCATCTGCAAAATTAAGAAATGCTAACCTATTAACCTCTGTTGTCATGGGAATAATCTTAGATTGCCTTTTGGCCTGGCTTTGCTCACACCTTCCACTCTTACGTGCCAAAGTCGACATAGTGAACATTTCACTGGTGGAGTTTCTGTCATATATCCCCTGCCTGTCTGTACAAAACCAGACAACCCATTTCATTTTTAGTATTAATCAACTGGATTCTGACTAATACACATGGCATCATCTCTTTTCAGTGTCTGTTACCAATCTTATCACCACACAGCTGAGTTTCTTGCAGTGGGTGTATCAAGCATTGTGACTAATACCTGCCATACATAGTTTATTCTTTAACTGATTCCCCAAAGGGAAAAGTGGGTTCATTATCTATAATTTTGCTCTCAGAAGATTTTATTCTCGGATCTGTTTGGTTTTGTCTTGTGCTGTTTAAGTGTGACTGCTATTTTGTATTTATGTTACAGATGGGATTCAAAACCAATTGGTTTTGAATTTTTTCCTTTAATTCCCAATTTTTGTATGATAGGCTTCAGGAAAAATCATTCTCTCTGTATATTTTCAAACAATTCCTAAGATACTGAATGTCTTACTAAGTTATTTCTTTAAATGAAGTCTCTATATTGGTAGAAGTCTGTTTTATAAAACTCCCAGGATTTAACATGTACATAATATTTAAAACTATGGTGGGCTTTTCTGAATCTCACTTGAGGGAACTGAGCTCTTGATTTTTTTTTCCTAGATGTTCATAAAGGAAGAGAGAGAAATTTCTAGAGACTTATTTAGCCCATCTGATTACAGAGAAAAGCCTGGATGCCTAACTCGTCACCTAATGCAGTTCGAAGGATTTAGCTGACTCTTAGTGTAAACACTGGCTGCACATTTGGACCCTAAAATCAGTGTTAATCCTGAGTGTTAGAGGTTGGATCTGCACAGCTGGAAAAATGTTTTCCCAGTTGCCACACGACAGTAAGATGGCTGTCAGGGAAGCAGAGCTAAGGGAGCTGCTAATGGTCTCGCTGGGATGTGGGATATCCAGAATGTTTGGTCATAGAGGAAGGACAGCATGGACTTTTTAACAACTCCAAATTAATTGTGTTTTTGTGAAGGAATTAAAAATAAGTTTTTAATATTGCTATGTCCATCATTATTAGGACTAATTAACCACTTGGGAAGAGTACAAGGTGAATAGCAGAACACAACTGTGAGGCCCACTAACAGCTGAAAGAAAATATGCCATTTTCTTCACAGTAAAGAGAAAACCTTTTCTGAAGCTAGGGGTAAATCCTGTTATTTCCACTCAGATTTAAAAAATGATAAAGCAGTAAGCAAAATAATGTTTCCCATTTTCCTATTTTATGTTGTTATAGACCTTTGTATATAAAATACAATTCTTTTAATGAAGCATAAAAATACAGTTATAATTTCATGGAGGTAATTTACTCTGCTGAGTAAATTGTACTTTGTGGGAAGCAGGGGCACATTTAGAAGTTGTGCAGTGCAGTGATTGAGAGCAAGGAGCAGAAGCACTTTGCTTGCCAGAATCTGGAAGCACTTCTTTTTAAGAATTCTCTTTTGAAAACATTTATACATTATTATGGTATCTTTAGTATTTACATATGGCAGGCCTTTGTCATTCTTTACAAATGAGTCATCATTTCCCTTATATTGCAATATACCTGAGCCACATCACTCTGATAAAATTGCACATATTACAAGTGGTAAATTCACATAATTTTTACAAGTAAGAGCAATGGCTTTTCTTTACAGCCTTTAGAAACTTTGTTTAAACTTACTTTCCTAGTATTTTCAGAAATTCTTTCAAAATAGATTTTACATAATACATAAAAAATAAGGTCATATCTAATTATCTTTGCTGACTTTATTTTAAAATCTAAAGGTGCTGTTCATTTTATGCTACATAATCTTAATTAATAACCCAGGTGAAGATGCTGTCCAGTGCAAACAAGTTTTTGAGTGGAAGTGTGCCAGGGTTCCAGTCAAAAGAGGTTCTGAAGTACCCTCTATTGATATGGAAACATGAAATTTGCATTTGGATGTAAACTCTTGTTGCTCAGGCAAATCTGTATCATGGATGCTGAGACATTTCTCCTATTTGAATACTGGCAATGAAACGCTGCCTACTGACTAAAGTGACTGCAGCAGTTATGCTGAGCCTGACATGAACAATGTAATGAGTTTTTAACAGGTTTCTGCAAGTGAAAAACATTTGGTGTCTCATGTGATTTTTATAATTTTTTTCTTGTTGTTCTTTCAATTTTTTGTTCTGTTTTTATTTACAGTATTATTAAACATTACCCTTGAGGCAGGCAAGACTTTACAGTTAGGTGGTGTACGGATGGGAAAAGGAGGAAAGGACTGCTTACACAAAATTCCTAAAGGTTACCAGCCCACTCAAGGAGCAGGGAGTACCATTCCAGTTGCCTGTGATTCTGTGTGCTCTTTCTTACATGAACAGTATGACTACATTTATCTTGTAGAGAAATGGATGACTAGATACAGGAGCTAATAGTGCCGACTGATGAGCACTCTCACCTCATAAAGGCAACTGAGCAACTTAGGCCAGAAAAATCAGATTTGAGGGGAGATATTTTGAAAACAAATGTCACATTAGATCAGAAACTCTTAAGATTTCATTCTTCAAAGGCACCTGGGTGACTTAAGAGCATATTTATCAAAACAGTCCTGTGCTTGTTGAGCATTTTCTTCCTTATGAACCTGTAGCAAGTAAATCCAGTACATACAGGTAACATTTTGGTCAGCATGAGAGGCTCTGTTTGACTCTGATCTGCAGAGGAGTAAAGACCCTGGCTGGTACACCACTGGTTGTTTATCTAAAGATGACCACACACACCAGCCCCCACACTCCTCCCTCCCCACCTGAAAGCCACTGGAAGAATCCCTGGAGTATCAGCCAGCATCACACATCAACAGCAAAGGGAACAGTGGGGAGAAAGTGAGCGCTGCCAGCACTGCAGATGAGATGGTCTATGCTGTATTTTCTATTGACATATTCATTTTGCATTAAACTAACTTGATTTGTACAAAAATATGTATGAGGAATCCCTTCAAGGGGAAACACAGAAGGGTTTATCCTGATGAAATTTCTGTTTCCAGAAAAATCAGATTTTGTAACAAGACATAAAACTGAAACCAAAGAGATTTCAATTTTGAAAACAATCACCAAGCAAAAACTCCAGAAGCTGAAAAAACCTGTAAGTAAAACGAATCTTCCCATCTGGATGGACGGCAATCCAAGAGGAGAATAAGAAAGTTATTGTGTAGGTTTTTCAATGTTTTTCTTGTGTTTAGTGTGATATTTCACAACTGTCTGGGGCCTCCTTCCTCAGTGCATTGGGAAACATCCACTGCAATATTAGATTCTGTTGGTGAAAAAAAAAAGGTTGTTTGCCAGAAATGTTAGATTTCTCTAACAGAGGAAGTTGGCTACTTGAGTAGCTCAGTTTTCAGCCATTGACAAATTGATCTACAGATGACAGACTGGCCATTGGAAATCATGCTTCAGCCAAATTAGAAAGTCTACTGACATCTGGGCTAGTGCTGCTTAGAAATTCCAATTTTCACAGACAAGGACTGATGTGGAAAACATTCAGCATCCCCCACTGTGCAGACAGAAGAGACAGCTGCCAAAAGAGACAGCAGCCATCAACTCAGATCCCAAACAAGACTCAACCCTGCCTTTCTGATGAGCAGAAAGGCAGCTTCCCTCTCTAAACCTAACTCCTAAACCACCATCACTAAACAAAACTACTATCTTCTATTGTCTTAACCACATATGAGTTAAATAACAGGTCCTGTTCATCACTGAATGTCCACCAAAAATCAAAGCCATAACACAGCACGGCTTTCTGGACATTACTGTGATAACCTAGCCCCTCATTCAAGGCTGACTGTTCACCTCTGTTTAGACTGTCTCTGCTTAGCTGGTACTGAAATCTTTTGCTGGTGCTCACTAACAACAACATCTCCAAATATGATATGGGCCAGTGTGGTTAGTATTTTGAAGTATGGTGGTTTTCCCACTGTTAAATTGCTGTATGACAGAAAGCTCTATCCTGAGTTCACCTTCCTTCTCAATGTGGAGATTCAACATTATTTGATCACACATTTATTTTTATCTGGTGACTGTATAGAAGGGATTAAAAAAGCCTATTGTAATAACACAGAAGCCTGGAATAAGATTAAAAGTGTGTCATTCCCATGGAAAGGATGTTAATCCAGTATCAAAAAGTGTTTAGGTTGTGATATCTTTGGAAGCTTACGGATGTCACCTTACAATGGTGTGATAGCTATGAGTGGTCTGACTGAAACTAAACAAAGATGAAATTCAATGTCATCCTGATCCTGCTTATCCTTTACACATTATATCATACTAAAGCAGGGAATTTCAAAACAGTAAATTGCTATAATCCCAATGGAAAATCAAGGATGGAGAACTTCCTGTCCTTTGATATTTAAAATCAGAAATGCTGATGTTTTCTTTCAACTTACTTTTATTGGTTTTACATAAGACTTGAAACAATACATAAAATAAATATTTTATAATTTTGTTCCTGAACATTTTCACAAAATAAACACAAGATAGTGAACCTTGTCTCCTCTGTTGGCCTTCACCACAAGTGTCCAGGACATGAGTATCTCCACCCACTAGCCAGTTACATAAAGGATTAATATGATATTTTAAAAGGGAAAATTGGGAGCGTGCAAGGACTGCTTGAGAGGAGATAATGGGAAAAGTATGCTGTTAGAGGGTTCTCCAACAATCTTTGCCAAAACCACAAGGCACAGTGAAAATGCAAGGCTTCTTTTTAAAAAGTCCTCAGCCCTCCATAGCTAGAACAAGCACAGCACAATAGTCACAAAAGTGTATCTCCACGGCTTTTTCCAACCATGTTTGAAAATTGTGTCTAACCATTGTTTCAAATCCTGGCAACTCATATCTTACCTCTGGGAGACCTGATAATCTGTCACTCAGCAAAAAGGAACAAACCATTTTACCTCACCTCCTGCAGAGATTACTAACAAAAAACACCAACAGCCTTTATACCAAAACACTGATACTTTCAAAGTCTGTCAGAAACACTCTTTATCCCATGCATCATCACAATAAAGCAGCTTTACTCCCAAGGAGAGAGCATCATCAAGACTTCGAAGAGACACATGTTATTGGCCAGTCACATCAAAGATGTTTGCTTCCAGAACACTAAAATTACCAGATATTTGACCTCCTTCTAAACTAGAAGAGGTTGACATATTTTAAACCTCTTTACACCTTATTAAAAAGGGAAGGAAAATGTTTTGCCTAGAATACAATATGTACATGAACAAATGTGAATTTATGTGTATATGTACATGAACAAGCTGCAGCCTCAGCTCTTCAGTTCACAATGTTCACCCAGCCTTCTCAAGAGTAAACCAAGTAACTGACAGCAACAGCTCCAGATTACAGAAGAGGTGGAGACCAGCAGATCAGACCAGTCTTTGGACAGAATTTAGAATAAGGACTTGAATAAAGAATTTAAATTCATGTTTTTGTGGAAAGTACTTTAATAATCACAAATTAATACTTTGCTATATAGTCCTTTTACATCAGTTTTTTCGATCTGATCAGTACTTCCATTAAAGACAAAGTATTGTCTGGAAAGCGTTATCTGCACAGATGTAGTAAAACACCATTATTTTCTGAACTTCCTAGTTTGGACATTAAGGTGTTGTCTATCTTAGCAAATTGTGATACCAGGGACAGTTCTTTACGGCCTAGTGTCACAAAGCAGTTGACATCAATCATATTAAATCTTGTGTAGTCTCCAAAGCAGCCCACAGTGACAAATGGAGTGAGACCAAGTCCACCCTGGGAGGATGAAATTCCTGTGAATTAAATCAAACTCCACAGATTAGCACGGTCCTCACAATTGCTAAAATATAGCAATGCCCTGAAACTCTCTGTATTACTGTGAAACTTCTTATCCCAGTAAGCCTGGCAAGAAAGCCAAGCTCAGAGCCTCCCTTTCCCTGTTTGCAGTGTGAGGTTTCTCTGTCTAATTACCTCACAGAGATGTTGTGAGGCCCACCTACATAATGTTTGCAAAGTAATGTTTGTAGAGCAGTGTATGGCGCATGAAAAGCAGGGAAGCGAGCCAGGCACCGAGGTGGAGATGGAACAGGCGATAGAGCTCTGGGCTCCTGCGCCTCTGTTCATTCCTCAGGGAGCTTTTTGCTGTGGCTGCAGACATTTAGGTAGCACAGCCTTGTGATTAATTAATTATTTCCTTGGTGTAAAGCGTGTTAAGGGCCCCTGTGTAAGACTACTGTTTACAGATGGCTTACAAGTGGCTGCTGTTTTCTGCTTCATGTTACATCCTGGCATGGCTGCTGCCCTTGCACACAAAGTGGCATGGATTTTCCATGTAGGTACCTGACCTTGGACAGTTTTAGCTCCTAAGGAAACTGCTTAGGAAATATATGTGAAAACAGCATTGTTAAGGCAAATATTGTTACTGAATTGTACCAGTCCTTGCCAGTGACTGCTATAGTGATATTTATGCACGTGTGCGGGGGAATTCACTGCAGGCTCCCAGCAATCGGGGAACGCCAGACCCATCTAGCGTGAATGGTGGCTGTTCAAGCAGGACACAATATTGCTACTGTTGCAGACAGCTGGGAGGAAGTCTTAGAGAGGCATCATAGTCCACTGACTGCACACTTCTGTCTGACAGCTCTCAAAGAGACCAGCAAGAAAAATCTCTGCCTGTTAAACAGTGGCAAACCCTGCTCCTCCCTGGGTAACCATGAGAGCCGGGAGACAAAAATTCAGTTGCCTTAACCATTCCCTCCAGAAAACAAAAATATCCTACAATTTAAATTCCATTTTACCTTGCCTATATTGGCTCAAATGTATTAAAAGGGCTGAAATTACAGAAAGCTGGCCTGTGGTTTTTGAATCCTGGGAGTCTAAGTAGGCAGACACGTAGCTGCAATCTCCATATATCTCCTGTTCAGGCCATTTGGCTCAATTACTCTCAGAATAAGCTCGCCTGTTGCTGGCATCCGTGCACTTGCAAAATGCTCTCAGCACAGGAGCAAAGACTGGTCCAAATCCAATTTGAAAGTATGCAGTGCAGAAGGTGTGAGCTGTCCCCCCAGCTTCATTACTACTCACACTAGGCAGCCTTCTCTGTTGTTTCTTGTTACAGATGCTGTGATGTACAGCTCCTGTGCTTTAAAACCAGTAAGCATGGCCAGTTTACTCTCCAGGAAATTACCACCTCCTGGCATTTAAATCCTCTGTACCATTCCCATTAGGCAGGGACTCATGAAAGCCCAAGTGATTTTAGCTGGTGGGAGACTGGTACCTCACAGACAAGTTTCAAGGTGGAAATCGCTATAGAATTACACTCAGGGTTACAGCAAGGAACAAGAGGGAGAAGCCTCCCCTTATGGCCAAGTGCTTGGAAGAAGGATTTATTACTCCTTTTAAACTCCTCTGAGAGTTTAGGACAATTCCAGCTGTTGATGGCAGCTAATATGGCACAAAAAGAGAGGCTAAATTTACACTGGATTTAACACCAAAGAATTAACAGAATTGCATAAATATTAATTTAGTTTGACTTGCTCTGAATAGTGTGTGTAAAATTTGATCCATACTCTAGAAAACATTTCATTTACCCAGCTTGCTTTCTACATATCTGTTCTTATAGTGTGAATAATTACACTTGGCATTTACAAATCCTTCTACCCTGAAAGAATATCAGTGCTGCTAGAATTAACATTTTTTCTACTAGTTATGGGCATCACAGTTTCTGAAGTTAAGATGGTGAAGTATTCAGAAAAGATTTTGTTTTAATTCAGTTACTGAAATCTGTAAAGATGTCTGTTGCTATTTCATATTTACAGTTGGAATGATCTGTCCATTAATGAAGATGGGGATATTGACATGATAAAATGAACATGATGTGAAAGGAAGGCAAAAAGAATATAAATAAAGACAAAATAATTGTGGAAAGTTTGAAATCCTGAAAGTTTGAATCCTGAAAGATATTCTTGTTCTTTCAAGAATCCTCATGCTTGAAAGAACAAGAATATCTTGTTCCTAGGAAATATAAACTCTTAAAAATTAAAATACACATAAGATATAAATTTTTCTTTCCAAAACTGAGTTTTCTTCTAAGAATAAGAAAAGAATCATGAAGAATACATCTGGCATATAGAAAGAATTGCCGTAGAGAGCCTTTAGAAAAGTAGTAAAATTTTTATACTTGAGTAACAAAACACAATTTCAGAAGTAGAGACATGCTTAAATAGATGTTTGCTTGTTGATTTTTTCATAATTTGGGAAAACTTAAATTCTTTAAAATAGAAATCTTGGTATGCAACCAAAGGAAGATGTATGTGCAGGGATCAGAAATAATCTGGCATCTAGGCAATGTCTCACTGTTACTGAAAATACAATAGCTAAGAAAGGTTGCTTGCCCACAGCTGCTGTCCTTTAATGAATATTCTCTATAAGCATATTCTTGTAATAGTTGCTCACAAGCACAAATAAAAATAACTATATCCATAGAAAAAGATGCTCTTACTTTGCAGATAATGCCATGCACAGTCTTTGTCCCTCCTTCTTTGGACTATAATACTTCCAGAAAATAGTATAGATTGATGAGAGAGTGGGATAAATTAGTGGATTGTGAATGTGCATTGAAAACACATTGCTAGAAAGTATTTTCAGTGTTTTTCAATTTTACCATAACAGGCCTTAGAAAAAATCTGGGGAAAATCGATATTTTATTTTGAAAGTGTCCAGATTTTTCTCCCCAAACATTTTCATTTTTTAGTATTTCTCCTCTGTTATTATTTACTTCCTTACACCCAATTTGCTATTTGTCTTTGATTTTAAAGGTCTGTTAAATTTAATATGTAGAAGAGGAAAATCAGGTCCTTCACTTTTATAATACTTTGTCTAGGAATTTAATAGTTGGGTTGGATTTTTTTTTCAAAATACTGCTGCTATTTGGTATAGTGTTACGCATTCATTCTTGTATAGGCCACATTTCTTCTCCCACTGTTCCACAGTTTTGCAATAATTCCTCAGCTCTCTCTGTTGAATTATTTCCCTTTAGTTTCCCTTTTTTATAGACTGCTATACTTTCTCCCAATACTGTCATCCTCCATCCATTCCTAAACGCTTTTATTCTATCTCCTCTACCTGATTCTCATATTTATCTTTTATGAACATCAACATAAACTAACATAAATTGCTCCAGAAACTTATGTCCTCCAATTTAGTTTAATGAAATTGCAGCAGACCACAGATGTAAAGAAGGTGCTAAGGTAGGACACCCGAAATTCAGATATTTGATTACGCCATCATCAAAATCCCTGCTCCATAAGTTTTTGACAGCAACTTTTCTCCTCTCCATAAAGATGCACTTCTGGGTATATTTATCATCACTAAGCTGTTTGCTGCCTGTCTTCAAGGGTGTGCTGACAAGTGCACATCAACCTGATATGAACTTGGATCATCCTCAAAGAAGAAAAAATTTCTAGGTCTGAACATGGAAAGCAAGGCAAAGGGGAGTTATCTTCTGGGCAGCTTTGAACAGAGGTATTCTCTGTGGTGAAAAAATACAAAACTTGATGAAAATTACTTTTTAGAGCTTTGTTCATTACTGTGATTTTCAGAATTGGTCTTACTAGACTATATGGAGTCATCTCCAGAAAATCCCTGCCTGTCTCATGTGGGAATATCTCATTTGGGAACTGGAATGCGCCTTAGGGCCCACATGCCCTAAAGGTCTGTGCTTAAGCCACTGACATAATAAAGGTATTTTAATAATATAATAATTCAATATAATAATATATTTAATATTTTAATATAAATATATAATTTAATATTAATATTTAATATAATAATATAATAATATAGTAAAGATAATTTAATAATAAGCATCCAAAAGCAATGTGGTTGCTTAATGAGCCACAAAAGACATGAAAATAGTGAGTGCCTCCTCTTTTACTGCAGCTAATGTCCAGCTCAGGACATCAAACATTGTTAAGCTACTAGAGTGCACTGATTTTGAAGTAACAAGATAAGGACTGGTTTGCAATGGGGAAAGAAAAAAATTGCAGCATTTGTCACTAAGGGTATTGTCACTAAGGGTACTGTCCAAAGGAAAGACTGCAATTCATATCCCTGACTCTGCTCTGTATTTTGCATTAAATAGGTATTGGCCAATAAATACAAACAATCCAGAAAGCAAAGACTACAGATCCCTTTGCCTCCTAACACCATTGCCCGAATCATAAAGAATGAGATCTGTGCTTACTCTCACTCCTGGCCCTGGCCCACTCAATCTGTAAAGGCACCAGGCAAAGAAGAACACATTCATGGTCATATGGAGCACATCCATACCCCAGAGTGCATGTGGTCTGGAGGTTGGGAAGGTAGGAGATGTCAGTCTGTCACAGACCAAATTGCTGCTCTTAGCACAGTATCATATAGACTGGCTTCAATATAGCAGTGATGCTGTTGTAATGTTAGTGGCCTGCCTATATAAAAATAGTTTTTATGTATCTCAACAGAGGCAGGATCAATTAACAAGTAAAAGGAGTTGCACTAGATGCCTTGGACAGAGGTATGTACACAAGCCTGTGAAAAGGATGATGTTCAAGAAACACTTTTATTGTTACTTATCCTTTTTGCTATCTGAAAGTGCTGTTATCTCAGTTGGCTCAGTTTATAATTGGCTTGATTTTGTAAGCCTCAAAAAAAACCCCAAAAACATTTTAAGAGAATCAGACCTTTTTACTAGTAAATTGCAATGCTTTCAGATATTCTTCTGCTAGAAATCCATGCTTTGGGAGGATTCAGATCTTCAAAACAACAGTACAGCATAAAAGGAAGGCAAAAGTAGTCATTACAGCTGTGAGCAACACAGCCATTTGAACAGTTCCTTAGCAATTTTTAAGAAGCTGCATTTATGGAAAAGGTTTAAGAGTCAGGCAGAGAGATACATAATTTAGAAAGAAATAAATTAGGGGTCACTAGAATATAAAATTCCTGAATGTTTGTTTACTAATAATGGGAAAGAGAGGTTACACAGTACCCAGGCATTCAGTTAATATAAGCAACACAATCCCTATGAAAATAAATTTTGTAAAACTTACTGAGGAGTAAAGGTGACTACTGCTATTCTGAAGTATTCAGCAGCTGACCCTGCTCAAATCAAAGCTGTTGCTCTCTGGAAAGATGCTGTAAAAAGGTCTCTTCACCAAAACTAAAATGCTACTGCTAAAACATTGTTTTACTTGCATTTCCAATACTGCATATGTGTTACTGTGTGAAGCCTGTGAGAGTATGTTTGCATGGCAGATGCTCCACAAAATAAAGCTGTACTGTACTTTTGCTTGCCACTAACAACATCTTGGAAGTTGGGAGATATGCCAATAATCATGAGGCACTTATGTTGTTGAGATACACCAAAAAGACTTTTCAAGCTTCTGCTATGCATTTTTTCTGCAGTTCTAGTTAACAATTTAGTTTCCATAGTAGTGGTGTTTGCTCATTCTTACCAAAGCAGTTGACCTGATTTATTAATAAAAGAAATGAGCACAAGTAAGTGAAGTCAAGTTAAAGCTGTGGAGTTCCAAGAAGGATGTGCTGGAAAAATGAGCTGCATTTGGTCACCACTGAGCTTTCACAAAAAATAAGACCTAGCTAGGACCAGTGCTTCATAGAATCATCTGCATATGGGATTATGTCTGCTAGCACATATCTGTCCTTTACTTATAGATGAAAAAAAAACAAAGAAAAAACCAAAATCAGATAGAAGAAGAAGAGGAAGACATCTGGTTTTCTACCTTTTTTTTTCTGTTTGAATGGAAGCAAAAATGGAATTTTGAAAATCCAAAATCAAAATGGAACTCTGGGGGGAAAAAAGTGTGGTAACTCATTGAAAACACACCTGGATTTCTGAAAATATTTTTTGCTTGTGTTTTAGTTTGCTCTTCATCTCCTGATACTTGACTTAATCAGAAAGAATTTTTCCTTGACAGTAGACAGTGTAGACACCAAGAAGGCATGATTATGGTAAGTCACAAACTATTCACCCCTGTCCTCCAAAATGCACCTCAGTGAGGTACTTGTCATCATCTTCTAAAATTAACTGATCTCCTCAGCTGTGATAGTGTCATCACCATTCTCCAAATTGGGTTTTACACTGCAGCATGAGACCCATGACACCACTTCAAAGTATGTCTAGGCTGTATATTTCTCTGCCTTGTTTATAACTTGTCAGAACAAATTGTACTGTGGTGTAACAGCTTCAGATCATGACCACACTGATTATTAGGCAAAGCTATGAGATAAACAACTAATTTACTTTATCACAGTGAAGGTAAAAAGATGGGTGTTATCTTTAAACAAGCTACACCAGATAAAGTAATATGCCCTGTACATCTGATACTTGTGTTCTATCTCTAGCAGAGCCTCCAGATTCCTTCTTGCTAGAGATCACTCATCTAGGAGAACCAGAGATTTCCTTATCTGGCTGGCCAAGATGCCAGAGCGATGCTTTGTAAAAGAATCATCAGGATATTGCACAGCATGTGGCTGTGGACTTAATTACCACAGCACGCCTTATCTGGCACACCTTCTCTTTAAAATAGCAGTTCTAATCTTGACTTGTGGTCCTATAATTATACCTTCCCCATGGTCCATAATAAAGCTCTCTTTGCTTTGTGTAGGAGGAGGCATTGAAAACTGTCAATCAAATATAAAGAAAATCTTATTCATTAAATTAAAAATAATGTTGATACCTGAGAATCTGAATATTCAGCACATAAAAATTTCAAGATTCTGTCCACGTGGCATTTGCAAACGAATCCATTCTGCAACACTGTGCCTCTACAGAAACAACTTGCATTTCTTGCATACATTTTTAATATTAATAGACATATATAGTACAATTATTTTTTTTCTAAATTTAGATAATCTCAAAAGTTTGAGATTATCTCACAGAGCCTAACAGTAAAACAAATAGGGCAAACTTGTAAGTGGGATATTATACTTATCAGTACCAGGTTACCCCATTATCTGTTACAGTTTCAGTTTGGTAAAAGAACAAATAATTCTTCTGCCCCTTAAAATGAAGATATGGGATAGCTAAAATACAACATGGGCTGAAAAGTGATCTAAAGCCCTTCACCCCAATATCCTTAGAAGACTTTTCCTACAAAGTTTCCAAGAACTTTACAAAAAGGACTCTTCCCAGTCTAGTCTTACAAAGACTACTCCCACTACTGCCCATCCTTTATGCCTTCTAATTCTAGTTTTGCCCTGCTGTCAGAGGAACACTTCTGTTTTTTAATAAATTGGCTAGTGCTGCTTCTTCAGCTCTGAAAATTTTCTATAGTAAATATTTGGAGAAAAAAGTATAAAGCCTACCAGAAAAACTATTCAACATTTCAACATATCCACTTCCCACCTGAGCACAGCACAGCTTGGACATACTCCATCCAGTTTTGGGAAGAAGCAATCATAGCATACAATTTCAAATCTGATCTGTCATTTTTTATTGACTGTGAACCTTGACATAGACTTAAAGGTATTTTCCTACCTAAATTATTTTATTTTATGGTTTTCTCCTTCTAATAACAGAAACAGGATGCCACAGAGCCAGTGTTCCCATGTTAGAGAGAAAACATGGGGAGCACTCGATAAGAGTGTAACATGTACATTTTACACATGGAAACTGATTGCTACCACGAAGCATAGTCTTAATAGGAAAAATAGAATGTTGATGAAGAATCTTTCTAACTTGTACAAAGACAGATTAAATGAAAACTTGTAAAACTTGAAGCAAAAACAGCACTGTCCATGCAGAAGACAACCACTAAGTATTAAACTTTCGTGAAGAGTTATTAAGCATTTCTTTAAGGAACCTTAATAAACAAATGTCAACATATAGCAGAAATCCTCTAGCAGTATAATTGGTGTGGTGGAAAAAAATTATTGAACTGTGTGGTTCATTTTAAAATATATTAATTGAGAAATAGTAAAAACCTGTTTATTTTCCACTTTACATTGTATTCTACAAGACATGCTCATTTCCCATTTAAAATGTCTGATGCAATAGACTTTCCTTCTTAGTGAAGAGTGTTCTGACAAAGAATTGGTGGTAACAAAATAATGTGTATTTTAGATATTTCTGATGTTAACATTTTTCAGCCAAGTATGACTGCCTGTTTTTCTCACTATTCCAACACAGACACGTTGGATGGAAGTAGATCTGTGTGAAATATTTCTTGGAGGTGAGGTATCCAAAACTGTATGCCTCCCCAACATGAAAATTTCAGCAAAATATTTTTTGGGTGTACCAAATTAATGCTCCAGAGTATTGGTATTTATCAGAGGCATAAAGTAGTCCCTATCCTATTTTTCTGACATTAACTTGGTGTGATGGATAAAGGAGTAAAGGAATGATAATGTACAACAGGAGAAACACTTCACAGCACCAGATCTCTGCTGAATCCCTGAAGGCAGGGGAAACTGGATCCCAGCAGAAACCCACTGCCCCCAGCAGCCGAGAAAAGCACAGTAAAGGCAGGAGAAGTGCTTTGAGTCAAAGTCCTGTCTGTCAAACAGAATTTACAGGAAGAGAGTTGTAGGTGCTGTTACCAGACATTCAAGGACAGGTTAAGTAGGAATGCAAGAAAATAATCCAGATTGTAACAGGACAAATGAGCTTTCATGTGACTACTTGTTTACAAGTCTGTGTGAAAATAATTCTATGCATGGAGAACTTTATCTAATTAAAAACACTGGAGTTTATAGGCTCCAGGCCAGTGGCAGAAAAACCAATGCAAAATAAAAGCTATAAAATACAATGGGGGGGAAAACAAAAAAGGAAAACAATTGGAGCCCTTGTACGACACAGCAGTATTCTTTGGTGTCTCTATTCCTTTGTAAATCAGGAAAATAGCAAAGTGACCCCACTTAGCTTCACTCCAGAAGAGAGTGGAAACACCATTGAGCTGACAGCTATCTAGTCAGGCCTCTAAACAAAGGAATCTAGTTTTTATGGCCACATTTGCATAGGTTACACAGCCATCTGTTTGCCCATGTCCATATTACTTTTTTATAGAGATAGACAATATCCCATTGTGAGTTTGAGTGTAATAACATATGGCAAATCCTTACAAAAAAGTACATATTTAAGTGGTACAACTGAATAAAAACAAAATCAACATTGCTCTTCAGTTCAATATGTAAATAACTGGGATTATGTCAATCTCCAGGGTTTTTTTTGATATTACAGAAATTTTACCAGAAAGTGTCACAATGAGTTTTTACAGTTAAACAAGTGTAATAAAATGATACTGGATTCTATTTTGCATCTTTGAATTTCTGGTTCTGCTTCAGTAGCACAAAGTGTTATGCCTGGTTTCATTACTGTACAAACCCGCAGAATTGTTAAAAGCCAAAATGATTAAATAAAATGTAGTATTTCCAAGTTAAGTTATGAACAGAAAAACTAGCTGTCTTAGCCTAACATGCAATTCTTGTCAAACAAAATATCTCAGGCAAAAGTTTTGAAATTATTTTCTTGAGAAAAATAATTTTTTTAAATCTATCACCTGATTTGTTTTATGTTTTTTTATTAATAATTAATTTTTTTCAATAAGTGATATTGGCATTTCTTTCACAAATTTAAACAAGCAGAAAATCTAATTTTGCATCCTCTTTGAAACAGAACAATGCACGTGAGACCATTATTACAGTAGTTCCTTGGTTTGTCCCATTTTGCTTTTTTCCTCTCATATCCTTTACAGATAACAAACTGATTAAGGGGAGAGATTAGGAAAAAAAGTCCATAGAACTGAAAATTTAAAAATTTTACAAGAAATGTGGGAGTTTTTTTCCAAAATAAAGGTTTTTTTTCCCAAGAGCAAGAATTGGGTAAAAAAAAATCATTGGCCAAAATTGTGATTTTGAAAGGAATATTTTGCAAAACATCATCCACTCCTACTAAAAATCTCTCAGTTTCTTGTTTGGAAATAATGACTATACATAATACATTGCAGATAGATTATTTAGCTGATCTTTGCTTTGTAAATCTGGTGACAAAGGAGTTAACAGATTTTAGGAAGTCATGGTGATGAGTGGGGGTGAAAGGCACTGGCCGGCTCAAAACTGCCCCAAACAGCTGGGGCTTCATGGAGTTCCAAGGAATGGCAACCACTTATGCCAGATCTAAATATATCTGCATCTGAAGAGTTTCTATTAACTACAATAATCCTGTTTCAAACAAAGGTAGGGGTTTGTCATGATTTTTTGTATCTGCAGAGTTTAATTACAGAACTCCTCTGAGCTATCCTTGAGAAGAGACAAAACAATTATGGTCCCCACCTGTGACAGAAAATGGGGTTTTTTCAGTTTTCTGATGAAGAAAAAAACATGTTCAAAGAAAACATACTCTTTCCAGTAAAAGCTTTTACCAAAATATAGCACTGAGTAGTTGTGCTGTGAAAATGGTATATTTCTGTGATTGATTTCCATGCTATGCAGGGATCACAAAAAGGATCCTTTGCCTTTTTCTACTTCTGTCCACCTTCTTAATAAAAACCACACAAAAAATAACAAGAAGAAGGTGATTTTTTAAAAAGAGTTTGGCTTTTGTTAAAAGAAAGTAATGGAAAATTCTTGAAATAATGCCATGTAGGTAAAACGTCAACCCAAGCAGATATGTAAATAGTCATAGGATCATATTCTTCTGGGCTGGTTCTAAAAAAACTAAAGACAGAAAAAACTTTAAGAAAGGAAATCAAGTTTTTCCTGACACATTCCCTCAGCCAGGGAGTGGTTAGCTGAGGGCAGAACATGACACTACCAAGGGCTGCTCTGGACAGCTGTTCGGGGCTGCTGTGGTTGGGGTCCCCGAAGTTTACAATTGTAATGATTTTGTTCACAATTAGCAAAAAAACCCCAAACAAATGGGGTCACATTGAGATCCTTCTGCTTTGTAAATAATTTTATTAAAGACAAGGGAGAGATATTGAAGTGAAGCCTCTAAGAAACAGAACTGAGAGATCAAACCTCCTCTGGTAAGTAGCTGTCATGGTTTGGGAATGGTGTTCTCCAAATTAGCACTCCCACTAAAACCATGTGCCACCCATTCTCTGCTTCCCCACCCCTGCAGCACTCTGGAGAGGGAACTGGAGGCAAAAAAGGCAAGTATCACAGGTTGAGATAAGAACAACTTAATGGAAACAGCAATGAGATAAGAAAATGAACTGCAGTAGCCACAATACTAATGACAGAGGGTACAGGAAAGAAACAATTCACACAAAATCCCCCAGCAACAGGCAATACCAGCTGGCTCCCTCTGACACCTTTGCTCAGCCAAATCTTTTCTCCTCGGAAGAGAGTCTCTTCTCCTTCTGCCTCTGGCACAAGTGTTATTATAGAATAACCAAGTGCTATAGAATAACTTCAAGGTCCTGGCCATGCTGCCTCCTGGATACTGAAAAGAATTAACCCTGTCCTGGCAGGAATGAGGAGAGTAGCTGTCCTCTTTCTAGAATTTGGCAAGACTGTGATTTCCTGAAGAGGTTGCAACTGGGCCATTTTGTTTAGCTGCATTTAATGGATCTATTCAGCATGAATTTGCATCTTTTGTCTTTCAATTTATTTGTATTTTTGGCCTCTTCAACATCCTGTGGAAAGGAGTTCCATGATTTAATTATGCATTGTGTGAAAAAGTACTTCCTTTTCGCCCAACTCCGCTCTCCTACATTCTCATTGAGTGTTTCCTCATTCCTGCCTTACAAAAACCAGTGAAACTCCATGCCCTCCAAAACTTCTAGACCTCTGTTAAATCCTTCCCTTTTTTGGTGATCCCACCTCTTCCACTCCATCACCTGTCTCCACCTGGAAGCCAAATCCATTTATGCAGTAATGCTCAACAAACCCTGCTGCAGCCAGAACAAGGTGGTGGCATTCTGGCTGAACTGGCAGCCTGATCTTGTCATGGCAATATGGAACGTGGCTAGGATGGATGTTTTATTTAGTAAGCTTTTCTCTGAGAATCTAAAATGCCATGGTCTATCACCATTTCTCTCCATGAAGGAGGGTCCACTTAGGTGGTATTTTACATTTCAGCAATGGAGTGCACTTTGGTCAGTGGAAATTACTTCACCTTTAACTTTATGATACAATTTGGGGGGAAACTGAGCATAACCTTTACCTCATTTCTTTAACATGTTAGCAAATTCTAAGATAAGGAAGACAATCTCTAAGAAAACAGCGAAAAATTCCATCCTCAGTTGTACTTCAATAATATCTTTTTGATGTGTACAAAATTACAAGTCCTAGTCAGTGCCTAATTTGGTGTCTGGGGGAGGGGGAGATTCTTCCCTTTTTATTCTGGGCAAATGTTCCTGGTAAGTCACTGTTTTAGCTTTGACTGTTTGGAATTACCATCGTAGCTCATTTGTTTAGGCTTGAAACAATTTCTATAAGAAATATTTGTCTCTGAATTTTCATGACATTTCTGGCATCAGCTTCACAATTGCACCATAAAACTAATTTATTTCCAGAACTTTCAACCTCCCTGTCAACACACAGCTGGAATGGAACAGAAGGCTGACAAATACACTGTCTGCGGGCTTTTGAGAGAAATGCATTAATCACTAAGCCTGATATGAAAAGGTCCAACTGACTTCTTAACCACTTTCTCTGCTACAGACCATCTTTCACTTACACTACTGATGCCTCTGAAATGTTCTTGGGAAATGTCTTCTTGAGAAAAAGGGTGAAATTGTCAACAAGTACAAATCTTGAAGTGATTTCTTTCTGGTTGCAAAAAAGGCCCGGGCTGAGTAATTATCAACTGTGTCTATCATCAACTTTAAAGAAAGCTGCACTAAAGTATGGATGCAGAAACTAACTGTGCTCCTGGAACTAATTGTAGCACTACTCAGAGTTGAGAGACAGGCTGGCATAAACCAAGTTTTAGGAACTTTCTGCTGGGATACTAAAAATGGAGAAACCCGGAACAGTAGCAGCATCAGCTTATTTCACTGCAAAATACATGGATTTGACATCTCACTGATGCAGAATGCAGAAAAAGAAGAGAAAGGAGGAGACACAGAGATCATGAAAAAAATCTAGTACAAGAAGCAGAGATATGGAATGTGAACAAGTGTGAATGGGAAATGCTGCTGTGGCAGAAGCTTAGGCACACTATCTGTGGAAATTGGCTGACTGAGTTTGAGAATACTGGTCTAAAAAAGAGGAAAACCCAATGCTGTAGCAAGAACGTGTACTGACTATAACAAAGGATGAGGTTGATATCTGACACAGAAAATGGGAAACGGGGATGTGGGTAAATTTGAGGGTGCTGCAGAATTATCATAAATTCTACAAGAAAAGAAGTAAAAGAGGAGGTAGTTCTTAGAAAGGAATTGGAAAAGAGAAATCAGAAAAGAGGAACACCCTGGATTTCTCTGAAAATCTGATTGGCAGTCACCTGTAGCTGAAAGTAGATGATGATGATGAATTAGGGAAGAAGCACAACAGACTTTAGGCAATCTTCAGTGCAGCCATAGAAATACCTACATACTTACGCGGAATCAAAATATTTCCTTAGTGGAAATTAGAGTTCTTTTCACCTTTAAATTCTGTAGACAGTGGAGGCAATCTTTATATGAAAAAAATATAAAAAACAAAGACTAAGAATTCAATCTGCCAAAATAATTTGAAGTTTCATCAACTTCTAAACTAATATATATGGCAAAACATAAATTTGCAGCCTTCTATGCTACTTTCTCTACTTAAATTTGCCTTGGATTGTAGCCAAAATATCATTCATAGGAATCAGATCAACACATCAAGAGTGAAGTCAGAAATACATGGTCATACACGGATGGCAAAAAGATTTCTTTCAACCCACATCAGTAAAGAAGGACTTGAGATCCCTGTTTTTTGAACATGTAAGAGCTAAATGCACTGCCTGAGTCAGAAAATGCTTCATCCTATCACCTGCATTTGTCCCCTGTGTAACATAATGCACCAACATCCCTTCCAGCACTTCACTCAGCTGTTGTTCCATCAGCTGGCTCTCAAGGAGACCTTGAGCACTGGGCTGGGCAGTTGAGCTGTAGATGGGGGTATCACTCATTCTTTAAACTACCTTTCAAACAGGCCCCTTTAGGATCCCAGCATGTGCTGAACAGAACGGGGAACAAGATGGACCTCATCCCTCTGCAGAAGGTATGTCAGCAGGAGAAAACATTCCATCTCTAACAGAGAAACTGGTCATGATGAAAGACAATTAAAACTTCAGCAAATTCAGTTTAGGAAATGGGACTCAGTTTTCATTATTTCTAGATGCTTACCTGTCAATGTATCAATGTTACAATTCCAAATACGAGTGCAAAACCTGTATGCCGCAAGAAATTGATGTTTCAGCTACTTGTTTACTTGCTATAATCTTTTCTGCCTCATTCAATGACAGACCATTTCTAAATGATGGAGATGCAAAATTACATCAAACAAATAGGCTCTTAAAAACCTTCATGCTACTCTATTTCCTACCATGTTACTTAAATCTTAAAGTAAGTAAGGATTATGCTATATTGTAATCCCATTTTGAACTGACTGAGTGGCTTGTAAAACATTGTTTCCTCTTAGTTACAGACTGACTGTTCTGAAAGAGTGCATTAGGATCTCAGTGGATAAATGGAGAAGAGCAGGGCAATGAAATAATTTGTTGATGCTGTTACTAATCTTTTCTGATGTGATGCTCAGGGACATGGTTCAGTGGTGGACTTGGCAGTGCTGGGTAAATGGCTGGACTCAATCCTAAAGGTCTTTACCAACTTAAATGATTCTATGGTTCTTTGAAGTTGTGAACAGCTCCAAGCTTTTGGCCAAAATACGCTGAGTACCTATCAATGGCACAGGCTGCTGAGGCCACCATGAAGGGCAGTACAGAGGCTCTGTTGAGCAGACACTCTCCTGCACAGTTAATGGCAACCAGCAGGGCTAAGGATGGGCTGGCAGGAGAGAGTCACCCTTGGCTGCAGCATGTCTTATATCCTGAGATATCTGGAAACAAAACAAATTCTGCAACACCTCTTCCTATTAAATTTGCCTTCCAATTAAGAATGTGGTGATATATAACAAAGATCTTTTTCAGAGAATTTTGTTTCCAGCTCTCTGCTTGATTTTCCGCAGAAAAGATGTCTTTGTCAAACAAACACGTGTTCCTAGATTATTCCACCTTGTTCTGTGTCATTTCTTTACCTTTTGTAAAAGTGCAAGAACTTTTCTTGTTTCCACAGAGCTGTGCCTATATAATTACTGTCTCTGTGTCACTTAGAGATGTGCAGTACCTGACTTTCTGTTCCTGTGTCCGAGGTCCATGTCTCTTTACTCTGCCACAAACAATGAAGTTGACATTTCCTTCATCTGAGAAGAGCAAAGTACCTTTAATGTATATTTAAGGTTGCCAGTCACATTGATTGACATAGTGGGCTGTCAGAAGCATTAACTCACACGTCAAAAGGCGCACATTTATTCTGTTTGTTTAATCTTTAGTGGGGCAAGTACCACAGAACATGAATCCTTTATGCTTGTCGGGACCTTGCAAATCAATAGTAACCTTCTGTGATCTGCTGCTTTGAGCTGGGTGAGTTCATAAAGCTGTACTCAGTGCAAATCCACAATGGATATTTTTTGGAGGCTACCTTAACCAGCTATACTGCATTACCTTAACCAGCCATACATTAATAAAATCAAGAAGGAAACGTTTTCCTTGGCATCTGAAGAAACATTGCCTGCCACTCTTCCAAAGGGTTTCTTTACTTCTTCAGAAATATCAAACTGGAAGAACTTGAGGGAACATCCTACTAGCACTGAGCAATATGTTTTAAGAACATATTATTATCAACAACTATTGCAGACCACATGTACTTTGTCCCCTTGCTACAACATTTTTTTAAAGAAATAAACCTGTCAGATTTGAGGAAAAGAACAATTTCTTTAGTTGAAATAAAAGCACAGTAGCCTGTGAGATGTGATTCTGTACTTGACTTGTAAGTACAGTACAGCACTGAGTATAATAGCTAGAAAGGGTGAAAAGTCCAACCATCCCCTAGAGTCATTAGGTGCTTAGGCTGCAGCAATGGATGAACTAATTAAATAAAAGTGAATTAGACTGGAGCCCTTCTTGGAAAAATACTTGGCTAATGACTTTGAAAAGAAAATGTCAACATACATTTTCAAAGCGTTTCCAGATTATACAATAAGGTACTAATAGAAAATCCTATTCCCTTGAGAAATTTCTAGACCAGTTCTTCACAGGGCAAAGACAGGAAACAAGACCTCCATTGTTGTGACTTCAAGTTCAGAACAAAGCTTGGGTGCAAGAATTTTCAGATTTTTTTGGTACAATTTTTAAAAGATAATATGCAAACATTAGTACTCATTCAAAGCACATAATTCTGATTATGCAGTCTTTTTCCTAATTAATGCATACAGCTAGGCAACATAGGAAGAAGATAATCATGAAGATGGAAGATTTCAGTGAAACTCTACCTGGATTTGCTGGAATAGTTCTTTTTGCAGGATCCCCTCTTCCATTTGCAGCATGCATGATCAAAGTATGGGAGCTGTATTATCTTTAGCCCTCTAAACTAAACAGCACACACTTTCTCTCAGTAAGACCTTAGATTCTAATTTATTCCCACACATTAAAGGAAAAAAATAAGTATTGTGTGCAAACACTGTGTGTGTATGTATGTGTGGGAGGTATTTTGCAATGTAGATGCAGCTGTTGCTTTGTGAGCTGCAGCTAGTAAAACTAGAATTATGAGCTGAAGGTGTCCACTTTCAGGTTCCCCTCGTGGCATTATGAGGCCCCCCCCTACATTTTTGATCCTGCTATCAACAAATATCTTTGCAACCTTCTGAAAATTACTTTTGGCTTTGTCTGAAGGTCATTTCCATGCAAGATGAGGAGTTATTCTGTTGGCTACAGTGGAAACCTTGATACTGCTACCTTACTGTATTGCATCCATAATAGATAGAAACACTTTTCTTAAGCTTGGGTTATTTCCTTTAAAAATGCAGGAACCTCTCCTCCTTTATCCACTTTAAAAAAACTAAGACTCTACAAAGCATTTAAAAGGAAAGAACCCCAATTGTCAATTTACTTCAGTTAAAAAATCCCCACACTCTCTTCTGAGTCTGTATTTGAGAAAAAAAATCTAACTTCACAACCTTCTGGCTTTATCCCACTGAACCTCTGCCTGGTTTATCAGGTCAGTGACAGTGCTGAGGATTAACCATCATTTGGCTCCTGCTGCTCTCATGGAGTTCCTGGGTTATGTCTCCTAATTAAGGGACAGATTGTTACTTTGCTTCATAAAGATGCAAATATGTGCCAATAGGGATTTCAAGATGAGAAACATCAGCTTTACAAATAGCTCAAACATATTTTTTAAAGTGGGTTATGAATTTCTATTTGTTACTTTCTCAGGGCCCAAGTATGAACTCAATGGGAATTGTGCTTTAACATGATTCATATTTTACAAATTTATACTACTGATGGAACCCTTGAACATAACCTATCTCAGGAAGCAACAAGCCAGGTTATGCAGGTAAAAATTAACTACTTATATAGTTACTAAATGGAAGAAGAAGTAGGAGAACAACAATTTCACCATAAAAACCAGGAAGACAAAGGAACTTTGCCTGCCTAGCAAACAAAATATGAAGGTAAAAGGACTGAACAATAAATTTGAATTTTAAATATAGGAGAATGCTTTCATACAGTGCAAAAAGAGGATAAATTATTACATTTATAACTACTAGAGACACCAAGGAGATGGAGGCATGGGCAGCTAACAGGTACTGATTACCATATACGAGTATTTGTCATACAGAAAGAGAATCCATAGTACTTGCTCACATTTGAAGTGTCTAGGGTAACAGAAATAATATAAGGATATCAGACCTGTAGCCCTTAAGTAGCTAGTAAATGATAAACTGTGTATAAAACATCCACATGCTCAAAGAACTCTCAAGCACATAGAAACAAAGGTAAAAGAGGCTGAAATAATTAATTTTGACACAATGTGAGACCATGACCCTCTATCTGACAAGGTTCTTGTTCCTGTTTAAGGCTGATCACAGTTTAGTTGGTCACAGGATATCCTTAGTTGGAAGGGACCCATGAGGATCATCAGAGTCCAGCTCCAAGATGTATAACTGCACAAACTACAAGGCACATAAATGCAAAACTTCAGACACTGTCAACTACTCAAGACATTGCAACAGAGATCCTTTCTACTGCCCTTCTGCAAGTCTTGTTTTAAACAAACAGTGATATTGAAACACGAGCAATGGAAGAATGCACAACAAAGCTGGTAAGATCTTTTGGGCCCAAACAGTAGGTAAAGGGCTCATTTGTTTTTGTATGGGCACTTCTTTTTACATGGAAATACAAAAATGCTCCATGGCCACCATCACTGTTAATGCAGTCCCAGGTGGCAAATGAAGCAGGTGTGCCTTGCATAAAATGCTATTACTGGGTTGTGCAAATATGATAAACAATATCTGCATGCCATTTACAAATTACAGCTATTAGGAAGAAGCAATATAAACACTTAGCAGGCACTTTTTTCCTACCAGGAACCTATAAGAAATGCTCAGACAAGAGAATTGATTCAAAGTTTACTGCAGTCAGAGACTTCCCATGTATTTTATTGGGCTTTGGATCTGCACTTAAATCACAAATAGCTTTGCAGATGAGAATAAGAACATTATACTAAAGAAACAAGGTAATAAATAATGAACTAAAAATATTAACCTGAAAACTACAAAATGCATTTACTTGTCATAGAATGATTTTGTCTATTTTGCAGCAGTACTCTCTCCTTCTGTCTCTGGGAAACAAAGGAGACACTGTTGTACTATATATTTATCACACACAGATTTCTCCATGTCAATAACTAACCAGGAGTCAAATAACAGTGTACAAGTGTATTATAATTAAAAATTCTTCAATATGACAAACACAGCTATGGAAGGACCACAAATATGATATGTAGGACTTAAAAGCTTTTTACAGCTCTAGTATTAAAAGTCTGGCTCATTAAGAACTAGTAAGCCTCTTACTGTTATTGTCAAGTATGACATCAAACATTCACTGAATTCACTTTTCCCAACCTAACATAACTCCAGGCCTGCTGCTACTGAGTTATTACAACTAATATTCGCAGAAGAAAAATTAAGAAAAGCAAATTCTGTAATATAGATGTGTGAAGAGCCTTGCTCAAAAAACACATTTAGAACATTATGAGTTTGTCAAGCAAAGTCTTCACAAAACTGGCATCCAACTAATATGTTGACTGTTTCAGAAAACCCTATTTACATAGAACCTTGTACAAACAACACAGCCTTTTCATTTATTAATTATTCTATAACTAGAAAATGCAGTTGCACTTGGAAGATTCAAGCAGTCTATTGCTAAAAACACTGTAAAAACTGGGATAGGAAATGTAAGCAAGCTATGTAACATTTTAATAAAATCTCAGTTGATGCTGATCATCATCATCAGGTTTCAGTGTGTGAGGTTGCAATGTATGCCCATGTGAAATTAAAATTTCAGCAAATTCTGCATACAGACACAGTACAAATTGTAACACATTCAATTTCACTGTATTGAATGCAACTTTGGTTGCTAGGCAGGAAGAACCATGTTTACACATTCCAATTGGCTGTGTCCTCTAACA
Source organism: Geospiza fortis (assembly GCF_000277835.1). Classification (NCBI taxonomy): domain Eukaryota; kingdom Metazoa; phylum Chordata; class Aves; order Passeriformes; family Thraupidae; genus Geospiza; species Geospiza fortis. The sequence continues at coordinate 2,647,350 of NW_005054316.1, read as the reverse complement.
GCATTACAAACAAAAGATACCCCTGAAATTCAACACCAAAACAAAGATAATTATTGCCAGCAGGCGGCAAAGAATTGGCAAATGCAATTTATCCACACCTTGCAATGAAGTTTAAGAAGTAAGCTAAGCAGTCAGTCCATCCCCTAGGTGTGTAATTTCTTTCAGAGGTTTCAGGTAGGTATATTTCTAGTGCATTGCTGCCAAAATGACTAATGACCACAGTGTTGAAATGCCACCTTCTGAAAAACTCCACAGGCCTATTTGTTCTGCATTCAGATTGTACAATTTCTTAGTTGGTAAGAAGTTTCTTGGCTGACTAGTTACACTGAAGTTAAAGAGGTTTCTAACAATGGGAATAAGCACAGTGTAAAAATCAGCTTTAGAAAGAGACTGTTTTAAAAGGCAAATAATTCTTACTTGAGAACAGAACAAATCCAACTCAGTTACATTGAGATAATAGATAAAGATCCCCACATTAATAGAGTGAAAAATAATTTTGTTGAAAGATTCTATGCCATTTTTTGATCAAGATGAACCACATGGATGATTGTATTAATCAAACAGGGCAGACTGGGACATGTCAGGAGATTTAATAAGTTCTGCAGAGTTTTGGTTCCTACTGTTGTGCTAGTTCCTCACGGTTATTGTGATATTCTGGCTCTGCTGTAGTTCACAAGAGATTTATTACAGAGCTCATTACATTCATTTGATACACTTTAATTAAAATATTAATTAAAGATAACTCTAACAAGGGACCTGGGATATATTGTGTGAGATCAGATTCACAGAATTACATGTTGCTTCTCATCTTCAAATGCAGACTCTTAAGCAGGGCTGCCACACTCTTAAGCAGGCTTCCTACTCTATCTGCTGATGAGAGGGACAACGCACTGGGTTTTTCAAGGTCGTTCTTAAACTGAGAACTGTTTGGGATTTATGCTTTACTTGTAGTAAATTTCCATTTGTTTTTATTGAGAGTCCCAGAAATTTTCAGGGTTGTAAATATCTGAATTATAAATTATGATTCATTAATAGCCATAAAAACCTTTGCGGTAGTAGGCTTTTAGAGCAGACAACATGCAGCTGATGCTTTTACATAACCCTGTCCCTCTAATACAAGCTATTAATCAGTGGGATCAGAAATATTTTCCCTTCTGAATAAATCTAGCAAACACAGGCAGCAGATATGCTCAAAAAAATTAGAAGTTGTAAAGGTAAATTATGTGCAAATTACAATGTGGCTTCCCGGTGGATTTCACAGTCTTTGGAAGAGATACAAGTACCAATGCCTGGGCATGTACACACACAAACATACACATAAACAAAACCAGGCCTTCAAATTACCTGTAGTAGCAATTATTTGGAACATCATAAGAAATGGAACCCTTATTCATCTTCTGAAAGCATAAATACAGACTGAAAGCATATGTTATATTTGAAACATTTACTACCGTGATCCTTTTGAACTCTAAGAGTATACTAATGGATGTGCCAGAAAAATATCAAAGCATAGATGACCTAGAATGCCCAGTGGCAAAAGGGTATGTTATTGAATGTGAATTAATGGATAAAATGTTCTGAAAGATAATTTGATCTGATTAATAAAAGCAGGAACAGACATAATCCAGAATATCCTCAAAATATTCTGAAAGATAATGGAAACATAAATTATCTGCCTTGTTTTGATAAAGAAGCAAAGGTACTAATTTCAACACTTACTTGAAACCATTTGTTGGCTTGGACCTCCCTGCTACAGAAAACTTGTTAATAGAGGGATGTTCCTTCTGTCTTCTCCCTAAATGATATTACTGGCATTTACTCTTCCAGCTGGTGCCTGCTGGCACTGCTACCACAGCTGTGGGGCTTGGCACTCTGCCAGCCTTATGTGTGTCATTCTTGGAGTCCCCAAATGGTTGGGGGTGGAAGGGACCTCTGGAGACAGTCTGGTCCATGGCCTGTCTCTCTAACACACTCCATCATACACAGTGACACAGCTATCCGTACTCACTGACACACTATCCATGCTCAGTGACACAGCTGTATGTCTATACCCAGTGACAAGATCTTCTCCAAGCCTTCTCTTCTCCAGGCTGAACAGTCTCCTTGCTCTCTCATCCTCTACATGCATGACAGATCCTCCCAGCCCTTATTCATCTTTGTAGTGCTTCACTGACTCACTCCAGTAACTTCATGTTTTTCTTACACTGGGGAGCCCAGAACTGGATGCAATGCTCTAGATGTGGGTTCACAGCATGGATTGTTAATAAACTGTGAACCTCTAAGGATCTCAGCAGAATTTGTCATTAAAGACTATGAATTAAGAAGGCCTACAAAGTTTTTTTAGATCGAATCAAGACAGATTTGAAGGTGGGCTAACCATATAACTTAGCCAAAATGCATCAAAAAACAATAACTTCTAGTGAAAGTATCATTTGAATTCCACCAAAAGAATAAAAGTGCTTTTGCTCTGAAGTAAATATAAAGGATAACATCTACATCACTGAAAAAAAAAAATTATATCTGAAAAGGTTCCATACTTCGGAATTAACTCATTTTAACATAAAAAAATTTAGATACCAGTGTATGCAATGATTAAGCCATGCAAATATCAAATCCTTCTTTTATATTCTTATATTCCTTCTTCTCTTTCACTTGCTACACTTGGCTTTTGTTGCCAATTAAATGACTGAAGCATTGCCTTTCTCTCTGTGTCACCTTGATTACACAGCAGCTAGAGCAATGGAGATGGCACAGGGACACAGGATAGATGCAATGCAAGTAAATACACAGGGAGCAAAAACATGGGAAAAGTGAAAACCAATGTTCCCTTCTTTTCATTCTGGTCTGTCTTTGGCTTTGCATTTTAAAGGACTTTCCTATGATACTGTGAAATAATTTAGAAATCTTTGACAAAATTTGGTGTTAAAAAAAAAGCCTGCTTTGTCACAATAGAAAAATTCACTGGTCTAAAAAAGCATTGATCTGTTATTTTATTTCACATATTGAAATAGGAATAGATTCAGTTTAGCTGTCAAATGGTTCTGTATGTCAGAATTAAGCAGTCCAGTATTTAATCAGATAACAGATTTCTAGGAATGGGCAGTATTGTTTTATTCACATAAATATAGAAAATATCTATTTACATCTTGATACCATGCATCTTGGAGTTGGTGGTCGAAAACTTCTTCCTGATCCTGTGGAATACAAATTCATACCTTCAAATATGGATATACTACCCTTATCTTTTCCAAACATCACACATTATTACAGTTTCCTTCTCACTCCTTTCTGGTAGCAAACATGCCTTCAGATATTAATTACTTGGAATTTATATTCTCTTCTGCTAGCTTTCAAGTCCATCCTTCACTTAAAATAAGACTATATTTTAAAAAACCCAAAAGTTTGTTCACAGTAAGAAAAGCTTCCACACCTTGAAAATAATGAATCAAATGAAGCAAGAAAACACTCTCTGCAGAATCTGAATAGCACAGGGAAGCCCTGTGGCTTTGCAATAGATGATGGCTCCTGTGGATTGGTCTTTTAACAAACTGTCAGGTGGTCATTTGACACTTGTATTCAAATTAGGAGAGTGCTCCAAAATAGCTACAGAAATGCTAATTTGACATGGCTATGATGCATACAGAAAACCAGAGGTAGCAAGATGTTATGTTATTATTATATCTGATTTTTGCAAGTTGTTTATACTCTGTTCTTGAAAATCAGCACTTTGGACTTCTTACGTGTTGTACTAGAAAAAGATATTATGGATCAGTAACTTTTTCTTTTGTCATACTGAACCTATGCCTAGTGGTGTTTGTTTTTACAAGAGTTATTCTCAGTTCATTAATGTAAAAATTCCTATTTGCATTCTAAATTATCTTCTGCTGCAAGTAACAAATCTATTTATAAAGATTTAATAAGGAGATCTGGAAGTAAGTAGGTCTGGAAGGCTAGCCTAGTTAATCATAACATTGACTTGAATAAATGCACATTTTAAATTATGGTTTTTTTATAAATCTTCCTACAGACAGCTTCATACAATTTTTAGAAAACCTGATATTTTAGGGAAGAAAATAGTTTCAAAGTGTTATCATGAAATGAAAGAGCATATAATTTTTTCCTTATTTACAACAAAGAAAATTAAGATTGTGGCCTGTGATTTTCTACAAGTATTAAGGATCAATATCGAAGGATCAAGCATGAGTCAAATCCTAGTGAGTTTGATCTAAGACCAATCACCAGTACAGTCTGAGTTAATAGCCCACTTCAGTTATTTCTGTCTTCACCCCTGCTATTGAATTTATTTATTTATTCCTTTCTCCATCCTTATTTTAGTGACTGTTAATCTCTGACATTACTCAGCAAACAACGTTCTTCACCTGACCACTCTAACTCACTAGTACAGGACCTGTCACATCAGGAAAAACCAAAAAAACCTCTCAATAACACTAGGCAGACACAGATGATAGAGAGCAGTGAGATAGCCTGGCACATCGGACCTCAGCCACGTGTGTGATGGGCAGAGTAGTTCCCAGGAGCTGTCAGCTGGGGACAACAAAGGGCACCAATGGCACCATTCGGTGATCTTGGTGACTTGCCACCCACACCAGGAGGCACAGCCAGGCAGACCATGCCTCAAGAAATGGTCTGGAGGCAGGCAAATCAGGCAGCACACTTGATTCACCATCAGCTTTCAGGAGCCTGCAGGAGACAGCTGAACAGGTGTCTTCTGCAGGCTAGATTTCCATCAGGCAGAACTACAACTAGAACTTCACTACAAAACAGAACTGTAGAAACTGATCTGCCATTTCTTTTCAGCAACATATATATATGTATATGTATATTTAATCTGTGCATTTTTTGCTTCTTGATAGGGTATTTCTGATTATGATGAACAGCAAGTTTTGCTGTGCAAAGAAAGCTGCTCCTTGTCTGCCTTTGGAACATACAGTGAAAGTAACTTCCAGGCTGAAATCAGATTCTTAGAACATTAAAACAGCAAAATCCAGGAGAAGTCTGAGAGTACAACTATCCAAATCTTATTAAGCATTGGTTTGTTTCAGAAGAGTTAAACTATTTCCTAGCATTTAAATTATTCTGTGTCAAACTGCATCTTTTATCAGGACTTCCTACATCATGGAGTGATATTACAAGAAAAATGCACAGGTAATCTTCCAACGAGGCTGGTATGAGTGGAGCTACAAGGAAAGGGAAAATAAAGAATTAGACAGACCACAATGCCTAAAGGCCTCACGCATTGTTTGTAGTCAAACACTAATAGGCTAGTTTGATGTTTCTCAGAGTGATGTAAAACACGTGGTAACCTTTGCCCATTCCTTACTCTGGAATTCCCATGTACCAAATGCCACTGAGGCAAAGCAGCTTCCCTGGGATGGCTGCCAGCACTCTGAGTACAGCTTGCTGAAAATAAAGCTGGTGCCAAGAAGAAGCAAAGGGTAATCACTTAAAGGGAAAGATGCCATCAGAGGATTAAGCAAAAAACAACTACAGCAGAGAGAGAGGAATATATGTCTTTAAAGTAAGAAACAAATGACAATTTCAAAACAACTACTACAGTTCCTAGGGCTTATTTCATTAGTTACAATCATTTCAGGTGCCTTTAGGCAAGTTTATTTTAAATTTGTACTGATTTCTTCAGAATGATTAGGAATCTGGAATCCAGACAAAGGCATAGCCTGATTTGCTGATGTGCTAGTGACAAGAAGATGTCTGCCAAATTCATAATTCTGCCAAATTCATTTATTTATGCACAAATACTTGTTGGAGATATGGCAAAGGCTTTGTAATCCCAGAAACTGTTAGATATTTGTCTCTTCAAAGTAAAATGCAGTAGAGATTAGCTGTCAGAATATTAACACAAAACTTACTTAAAATGTGTAAACCAGCAAGGCCTGGTTGATAAAACAGGAGAGCAGGATTTTTCTTCTTATTAGACTCAGATATAAGCTGAATCCTGAAACTGGACACAATACTAACTTCTTTATGCAACACAGTCCTCTTCCAAACATGGAAGATTGCCATGAAGCCAAACATGTATAAAAAGACAATTTTTATGTATAAAAAGACAATTTTATTTATGTCTACCAAGTTTTCTGTACTGTGCAGTTTTTCAGGATACTCTGACAGCTTAAGTATCCAGTCACAGATATGATATTTCACCTTATGAGTTTGTGTTAGATCTTCATTTCTTTTTCATATCTGTATTTAATAACAATTAATAGGTGAAATCTTTCATACTTATATAAAATATAGAAGGATATAGAAACTCTTCAAATACATAGATATATTTTGCCAATTTTCCAAAGCAACAATTGCCTAAATATCATACAGACTTTCTAAAAATGATTTAGTAATAGAGAAATCAATTGTTGGTACTGTGCAGTGGTATTGTCAAGACCTGCAGACATTGGCACTTCCTCAATATTTAAACACTCCTAGATGCAAAGCTATTCACATAATTAAATACATTGTTAAAGATCTAAAACATTAAAAGTATTTAAAATCACAGTTCTCCATATGGAAAAAAAAAGAGCATATTCTTGCTCTTGTGGAACACATTATTTTCAGGTAATGTCACAATGACTTTTATTTCACATATCAAATAAAATTGCCACAACAAATTCTCAAAGACTGTGTGAATGGTCCAGATAATTGCATGCAATGGGATGTCACGGGGTGAACCACTGAACTTAAAAAACATTCTGGAGTAAAAAAGTAGTGATTTTCATTGTTTCTTTTTCTTAAAGGGCAAATCTTTACCTTTCCAACAGTCTTTTTAGATTTAGTTCTGTTTTGTCCCTCATTCTCAAGGGTAAATACTTTCCAGTACTCTATATACTAGGACTGTGGCATCTGTTATATTTAATTTGTATTCTCAATTACTCTCTTTTAAACATGTGATGATTTCTTCGAAAAATTGGGAGAAATATTTCTTGCATTTGGAAAGGGAAGTGTTGAGGAATATGATAATCCTCAGTTTCTTAGCAGCTTATTTTGAAATTTCACAGAAATGTCTCCTATAAAATCTTTATCTTGATGCTGAAGACAGCCTTTATGTCACCACAGACATGCAGCCCACCACCATAAAGAAATCTGTGTAAAGCTGGACCCAAGCCCTTGAGTACAGCTGATGTTTAACAGATTAAATTTTTTTAAGAACAACTTGTGTAACAATACTGGGGGGTCAAAAGATCAAGACTTGATGGAACAAGGAGAAACAGTGCTGATATAGACTTAATATCAGCAATTTTAGAGTCAGTATCAGATAGAGAAAGGTGCATTACTACAGATGTTTAAGATAGCAAGATACAGTGCAATTTCCCCCCCATCATTCTCTGTATCCACCCTTTCCCATTTCTTTCTCCTCCACTCCTTCATCCCTGTCTGCCCCACCCTGCCCGCACAGTGGGAAGCAGAGCTGGCGCTTTTGGGTCAGAGACGAGAAATTCTCTGTGAGAGATTCTGCTCGCAGCCTGAGCTGTGCCCAGTGATGATGAGCAAAGCTGCACTCTTAGCAGAGCTATGGGATCACCCCATTTGGCATTCTCTGCTCTGGGGCTGCCTATAGGAAACAAAGCTCCAGGATATGTGAGGTTTCTACTCCCCTGCTAGAACAAGCCTGTGCTCCAGGTTCAGAGGGAGATGGGTAGTTTGTACTCAGGGTGCATATGGTAGATGAACTAAACACCTAATTTTTATTTTTTTAAACAGTAAAAATCAAATAGATACATGAATTCATTCTACCCTCATTTCAAGAATTCCCAATTCCTACTACACAGAGCAATTTGCCATAACAAATTATTTATTTTATGTCAAATAACTAGATTCACACAGAATAGAAAGCATAATTATTGTACTTAAACTCTAAATGATTTCTGAGTTAATAAAAAAAAGTCTGAGTTCGAAAATATGGAATGACAAAAACTGGAATCTCCACATTTAAAAGATTTATGTATAGAGAGGGAAGCCATTTCCTGAAAGCAGCCTTTAATATATCTGCATTTCTACCTGTGGGGAATACACGTGTCTTACTTAAATGACTGCGACTGATCTATTTACATTTTACATACAATATTTTCATACTCTGTTGCTACTGCAACACACTTTGCAACGTAGAGCAAGAGCCTTAAATAATCTCTTAGCTCAATACAATTTTTCCTAGGCTAGCATTTCATTTGGTATGAGTCTGAACATGATATCATGTTCCTATTTGGGATACAGCGTCTCTGAGACCATATCTGCTTGCCTTTCTCCCTTTCACTCTCTTATCAGTCACAATCAGAAATGCTTCTGACATCTGATAGATGAGGCCATACCTTCTTCTGAAGCCTGCCTGCAGCACAGTGCATCGACTGCCTGTAACTCTGCTCTCAGATCAGAAGGACAGTGTACTTGCAATGGTTCACAATCAGAGGAAAAAAGATTATTTTTCCTTTGATAATTCAATTTTTAAAAATCAGTTAGATAAAAGATTCTTTATCCCTAAATGTAGTAAGATAATTTTTAGAAGTAGTAAGTAGTTGCTGTGAATGTAATATAAAATATGGACAGAAGGGTCACACTTTTCAAAATGAGCTCCCAAAACATTTTAAAGAGGGTAAGCTTGAAAATCTGGCCCTTAAAAGACTCTTAATTTAAAGTCAAAGTGTTGGGGTGGCCAAGTCAAGCTAAAACTCTTTCTATGCCTCTATTTGTAAAACTAATAATGGTAAAGCCTCTCTTAAAAAACCCAATTGTTGCTTTATTCATCAGTGTGTTCAGAAACATCCTCTGTCTATATGAGGGTTTTCACTAACACAGTTTTTTATACTGGACTCTGAGAAGAGTGAATGCCATTGCATGCATGAAACATGAAAAATGCCTTATCATTTTTAATATCACAATTTAGGCTGACACAATTTCATATATGCCTGGGCTAAAACTAAGGCCATTTCCTTTACATAACTGACTTTCCAAGGCACACCATAACAGATTGCCCAGAGAAATTGTGGAGTCTCCCACACCAGAGATATTCAAGAATTGTCTGGATGAAATCCTGTGCCATGCACTCTAGAATGAGAGCTCCCTGCTTGAGCCAGGAGGCTGGACCAGACAACCCACTGGGGTCCCTTCCAACCTGACCCATTCTATGATTCCATGAGCTCCTCTTCCAGCTGCAAGGAACTGCAGGAACTGCCTGAGGTTCACGGGAAAGATGCAGAGGGACATTAATTAGTAAACAACCTGTGTGCTCAGCAAGTACTTGATTCTGAAAAGCAGTGAGGACAATTTAAGGGACCAAAATTATAGCACCACTGTTGACTTAGTAGAAACATCTGGTGGTAGGCTGACTCTCCATAAAAGCTTTTCTGTTCTGCTTGTCACTGTAATCTATATTCAGTATCCTATATCTCAGAAACACCCTATCATTCTCTACGTTGCATTTTATTTGTTGCCAGCACAGAAAAATACGTAATGTCTCAAATATCAGGGTAAAATATGTCAAATCTCATGTCCCAAGAAGAACCACTAGAGCAACTCTATTGACAGTGTTAATCATATTTGAGGTTTTAATGTAAATTAGCTAAACCAATTTTTTTCTCTCTGCTGCACTCAAGTGGCACTTCTCTGCAGAACTCAGTAGTATCACAGTTTGGATCCCTGTTTGCTACAGAGACTGATTTCCTATTGTTACTTTATAAATTAATTAATGTCTTCTCTACTTGCAACGTGGACAAGAACTCCTTGGTTCAAATGCAATAGATTTGCTTGTGTGGAACTTAATAAAGTGTAAAACAGTTTAGGTAATGAAGAAGTTATTAACATCAGATTGTGACTAATTTTCTGTCTGCTACTAGGGGTAAGAGCATTATTTCGCATGCCAGAACCTATAAATCACTGTGATGAAAACATCATTTTAAGACAAGTGTTCTCAGGAGAAAATAAGGATCGCAGATTCACAAAGGAGAAATGACCTTTTAATATAGTATTTTAGAGAATGTCTCTAGAAATTGATGAATTAGTTCAGAGGCTTCTGGAATTCTTGTAAAGAGTTGAAGAAGTTCAACTGCTGAAGTATTGTCAACAGGTGACAATTAAAGTGTGACTAGAAAGCACTGAGACTTTTCTGCTAATTATTTTCTACATCATAAACATCAGGACCTTTTCAGACATTTTAGAAATTGGTTTGCTTGTTGGCAAACTAATTTTCATCAGCTATCATAAAAAGGTGCAATGCCAAGTACAAATTGAATGATTTTAGCTTTATTTTTATGTGAAACGTGAAATAGTTTTCACTAATACTTAGAAATAGCAGAAGTCAGCTCCAGCTGGTTCACATTAGTAGTAAATATGATTAAAATTTTAAAAAATTATTATCCAAGTGGTGGTCTAAAACCATGAATACGAATTTAACAATTCTAAGGTAGTGAGACCAAGCTGTAGTGGTGTATTAGGTGGTCCAGATAACTGTGATGTTGTCCCTGAAGATGCTTTCTGATCAGCTGACATATTAAAACATTATAATTCTCCCTTTGTCATATTATGGGATTTGAAACAATGAAACAATGTTTGCTATGGTGTTTAAGCAAAAAGTAAAAACCCAAGCTGAATTCCACACTCCTTTGCTCTGGTAGAGAAGCCCTGAAGGGCTGAATTTGGAGAGGGATGAGAATTATAATAATATACCTGTAGTGCATATGAAAACCTCTTTTTAAAGCAAATGTGTTTCACAGTTTAAAAAGAAAGTGCACTCTACATGCAGATCTTCACACAGAAATAATCTATTCAGCATTTATAGGGATCCTATAAAGTATGGGTTGATGTTTTTTCCCCCACTTACTTTGAATATAAGAAGCAGAAGTAGAACTAAGTCTGTTGGTAGGTGAGTGAGAAGAGGATTGTTGAAACATTTGGAAATTAAAGGTTTCAGTGATCTCTGAGCTTTCAATTCAGGTGCTATAAAATAAAAACTAAGCAGACACTTCAAAATTGCTACTGGACGGTCACCAGAACTTCACAGAATCATCTGTGAAGTTGGAAAAGACCTAGTCAATCATGTTGTTCAACCATCTATCACTGACCTCTGCCCATGAGCAGGCACCCAAACCAAACAATGTCCCTGTAGCCCTCAGTCCTCACAAGCAAGATGGACATGCTGCAGTAGTGGTGAGATGTTTTTCTCCCTCTGTAAAATACATCTGAGCCTTCTTTTTAAAAACAACTGTTCATTGGTACAAAAGTTGTTCAGAAGGAGGTGCTCATTTGAAGAAAACACCCAAGAAAAGTTTCTTGGATTCAGGACAGAACACCTGGAGCTGCAGGTAAATGCCTGAAACCACCTTAATTAATGTGCCCCTTCAGCAGTGTAGAAGCTCAAGTTCAACACTGGGGCTAAAGCTGGGGCAGTGGAATGTGGGTTGCCTCTATGAGGACCCATGAAGACCCAGCTCAACCCTTAGGGGACGCTGCAGCGGTAATCCACCTCAGGAAAGCTTGATAGAAGCAGAGAAGGAACTTGAATTTCTTTCTTTCACACATTCTTGAAAGCACTAACAACAGGCTACTGGCTACTTCTGTCTGTCTGAGGTAGAAAGGGAAAACATTTCCCAGGCAACCTCTAATACACAGTAATTTTTCAGATCCAGCCATTTCATTTAGGGACTAAAGTGAATTTTAGCTTTTTAGAAAGCCTGGCCATTTCTATCAGCTTTGATGATGATATATAGGATGAACTTCATTCGATGTTCTCATGTTGCACTGGTGTTTGTTACCATACTATTACAGAGGTTATACTTTGGTAGTGGATAGGATTGCTATAGTTATAGTTTCATGGTTCAAAGAGACAGGACGTTACAATCCTACTGCATGAAAATGTTCTTGTGATACAGCACAGTACATGTTGGTTCCTAAACAAAATTACTGTTTTCCTGTTATTCCTCAGCTTTTAAAAATATTACTTACATAGCTGTGCTCTTAGATCATGGTCTGTTCTGAAAACGAGCAACATCAGCCCCTTCTGTATTACAAATATATGAAGTTTTGCAGATGCGAGAACATAAGCTAAAAATTAAACGTAGGGATCTGATTTCAAATAAAATCTGGTAAACATTTATTTTCTGTGAGAAAGGGAAGGAAAGGGATGTTAGAGTGTCATGGAAGGAAAAGAATGCATCACAGCTTCTGTGGAACCAGAAAAGCAGCCCTGTGGTATCACACAGCTGAGGAAGTTGTGGAAAAATGGTATGAAACAGGTATGATGCAAGGTTAATGAGCCTAAAATTTGATCTAACCATTGAAGAGAAGGAATGCATTTTAGTCCTGAAAGCTCAGTGTGTCTGATCTTTCACAGGTATAAATGGATGGAGTCCTATTAAACTTGGTGGAATCATGACATTTTACACGCACTCACAACACTCCAATTAGAGTCTTGTTTTTATCTTTTAGTTGTTCTGCTTTTCAAAGCAGTCTTAGTAAAACAAACCAACTGTGCACTGGAGGAATTTGCTTGGTGAAGAAATACATTCCAGTTGTGTCTTTCTAGCTGATACTTAGAGTTTGCTCAAGAAAATGAATTTTTTTTTTATGAGAGAATTTTATTTAGCATTGTAAGAGCATTTTCAAGTGTTTTTAATAAGTGTTCTCAGATCTGCTGAAGCAGAAAGCAATTTGCTATCCTCCCATGCCCTGAACATGGGAAGTTTCTCTCTTTCCTTCACTGATCTGTGCAAGTTCTTCTTTATTAATAAGGACTAATTATTATTTTTCTGGCTGTCCTATGGTCTTCTAAGGACCATATTGATTAAATGGAGATACAATGCCTAATTACGTCTATGATGGCCATTCTGATGCTATTTGAACATTGTTATTAATAGATACTCAGATGTTATGGCAGTGTGTAAAACAAAAATGACTCTGCATAAGTCATTCAGAGCCAAGTCACATTTCAACATTTGAAACAGAAAGGGCTCTAGAAAATAGCCTGTTTCAACATGGTTTTCAGTTCACACAAAGCCAGAAGTGTTCTTTCTCCATGAAGGTGTCATGCATCTGTCTTCATCTCTCTGGGTGTCCATGTGAGGTCTTCTCCTCCATCCCAGCAGCCTGGTATGCACCAAGCCCTCGTTCTGTCTAACCTTCTCAGAGGTTCAATGCCAAGTGGTAATTTAAGGAAAAGGCAAAACCAAATATCAGGTGTTGCCCATCTTTAGTGTAGTTCAGTGTGCAGCTGTACACGTGCTCCTCTACAGAAATACGAAGCAGATTCTGTCCTCTGGGGTTGTGCAAGCAGAGGTCCCAGTTGTCACTCTATACCTGGATCACCGTACATAAAGGGGAAAATAGCTGCACCCTGTGGATGACAGCTGAATTTTTGAGAAAGCACTGAGGCGTTTTATGTCAATACGTGTTTGTTTGCACAGCAACCACCTGGGGATCCACACCTCTTTTACCAAGGGATGAATCCTTGCACATTTGATGGTAACTCTGCCTCCTCATATTAAAACAAGCCCCAG
>NW_005054316.1:2615616-2633829 GCF_000277835.1 Geospiza fortis | reverse complement strand
GAAAGAGAAGAAATCAGAGCATGAGCATACATATCCTTTCTTGCAGAAAAATAAAGGGCAGCTGCCAACAGGAGCAGAACTGATCACACAGTAGATCAATACCGTCCTCTGGGAATTTTCTAGTTAAGTTGATGTTTCTTAATTTCATTTATACAGATGTATATTTCTCTAAGACATTCCCGAGTTGCTGCATATTCAGTCAAAACATGCCTACCTCCTGCTTTATTCTTTGAAAGGTAATGACAATCCTTCCCCAAACACCTTTCCTACATACAGAGGAGTTAGTATCATAAACTCTGCCATGAACAACCATGCAGAAAATTGTATACAGGTCCTGACAACAGCTGCCCCACAAATGTGTTTTTACGCCACCACAACAATTAGCTAAACTTAATTTGATAGGAGATTCTCTGCTCTTCTTTTCAAAACCTTACACTGCCAGCATTAACACACACTATAGTGAGATATTAGCTGGTGAGTTTTCTCATACCAGAAATTTTTGTGGGTAACTAGTACAAACCTACCAGCCACAGAAAAAAAATGCCTCTGCAACTGTTTCCTTCAAAATATTTGTTTCTACTTTTTAAAATATAACTTACTCAAAGGGAAGTAAATCTTGCTGCTTGTGTCCGAGGGCAATTCTTCTTTAGCTAAAATGTAGCAAATTTGTCTGTGTGTGACTGGAAGAATCCTAACTGTTCATGCCCACCTATTAAGAGGAAGAGGTCATCAGCTATGTTTATCCATCCAGGCAACCTGAGTGTCTTATTTGGCTGGACAGCAAGCTGGCAGAAGAATATCATATGCCACCACAAGACTATGTGACTTAAATAAGTAGCTGAACTGAATTCTTATCCATCCTCCTCATAACTCCTACTGGGAGAAAGAACAGAATAAAAAAGTACAACTCAATAGTACCCTTTTTCATTAGTTTAGTTTCTCTCATTTGACACTGTTTACACACTTAAATGATAGCCCTGGACTTTTCACTTTTCAAAGAACAGAACAAGGGCCAAATGTAGATCAAAATCACTGCACCAATGGACTGATGATATCACACCACTCAATGTGTGCAGAGGAAATGCTTAATTCACTTGACTGCTGGCTTTTGAGAATTGTCTCTGCCACAAACTTTTCACTCACAGTTTTGTCACTGAAGCCTGGCCTCTGGAAATACACTGTTCTATCTGATCGGCCCCTGATTTGTTAATTGTATACTTTAAAACTGGAGGCTTTAAAACAGATAGCCATCGCTACCCCAGACCTGAGCACTGTGAACCCTTGCAATACATCTTCTGAATCCCAGAAATGACAGTGTTCAGAGCTTCAAATACTGTTTTCTAATGCAATTTTTTTGGAATGGCACTGTAGTAAGAATAATAGTAAAAATTAAATTTAACAGTTCTCCACAGTTTCTAGGATGATACAGAAGAATTCTTTTTGCAGAAAAATCTTTGCAGAAGTTGTCTTTGCATTTCAAATTCTATGAATTATTTAAAGAAATTGTCTTAAATACAACAAATGCATTCTATATCTCTAATATTTATACAAAGCTAACACTTCAAATCTGAAAAACCACTACTACTGTCAGAAGGCATGTTATTTGGTTTCCACTCATTTACTGTGAAGCACAAAATGTTTCTAGCAATCCTTATCTGATTGCATATGTGGTAACCGGCACTGTGACCCATCTTCTCAGAATTATTCATCTTTAGGTGCCAAAATTGATGCACCTTGTGGTAGCCAGGGAAAGAAAAAACATCAGAACTCCTGAACTACTTTTGTACACTTAGGCTTTATCTGTGTCCCAGTGTCGTCAGGGTATAAACTCTAAAGAGCATCAATTCTACACCCTGAAGCTTGTGACTGAAAAGTGCAAATTCCACACTAGAGGTAAAGCTAAGTGTTTCACTGGAAGTGTAAGAACTGATGTCCCTGCAAGAGTAAGCCAGCTTGCTGGCTGAAGAACAAGAATCATGAATTTCATACTTCCGACATCTTCTACCCAATATGGATGTGAGAGAAGGAATACTGAACCATCATTTGGTTACAAAAGACTTAATTTTGTTCTGGCAGCTAGTAGGACTGCAGCTGTCCCTTTCACTTTCACCCTGTGACAAGCACATGGAATGCTGTAATAATTTCAAGCATGAAAATGGAGTAACAATGGGATGATGAATAACACTGAGTAGCTAAGAATTCCTATTTACATGGGATATCTTCCTGGCTGCACCAAATGACTCGTTTTCTGTTAGCCCAGAAACCAGAACCAATCTCATCAAGAGCATATATCTACCTCAATATGAGGAGAAATTAGGTCTCAAATATTTTTTATGATTAAATAGAGGTGTGTCAGGTTTTACTCTGTTGACACTAATGGCTTGGTTAATAGCTGGCATTTTTGCTTCCTATAAAGGAAACTACTAGTGCAAGAGCAGTTTTTTGCCTGAGTTTGAAAAATTACAAGAAAACCATATATGTGTCATAGAACACCAATTTTCAGACTATTTCTCATTAAAATATGCATTAGCTATTGGTAGAAGCACCATGTGATGAGTGAAAAGGAATTACATGTGATCAAATTTCTCAAACATACATCATACTTGCAATGAAGACCCTGGAAAATCAGTCTGCTACCATGACTTACCTAGAAGTCTGATAAGAGCAAGCAGAAGGCTCATTTGCTCATTTTCAGAAGGGAAAAGGACATAAACAGGGAGAAAAAGACATAAACAGGAGCAACTGTTATAATGATATATTTATACACTATTTTACACAATTAAACATTTTACAATTTTAAAAAGTGATCTGTAGTATATTGGATTAGGCTCAGCAGACTGTGCCTTGGTCTGATGCAATCACTGGAACTTCACTGGTGAAAACTCCTGTCCACCCTATGGAAATTAACTCAGAAGAAACAGCCATTCATAGCCCATGAAACTTGTGCAACACACAATTTTTTGGAGACAATGTGAGTGCAAATGTCAGTAAGTGTTTTGTCCACTGCAGAGAGGCCAACCTTAAATTGTATTTTTTCTAGATGCTGAATTGAGATTGTTCAGAGGAAACACTGCAAATAAACTTTTCTTACAAAACCAGCAAAACTCATTTCCTCAGCTGAAGTCCACTTACCAGATCTTCTATTAGTACCACCACTAGTAGCTGCTACGGAACACAGATGCACCAACATGTAGATACAGAGCTTAAAACCAAAGCTTCCCTAAAAACTGTTTATCAAAACAAGTGAATAATTTAATTCTCAGAAATTATTATAAACAAACATCTTACAGATTGTCTTCTGGAAACTTGAATATATTCATGGTTATAGGGTTCTTCCCTACAGAACAGGTTATAGTCTCCATGGGCTGAGACACACTCAGTGAAATTTACAAATTAATCTAACCAACACTCTGTTAGCCTTTCTGAACTTGAGCCCAGAGAAGTATTACTTTAGTTTTTGAAAACAGCTGGCAGTTCACATCGTAAGAATTTGGGGGGGGCTGAGGAAGAGAGAACAACACAGAGATTACAGAATAACAGTTCACCCAACTAAGATTGACTTTGAGTTTTTGGATGTGAGAAAATTTCTTCCTGCATCTTCAAAAGAGATGGGGCACTACAGAGCTTATCTGTGACAAACCTCTTTGTTTCTGCAGTCATCAGTGAAGATACAGCAAAGGAAATGGAGGAGCTGCAGTTATGCATTTGCAATACACAAAGTCCTTGTTTTCCCACTAGGCACTGCAGAATAGCAATTGTCCATTCACAGCACATAGCACATCCTCTGCATTTCAGAGCTAATATTTTTGCAGTCCTTAAGCTAGCATGCTTCAGCCTAGTGTAGTTAATGTTTTTAACCCTATGGGGTACACTGCACGAGATAGGTGTGCTCATGTTCTGTTCCTTGTTAAAGGAATTGGTTTTTTAGGTATAATTTTTAAAGTTAAACTGAAATATTTTCAAATTGCAAATTATTTATCTACAGCAACATTTCAAAGAGAGCTATGAAAAGTCTCTTTCCACAAATCAGAAAAATATGAAGATTGCTGGTCATTGAACATACCTGTATAATAATCAAATTAACAACAGAAATCTCCTGTCTTGGCTGGAGTTATTTTCAAGACTGCTGGTACACACAGACACACACACACACAGACACACAGACACACACAAGCTCTGACAAGTGGCTCTTCCTCTCGTAATTTAGAATCACACTCTTGAAAACAATGTTAGTTTGATGGTAGCAGTTGCTTTCATTTACTGCAGCACACACTGCCCACTGTGATGCTGCAATACTCATTCAAGGCAGATCACTGGCTCAAATATGAATTGAAGCTATATGCTATCAAACAGATGCCAGGTTACATCATGTTAACTCCTGAGCAAATTTCCACTTTTCTCTGCTTAGGTAGCAAAAGCTGTATGAAAACTGGTGTTAATATAAGACAAGCAGCTGTCTCCCTTCCCAGAGGGGATCTGCTTCTCAGTCAAAGCTCAGGCTGCCTCTTAATTTTGAACTTCTGAACCCAAACCAAATAAAGTAATCTAAGCATGTATTTAAAAAAAAAAAAAGAAAAAGCAGTATACGTACTCCTAAAAATGAAGCTGTTATTCTTTTCTGCTTGATCTGTTTATTTCCAACTCTTCCTCCCTCTGCTCTAACTCTCAGAAAAACTCACAGCCCCCTTAGAATAGGAACAAGTTTCTGTTTTCTTCTTCCTTCATCTAAGCAAGACAAGTCCCAGGTCTCCCCTCACGCCACAGAGCAATAGGAAAACATACAGAAAAAAATCAACCACACTTTCCCCAGTGGGGTCAGAAAGGACTTCTACAAGAGATTCTTTTTGCAATCTTCTGTAACCATCAAATGGTTAAATCAACATAAGTTAAAATTTTCATCTAGTTTGAATAAAGAGAAAAAGGGACGAAATTCAAAAAACGGTTGCTGTAGTAACAATCACCAGCAAAAATCTTTTCCACTAAATAATACTATTATCTCCCTCTCCCCCTCACAATTTTAATTCCCCTTCAAAAAAAAAAAAAATCATGCTGCTTCTTTTAGATTTGCTGTACATACCTCAACCATTAAACAAGACATTTAACCATAGTGGCAGTTCTGTGACCTTTGAATGCCGTGAAATCTCTAAGCGGTGCAGCTTGTTCATGAAGACTTGTACTGCAGAATCCAGTAACTGCATCCAGGATTGGGAATAGAAATAAGTAACGACAGCAAACTAAAATAATAGTAACTAAAAAAAAAAAAAAGAAAAAAAAAAAAGGATTTTTTTTGGGGGAGGGGGAAAGGAAAAGAAAGAAAAAAGGAAAAGAAAAGCTCCCCAAGTCCCCCAACCCAGCCAGTAAAACCACCTTAAGAAGCAAAAAGCCTCGGGAAGAGAGCGCACTTGTGTGCCAGGGCAGGGCTGGGTAGCGCGGAGCTGCTGCAGTCTGGCCGCCCGTGTCAGGCCGGGCGGGGAGGCGCTGCCAGCGCCGGGCGCGGAGCGCAGAGCGCAGAGCACAGACCAATCCCCGCCCTGCTGCCAGCGCCGCCGAGAAGCCTTTTCTGTTTATGTTTCCTCATTTCGGGAGTGACGTCAAAGGGTTTAGTTTTTCCTCTGCATGTGCTATTAATTTTAAACGACTACTATGGGAGGAATGTGGCAGTGATTGAGGCAGGCTACCCTAGGCGAAAGAAGCCGGAGTCATGATTTATCTGTCCTGGATTCAGCTCAGAAAGGTTTTATATCCAGAGGTACTAGAAAGATCCAAAATATCCTCACAACATGGGGAAAGGCTATAAATATGCTTACATATATTGAGGTATTCTTAAATATACACAAGATGTTTTCCAGGGCGAGCTGGATAATCTCTATGGGTCGTGGTGCAAAATCAGACCCGATTCTGCCCTCGCCCTGCAGTAAATCAGGAACTGCTTGTCTAAGTTCAGCAGTGTCACACCAGTGTAAACCTGGCTAACGAGATAAGACTGAGACTACTGTACACATCCTTTTATCAGTCAGCAGGAGCTACACTGCAGATTAGCAAACTGCTTTCCTTACCTCCGAGTCACGGATGCAGTCACCCTCGAGGGCTGATCTGGGCAAACAACTGCTCCTTCCACCAGCAGCCCAGCTGTGCTCGCCTGTGAGCTCTGTTGTGGGCCACCAGATAGCATTTTATTTAGTACCAAAGTCCACATCAAAAGGCAAGAGGAAGGTAGACCTTGGCTTTTAGTATAACCACACCGTTGGCAGTGGAGAAATCACATTGCTGAAGCTTCAAGAAACAAATAACATTCATCAAGGTCAATTAGAATAGGCAAAACAGCCAGAACAGCACAAGATAATTGATAGGAGGTCAGTTGACAACAGTAAGTGTTTTGTTATTTGCATCATTCTGATTTTATCAATTTGTTCTTCTAGGAAATCCTTTCAAAGATTTCAGTCGATGATGCACAATTAATTTCCAAAAAGTCTTAACAAGGCTGCATTTAATTTTAAAACACAGAGAAGTGCTTTTAAAAATGATTAGACAGAAAGCTCTTGAGAAATTTCTCAGTGCTTCACAGAACATGTACAAATGCAGTAGAAGTCATAGGAACTTCCCCATGATGACCAATTGATTCTACCAAAATGCACCTACAGACTGGCCAAAATATTTAATAATTTTTGCTTACCAAAAATTCTGTCTGTGCTATCACTGCTAATGCAATCATCTTCACATACAACTGCTAAATGTTTATGGGGATGTAAATGCTAGAATAACATTAAAAAGTATTAAATAAGTTAGGAATTTACAAAATCAATTAGAGCACATTAAGTTCGCTGACTGTACTTAGAGAACTGTATGAAGCAATTTGAAATGCACAAATAGAAACATTATTCCTAGTGCACGAAAAATCATCATGATAATCTTCACTCAGCGTTGGTGAGCAGGCAACTGAATAGTGCACTTTGGGAATTGCGCTTCAAGAACCAGTCCTGGGAATGTCAGCTGAAAATTGAATGCATTTCAGTGGGACTGATCTGGAGTCTGTGAAGAAAGACTGAGATTGACGTTGTTTAGTCCAAAGACAGGAGAGTTGATAACTATTCTTAAATATACAAAGGGTATATTTCTCTTCAAGAAAATAAACAATGCTAGATAGAGTTTATTTTTGGTCCTGGAACATTATCTGGCCTTTAAACTTCTTCACCCTTTATGGCAACATAGCTTCACCTAAGCTGAGGATAAGTCTCAGACTGTGTTTGGAAAGCAATCAGGGCAGTGCCCAAAATGCATGAAGGTCTGTTCTAGAAACATGACATAGTAGGTAATCAAGGTCCACTGTTTCAAGATGCATTCTGGCTCTATTTAACTAGAATAGATCCAGAAAATTTGCAAAGAAGGAGGGATTAATTTTTCTCCATATGAATTGTAGTTAGAACAAGTAAACTACAACAGAATAAAGATGTTTGACTTTGGAAAAACTAAAGGTAGGAGAGTAAAATACTGAAATAGATGGGCTGTGACAGTCAGCAGTGTCTTGTTACTGGCTATTTTTATAAGTATGGTTAGTCAACTATTATTCATGAACAGTTTTGATACAGGTGATCCTACTGTGGAGTATAGATGTAAGAGTAGGGGATTTTCAAATATCTATTTCAGTCCTATTGTTTTCTTGGTTTTGCATTTTAGGATCAATCTCATTAACAACATTACATTGCGTTTCATTAATTAGGGTCCAGGTAAATTCCAGTTTTGCACAAAGTCTTAGGTCTTTTATCTCTCCTAAATAAATTAGAGGTTACTTCAGCCTCCTGCAGCCAAGTAGCCCTATGACAGTGAGTGGTCACTGTGGGTTTTGTGATGTGGAGGTTTCTTTGGTGAAAAGACAGAAAGGTCTGGAAGCACTTCTGATTCCAGTTTTTACTTGGACAAAGAATCTTAATGCCTGCATGAGGAGATGCAAGTAAGGGTGGGAATGAGAAGGAATATCTTGGTTACCTTTGCACAGCCATGCGTTTCCATGATGGGTGGGAAGGACTGATGAGGGAAAAATGGGCTCCACCTAGCAAAGAAAAAACTTCAGCATAGATTTGCTAATGTGATTTGATGCATGCTAAAATATCCTGTCAGGCTGGTGACATGCATGTCCAGATAAATGTGACCCACACTGGCCTAACAAAAAAGCCGAAAAAAAGAAAACTGTGACTCTTTAAAAAAAGTCACTGAAGGAAAAAAAAGAAAACAAAATAACTGATGTTCAGCCTAGACTGATATAAACTGTATCTAAATAAATACAATGGAGACAGAACACTTAAAGCAAGATCAAAATTACAACTTAATTGACATAACAGATACGTGGTAGGGTAGAGTCATGTGAGTATATGACTGGAATACTAATGCCAAAGAGCACAGCTCGTTCAGGAGCAAGAGGAGGAAACAAAAGAGGAAAAAAAGGTGAAAGAGATTATGCCTCATGTCTCACTGAAATGTTCAGAGTTCTGCAGGAAACATGCATTGAAAGTTTGAGCAATAGTACAAAGGACAGGTATATAGGCATTGTTGGGGAATCTGCTGCAGATCCAGGCAGATAAAGTAGATAACTCTTTTTGTTAGCAATTAGCAGGATTGTCCAAAGCATAGAACTTGGCCAAAATGGGAGAGTTTAACTATGCAGCTCTTGAAAAAAGAGCGGAGTTTTCCTCAGACACTGTGATTCCTTCTCTCTGGAATAAGCAACAGAGTATATTTGGGGACCCCTCAAATTTATGAGTCCCTCTTTTTGAGCACTCCTACTTGATTAAATAATTTATTTGACTTCTTTTTACAGTCCTGGCTCAGCAGTGGAGGTGCTTTAATTTATTTTTTTTAGCTATTCTCCTTTCCAAATATAGGTGGCACATCAAGAAATGTTCTCTCTTACCATGGAATGGCATTCCTCTTCACAAATGTGCAATCTTCCATTGTGGTCTTTGGAAAGGAAGTTGGATATTAGAGAGGTTGCTTAATTGGCCTCCTCCAAACCACACTCCTTATAAATCAGATATAATCCCTGAAACTTAAAAAAAAAAAAAATTCATCTCAGTGCCAGTAAAATTTGTTTGCACATGTAGAATGTCAGGCCCTGTACATGGAGAGGCAAAAAGATGGCTCCTTCCTAAGATACCCTCCACTTCCTTCCCACTGGTTTATTTGTACCCTGACCATCTTCAGGACAGACTGCAGAACTGGACCAAATATTGCTCTTCATATTGCTCTCAATGACATCTGAATGGGAGCTGGGAACAAGGAGTGGAAAATGAGGCATCACGTTCAAGCTGCTACCACAGAGGAATGACTTCATGCTGGACTCTTCCTTTCCACTTTCCTCCGTTCCCCACAAAATTGCTCTAAATTGCAAGGTTGTAGGTGTTACAGTGATTTCCCAAAGTATTTCTACTATTCCCTAGGGTATAAACATGTAAATCTGAGGATGCTGAAAACTCTGTGATCAAAGTAGCTCTTTGTCAAGTCTGCTGCAGCTTTCTTTGTCAGGGGACAATAAAGGTGGACAAGTGCAGAGTGACAGTGGCCTGCATTCATGAAAACAAAGGAAGGAAAGGATCAACAACCCCAGTCAAAGTATAGTTTCAAGGAAGTTTATGCTTATCCCACCCCATAAATATAGACACACTATGGTTGGAGGTGAGCTCATATCTTACACTGTAATTGCTGTTGGGAAGCTTCTAAAGGCAAATTTGTCCAGGCTGAATTATGTGACATTGCTCGTAGTAACTAGATGCTCGTAGTAACTGTGTCTGTTTATTTACAAATCAATGCCCTCAGATTAATCTTGTTATAGATGCTGGAAGCATCCTTGGCGCACATTTTGTGGAACAGACTCCCTTACAGTTCTTTTCTTCTCCTGGGATCTGTGTGATGTTTTTGGTGTGTTTACAGAGAGTCTGTGTGAGCTGTCAGAAGCTGCTGGTGGCTGATCCCAGCTGAGGTTCAGGACTGTTTGGAATGACCCGGGGCCATGTGGCTCAGACAAGAATGTAGGTTGGTAAGTTCATGGTGTTGTTCAGAGTGAGCTGGTTCCCACAGGAGGACACAGATTGCTGACATGACTTTAGTTCTCATTTATTTGACCTAAAAGCTGCTGTGTTGGTACATGGTTTGGGCTTCCAAGTGCTGTCATAAGAAGATTACATTTCTTCCAAGAAAGGTGTCTCCAAAAGGGAATGTTCTCCGGCTTTCTCAAACTTATGCATGAAATATTTTGTCCGGATTTCAAGCCTTGATGCCACCTACCTCTTGTTAGATATCTTTTCCAATAGGAGCCAGAAATTCAGTTTCTTCTGGCAAAAATTTCCCTCTAACTGTCCCCTATGTCTTATCAGGGTGCCAATCTTCTACCCATGAACTGCTGAGTTTAAAAAAAAGATCCTGTTTCTTATGTCATTCTTTCATTTTAGCTTTCTTTTTACTTTTCCTTTTTACTTCTGTACACTTATTCATAGATTTAGGCCATGGGAAATATCCCCAGTAAAATGGATTTTTTTTTTTAAATCAAATGAGAATACAAATAATTTCTCATCTATGGACTAGATACTTCATGTAAATAGTACTGGATGAGCTCAACAAGCATTACATAGGCTGATGAACACATCAGGAAGAGAATTTCAACTGTCCATTACCTTGAGGCACTGATCTAGAATATTGGTTGACCTCTATTTTCAGCAGATGTGACCCTTGAATTAATTAAAAAAATAACTGAATACACTAATGTTACGAACTTATTTTGGGTCCAGTCATAGTCTGGTTTCTGTTTTGCAGCATTTAAATGACTTCCACAGGGTTTCAGTTGGATTACTAGTGAAGAGGGCCACAGCACAGTCTGCCCTCACAGTGAGATCTCGTGGTCACAGAGCACGTAAAGTCCCAAAGTCAGCCACAGCCATCCCAGCAAAGGTGCAGCTCACACAGCTCCCACAGATGCTGTATACAGGCACAAAGAACTTCATCACACGGGACAAAGGAGCTGAGATGCAGTTCCCAGGCATTGAAAAAGAAGGGTGAGAAAACATTGCTGTCAATGGCTCATATTTGTTTTAGTGATCAGACCATATGCAAAACAATTTTGTTTTCTCAGACCTGATATAATATTTGACATTTGATTTCAAACCCAGGAAACCAGGGAACAGACAGGTGAAAATTTCAAGTATTTTTCCTTACCTGAAAGAGAACAAACTTTTATTTTGGCCAATGCTGAGTACTTTTTTCTTCACTATATCACTCATAGGTGGGTGGCAAAACAATAAAAAAACAAACCAGATGCAATTCTGCATCAAAGGGTTACAAGCAGTGTCAGAAAGGCTAGTATACAAACAACTGCGACTAAAAATAAGAAAGCACTGCAAGAAAAAAAATCCTTTTTTGTTCAATTGAGTATCATAAATTCTATGATCAATAAGAAAAAAGAAGAAAAATAATAATGAGGTATTTTCCAATTCAAAGCCTCATTTTAATATTTAAGAATTTGTATTGCATCACTATTTTAGACAGATAAACACACAAGTAGATGCATTCTTAAAAAATACTGAGGAATATAATACACAATTCCTAGATTTTCATTTCAACATATATGAACAACAAAGAGCTTCATTCTTGCTTTTCCTGGGATTTT
This sequence comes from Geospiza fortis, assembly GCF_000277835.1. NCBI lineage: Eukaryota > Metazoa > Chordata > Aves > Passeriformes > Thraupidae > Geospiza > Geospiza fortis. The sequence continues at coordinate 2,622,179 of NW_005054316.1, read as the reverse complement.
TTTTTCTGGCACCTATAAAATTCAGGTGCAGGAGACCTATTTTTACAACTTTCAATTAATTTTACTACTTAGGCATTTTACTAAGTTTTCAGAATTTTAAGATCTTTTTCTTACTTCCATTGTGTTTTCTGTGAAATAGACATTACTTGAAATGAAGTTGAGGCCAACATCTTTTAAAAAGAATTGATTGGTCTATCAAAGCCAATTTTAGCTTTCACATAAGCTAATAATGAGTAGCTTTCTTATCCTATTGAATTGAAACATGATAGTGTAGCCCAGCAGGTATAGGCCTTGAGGATGAAAAGCATATTGAGATATGCAAGTGAAAATAATTTTATTTTGCCCAGCAACTAGTACTTGCACAGGAATGATGCTTTGGCCAGTTTTATAGGGGTCCACCTATTTTTTCCCCCTCACCTCCTCATTCCACAGCATGCAATACCCCGGTGTTTTGAGATTCCCGTACAGTCTACAGGCATTAAATGAGCCATCTTCAAACATTCTGTGTAGTCCACAAACTTGTACTTATTTCATGTTGAGTTTTGTCTTTGATAGACAGAACTGAGCCCAAATTACTGTTCTGGTTTATGTCCTTATCAGAAAGAGGGAAAGAAGAGTAAGTGTACATTGCCCTGGCTGGTGCCCTCCCCAGCACAGTAACTGCACAGACTGAGCAGTAGCCATAAATCCATGAAGCATTTCATAATTTTATTTCATTATATGACGTTGGTCAATGATAAAACTAGTGATAAAACCAGTATAATCAGAAGGGAAAGAAAAAAATTCCCAAGCCAAGTAAAAGGGACAAGTTCTCTTATAAACAAGAGTCAAATTCTCAGTAGACCTCAATGAAGATCTCCTCCAGACTGCAAGGTTTAATTTTTTGCATCTTTTTTTAGCTCTTGTTAAAATAGCCTCAGTGCCATGTTGTCTGAAATTCAAGCCAAAATGTAACTGCCTCAGAAGAAGGACATTTTTAGTGTCAAAACTTGATTTTCTTAGCATCTTATACAAAAATGCCCCTAATTACCTTCACATACATGTCAAACAGTCTACAAAGTTAAAGCATATGTAGCAATGTACAATCAATGACATTTATGCAGCAATAGTTCCATTGCTTTCAAAGAATAGTGAAGATTTGCAGTGGTTTTCCAAGCAGTTTGAGCCTTTAAATGAATAATTAGAAACTTTTTAAAAGAGGAAGTTAAAACTAGTATGAATTCACTCAAATGCTAAAGATGGGAACACTAGATAAGGTAGGTAAGTCAGGAAAATAATAGAAATGTATTGAAGATACATAATGGATAAAATCTTGGAAGTCAGTAGGATTTCACCATTACTTCAATGGATTACACCTGCTATATTTTATAATTATATACTTAGGAAGAATATATTCAGTGTTAACAGTGCAGTGATACTTCAAGATGCTAATCTTCACATTTTCATGTACATTCAGAATCTGGATGAATGGGCTAAATAGTTAAGTAAGACACAAAGCATGTAAATGCCCAGCTCCTGTTGTGAAGGCAGACTCATTAAGGACAAATACAGGTTGCTTTGATGTTGTGCCAAACATCTGTAATTTTGTAAATTACAGAATACAGTAGCATTTTGAGACAACTTGTCTTGGCAGCAACACTGACAGACGAAAAACCATTGATTTTTCTGTCAGCTGCTTCCTTCCTCCTTTTTCAGTTCTACTTCCAAACATCTCCAATCCACATCTTCACAGGCCTGAACCAAGACCCTGGCTTTCCACTGGATTTCTAGGCAGTAGATGAACCTGGGTGATGGAAGTCATTACTCCCTACATTCCTCAGCCTATGTATCACTTGGAGGATGCCTCCCATGCACTGATGTGCTTTCTGGAGCTTCTCCATGCACAATTCAGTTTCTCTTGTGAGGACAGTGACTTCTGGGAGAAGCATCTCCTCTGGCAATCTGACTTGGCCTACTCCACCCATCAATCTGTTGTGTTGGTTTAAAACTCAGGGTGTATAAGAACCTAGGTTCCTGAAAATGTGTCAACCTGGGTTACTTGTTTCAATGTGTCCTTTGAAGGCACAGATTATTTTACCTAAATCTTAGATTTTAATTTTGTTTTATGCTATCCTATTTATACATATACTCCAGACTTGCAAACAAATGTAAATGATGATTTGAAAAGATGGCTCCCTGTCTATGAAATGCTATAAATCTTAGGATCCATATTTTCCAATTTTTTTAAATCTAGAAAATTTTCAGTTGGTAATTCTTGTAGGGCATTGGAAGAGTAATGCGTAGTGACATTAAATGCAAGAAATTACAAATATACATTTTTGAGGACCCATTATGCATTCAGTAAAAATTTTTGAGGACAAAAATGTGGTCCCAGATGGGGAGAATAAAAATTACAACAGTAACACACAGATCTGACAATATGAGTATTTGTTTACATCAGAAGTCTGTATTTACTCAGCACTAATTACAAAGTTGTTCTGGCATTCAGCCACTTGACTAAAGATAGGACATAGCTACCAAGGTCCCCTAGATTTTGGAGTCCAGGTTTCTCCTTTAGAGAAATTTAAGATTACTTTTTAATGGCATCAAAAAGACTTCAATTAATGTTCCCTGTTACTGTATCTGCCCCACCCTCCTCCTGTACACACACTTTTTTTTTATGAGCAAGACTGTTTCCCTGTAAGCTCTCTAGATTTAGCCTGTAAACCAGGCACTTGCTATCCCTGCTTTGCACTCTTAAAATATGCAAACCCATTCCCAGATACTTGCAATGCCAAGATACATAAAGTGTAGCTGTCTTTCATGGTCCTTTTGTCTGAATGTCACTTTCAGAGTCACAAGGTTTGCTAAATGCATGGAAATATGTTTTTATAATTATTACCCAGCAGTAACTATTAGGAATCAAAGTCAAGCCAAGCTAGGATATTTAATCCATCTTGCAAAACTCAATAAATATTAAAATAATTGCTAGGTAAAGACTACCAAAATTAATTTCTTTTCTATGCAATTTTCAGGTATGGCTACATATCACATGCTTTTACAATTTAGTTCATACCTGAAACTCCAGGTTATTGTGTAGTAAAGAGATAACACAGAATCAAAATACTAGGAATTGCATCTGTAATGTTCAAAGAAGCCCAGCCACTCACTCTGAAGTTCAATTGCCCTCTAAGATATTTTACTGTGATTAACTAAGCTCACTAAGTACCATGAGACAAACCAATCTCTAATAAGGGCAAACATGACAAGTGGAAACTACTAAATAACAAAAATTAGCAGAAAAGAGGGAAAATATTATCAACAACAAGGCTTGTGAAAAGGAAAACATTTTTACCTGGTCCTAAATCTTTCCAATGTGCTTAGCTTTTAATCCTAAAGGCAAAATGTCACACCCATCACACCCATGAGATATGTAAACAGACTGAACATGACCAGGTTAAGGACAAAAGAAAACACGGGCCTGCACTGACACAGAAGAAGATGAGCTCAGTGATGTTCAGAGATTAGCTCACCTACACATTGAGGATAGGAGAGATTTGGCAGCCAAAGCCTTATTAAAACAGCAGCAGCCCTGCAGACCACTCTTACAAACTGAGACACCAGTTGTCTGTTCAGGGCTGTGAAACACATCACTCTAATCAATCTGCTTGATCTCATAACACAAACAATGATTTTTATTTCTGAAATCCCAATTTAAACTTGCCTACACACAAAATCCTCATTGCCCTGCAGCTCTGTAGTCTCACAGACACACAAACACATGCAACCAAGTATTTCTTACTCTTCCACACAAAGTCATTATTTACCATTATAAAGCTCAAATGATCTGTATCATATTCCGAAGAAGGTCAGTATTTTAACTGTTGATGGAAGTACCTACTCCTTTTTACACTGGCTATTCACCCTGTGGAAACATTGTTTTCTGAAAATCTCCTTTCTCAAGGTGACTTTTGTGAACTTTGTGACTCTTTCAGTCAGCTACACCATCCCATCTCTGGGATTCAAGATCAGAGGATAGCAGAATAATTTCTTACAAAGTTAGTAACGGTTTAAAGAGAAGTTGTTAAAAATAAAACTTTCTTTAAAAACATTGGAAATCGAATGAAGGAACAATTCTTTAACACAAGATGCTGTTATACTTGTATGAGAATATCTTTCTCTGAATCTCCTCTTTTCACTACTGTCTGGCTTAGAAACATTTGTAACTGGCATATAAAGATGGATAGAGACAACAAGCAATTATAATTATTATCTGAAGTAGTGTTAAGGAGTAGAAATGGTACTGGATGAAAGACTGAGAGAAGACATGAAGATTTGGTTGATGTAAAAAATGGGAATTTGGACTCAGGGACTTACATTTTACTCACAGCATGAAGCAAAACCAGACAGGTTTTGTTTATTATTTGTTGCGACTGTAAAGTTATGAGAAAGATTTTCCACCGTGACTGCGTGTGGAAGTGCTAGAAATCTCCTGAGAAGGCATCTTCTGCCCAAACATGAAAAGCCCAAGAGACTTGCCTGGATGAACTTTGATACAGCACTATAAATAATGAGCATGTGTCTGGAAAACAACCTTGGATGCTGAGGAGTTTGCATGTCATTCATCTCTACCCCACTGAAGAGTTATGGGAGCAAAAGGGCTCATCCAAGGTTTGCTACCATCCCTGTATGAGAACTTGTGCTCACACACTGTACTTGAACTTTTCAATTCTACTGTGTACAATGAAACTCTTGTATAGTTGCTGCTGCAGAAGGTTAAAAGTTTTTTGTAGTAAGTGCACAAAGGAGAGAAGAAATGAGAGCAAGCAGTAAGCAGAGAAAGCAAAATCTGGCTTGGGTTGGATTCTGCCTAGGGCTTGAATTTGTCCATTACATGATTACAGGACGATCCCACCATGTGGCTTTTCCCCTACTCCTGCAGGATATATCAAATCATAACATGTCTTAGTTTTCTCTTTGGATGCTGTGCCCATGCATTGGAGAACAAATGGGGGGACACCTCCCAGACCTTAGGAGCCTGATGATCACGCTTGTCTGCACCACTTTGCATTTCTACCTTCAGATCCAGAGGTCCATAGGAAATGAGTTTGGGTAGAAAGGAATTATAAGAGGAAAAGGAAAGTATTGTAAGAAAAATGTGGGCAGTCAGGTCTCTCTGGTCTCTGTATAGATCTGAAAGTAGAGATCCTCCCCTATCTGAAATACAAACAGATTCTGAAGGGCTCTGAAGAACCAAAGGCAAGGCTTCCAAATCAGAAACTTGCCAAACATGATGTTTGCTGCCTCCCTCTCCAACAGAAACAATGTTTTCTGGTTCTCCCTGACTACAAATCTAGAGGAATTTGTAAGTTTCCAGACAAGTTTGGAAAGGAAATGCTGTGGTCTGTGCTAGGCTATGTCAATCCAGGGCAGATTCAGGCTGCCCATTATGGCTTTGCCCATACTGTGTGCTGCCGCTGAATGAGCCAGCTCAAACATGAGCATCACAGAAATGCATCCAGGTAGACAGGATCTGTACGAAACCCTCCAGGTGGGACTTTACACCTTACTGGCCTAAGTCATAAAGCCACTTAGAACAGCACCACATAGCTCCCTATAGAGTCCCTGGCTGTGTTTTCTGAATGATGGCACAAGTTGCAGCTCATCAGGAGCCATTGTGTCCCCCAGAGGCAGAATCCAGCTGGGGAATTGGTGGCTCTTTGCAGTTCTTGCAGACAATGCATTCACACTGCAGTGAATCCACATTCACATGGCATTCCAGAAAGAACAGTTGGACTAGAGTAACTACACTCAGTAGCACGAGAAATAGCAAATGGCTGTAATTGAGATAAAATTTTTTATCTATAGTGTACTAAGATACTGAAAAATAGTTAAAAATTAAGAAATATATCCCACTAGCACTACCAACAACAACATGGCTCACATATTTTGCTTGTCTTTGCCTAGCACCTATCACTGTAAAGTCCTGGTCCATGACTCACAAAGCACCAGTAACAAGCAGAAATTTCTTCTTGCACTTCCCTGCTGCATTCTCTTATTGCACTGTGATCTGAGAGGACAGGAATTTCTTTGACCATAGTTAGTTAGAAAGCATTTGAAAGTGTGACAGGCATCCACATTCAACACTATTAATTTTTTTTCTGATGAATATTTTATTAACAATACCTATTAAATAAAGCAGAGGTGCTTGTGAAAGTGTGCAAGGCACAGAAAAATTCCTTGCACGTCAGTTCAGTGGAAGCATGAACTACTTTGATGGCAAGACACTCTTAGCTTTGGCTGATAACTCTTAGTTCAGCTGAGACATTTCCCTAAGGTCAACTGTAAATTTATTCAGGACTGGAGAAAGCTACTCTTTATTCCCTGTGTACAAGCATTACTGGGAAAGGGAGGTAGTAGTTAAGCTTCTGCTAATATAACATATGTTTTATAAATCTGAAACCCATTAAAGTGGGTATTGCTGTGGAAAAATAGAACAGGATGACGATAATTACTAAAAACACTCATTATAGTAATCAAGAGTAATAAAGGTCATGCAAATGAACAGCATTCAGAGAACAGGA
>NW_005054316.1:2543389-2615586 GCF_000277835.1 Geospiza fortis | reverse complement strand
GGGAGAAAATGTTAAAGGGGAGTGCAAAGGAAGGAAATGTGAGACAGAGTGAAAAGACAGCAAGTCTGTGTCATTTACGTCACAACTGCCTTAAACAAGAGCAGCCAGGAAGATGCTTCAGAATTTTTCCATTTCAGTAGAACTGAAATTATTTATGTATGAAAATTGTAGAGAACCATAGTAATTTCATTTTAGAGTAAAGCACAGATGTTTGAATTCAAACACATAGAACTTGATCATGAGCAAGATAGCAAAAATGGAAACTGATGGGAACAAAATAAAGTGAAGAGATCTGATTTTGTTACTAAAAATTCCTCTGAATGGATATGAAAGGTTCACCTCTCAGTCCTTCAAGGGACTTTGGATCAGTCTGGCTATAAATGAAGGGGCTGAACAGTTAGAGGGATCTTCCTTAACATGCTCCAATAAAACATTACTTGATCTTTCCCCTAGGCTTGAAAAAATTCTTTTCCACTTCCAATCGAGCCTGAAGGTCCTGCTCCTCCTGCAGCTCCTCAACAGTTCTGATCAGCACAGCCAAACAGAAACTCAGTACAGTGCTGAACCCAGTGTACTGAGATTCTCCTCATCCCCTGTGCTACTACATCCAACTGGAAATTTCCAGAGAGGCCAGGGGAGGCATCTGCCTAGAAACCTCCATCAGGAGTAGATACATGTTTTGATAAATCCTGAAAACAGTATTCACTACATTCATATGTAGCAGTGACTTGCTGCTGGCATATGTCTTAAAAAAACTTCCTTGAAGCTTTCTTCATGGAATTCTTTTTCCTTCACTGAGCTGCAAGAGCAAAATCAGAGGTGTGTGGGCAATGTCATGACTTAACAGGCAATTTCTCAAGCAAGAATTCCCAAACATGATTTTTATTTCACTTATTCAGCTCAGCCTCAAGAAAACAAAAAGTGTTAAGTTTTCTAGTTAAATTTTTTTCAGCAGATATTTCTTCAGGCTGACTTCTATTCTGTAAGTAAGGCTTAAATAGCAATTGTTTTCTTTAATATTACACTGCAAAGATTTGATTGATTGATCCAGCCTTTCTCTTAGTTAAGTGAAAAGTGAAGGAAATCAGTGTCATCCTTTACAAGAGCAAAGGCTGTCACACCAACTGCTTTTGTTCGAAGTAAAGCTACAGGAATTGAAATTACATGCTGAAGTTAGGCTAAGACTATGTGTAGGAGTTATCATGATGTTCTAATAATCCCTCAGTGTAAAAACACATCCTGGGGAACTTCTGACTGAAAAATAGGGGGAATATGCACATGCACAAAGCCAGCTGTATCTTTACTGCCTTCGATGTGAGAACTAAAAATCTCAGTTAGAGGTAAGGTAAATTCCTGTTGTTTTTCCTGTGGTAATGCCAATTCCTTTAATATCTGTGCATCCTGAAAACTATTTGTAAATTATTCGGCATAGTTATGCTTTCCTCACTGCTTATCACGTGTTCCTTTATTCTTCTAATTCAACAAAAGATTTGTGGGGAAAAGCTTATGAAAAAATCCAACAGTAAAAATTTGGCTTTGAATACAGTTCAGCTCTGAATCAGCTGAGAAAAACTATTACTATGCAGTTAATCAGTCATGTATATTTTAAAAATGTAATATTTCTCCTGACTGCTAGTTTACCTAACCCTAAATACACATTAAAATGAACTGATAAAACATCTACAGAATTTCATGTTCCGATGCTCTGCTTCAGTTGAATCTTGAGATATACTATTCCCCTTAAAACACACAGAGTTAGTAATTTGTTAGTATTGTTTTCCACCACAGGAAACATCTGATTTGCTGTAATTAGGCAAGGCAGCACTACATGCCACCACTCAGCAAACTGAACAGCAATCGACTTTCGTGATTGTTTGCCAATCTTCAAGCATTAATAGGAAGCCAATATAGTTTCTTTTGATGTAATCTCTGTACAGTAAATAGGACACTTGTGCAAATTTGATGGGCTTCATTAAAGCTTGTGGAGCAAGAAAAAAAAAAAGGAAAAGATGGTGCAGTGTAATGGAGTGTAGCCTTGGGACATTCTATTCTGTGATAGTAGAGAGTTGCCAGGGGAAACTGCAAGATGCAGATGCCAAACATGTTTTGTAAGGGAAGGAACACTGATAGTGGAATGGTGTCCTTTCTTGCTCCCTTTTCTGTGTGTGAGTGCAGAGCTCATATCAAATGCTCATATTACACCTTCTGTACTGTTACGTGTTGAAAGACTTTCCAGTTTTAAATTGTGCTAAGTGAATGCTTAGCAGAAGTTTGTTAGTACTAAGCAAGTACTTGGTTTGACCAATAGCACCTTAATTTTGAACTGCAATTCACTCAGCTTCATGGGTACCATGATTCACACTTGACAGACTATAGAACAAGGAAGAAGAGGCATACAGACAACCAACCTTCCTTCCTGCTGATTTATTTGTTTAGTTTTGTTTGTTCTCCCTCCCCCCCACTATCTGATTAGATCAGCTGGTTTTGTCCAAGAAATGCAATCAAATTTCTGAGATGGACTTTGAAATTAATATATAGCCTAAACTCCATTTTTTTACTATGTACTACACTAAAGGTAAAATTTTCAATCTAACTAGAAACAGATTTTTTTTTCACTGTGATTTGTAGCTGAGCCAGGTACCTTTATTTAAAAAAGTACATATCACACATCAGGAATACACCTTCAAGTAGATCAATCAACAAAGCAGATAACTACAAATTTTCTTTCTGTTGCTTCCTTTTGATGTATCTGATTTAATAACTGCACCTGTGCAAAACCAATTCCTCCCTTGCACAGGTGAGCAAAGCAGAGAGCACAGGGGGATCTTCTCATAAGCCTTATACATCTCACAGCCATCATGGCAGTTATTGGTATATCAGAGACAGAAACCTGCGTTCTGTGAACATCCCAACTAGTCATTTGCAGTGAAGTAAGAAGGCCACAGCTGAGAATTTAATTTTTTTTTTCTAATGTCTCAGCAGAAAGCTTGCTGCCTTTGCTATAACACTCTCTGAACACAACAACATACATATCACTCACCAGGCAGGGCAGACTGGCATTGCTTAAGTTCTGGCCAGGAGTTAAAATGCATAACTAAGCCAAACTCTCAGTAAACTGAAAAAATCTCTGGAGTGAAAAAATGCCACCCACCTCCAGGCGAAGTGAATAAATCCTTCCATTTATATCTAACGCACCAGCTGCCTGCCCCAACATTCAGCAGTCACCTCTGGATCACCACTAGTGTTTTTATACAAGTGTTTTTAATTTAGAGTTGCATTTGTGAATATCCCCACAGCACCAGAAGAATCCTGCCTTGTAATTAGCAACTCTGCTCGTAGCTTGCAGAATACAGCTGCAAACCTTGTAATTTTATCCTGTCTCTAAGGAAAATCATGAGGAAAAATTTCCTTTCTTTATCTCACAGCCTAAGCCTCCTTGTAAGCCTGCAATTCATCAGGTTATGGCTCACAATGATGAGATGCTCTCATGTAGAAATTAGATTTATCAGATGCTGAACCAAGTTGATCTTTACAATGAGAACTACTTAATCCATTTTGATTAAATCAGCAAAGCTCCTAGTGAAAAACAACTAGAATATTTGAGACAGAGCTACACAAGGATGGATTCCAAAGTCAAAAGCACCAGTTGGAACATTTTAATAGAAAGAAAGCCATTTCCACTAGGAACTTACTGATAGTTTATAAATAATACCTAAATTTGAGATGCTCTGCAGTGTTTTGACTGCCATAGTCCCATTTTAGATCCCTGTTTTCATATGTGTCTATGCTCTTTTTACCTAGCTTATATATGCTTTTATTCAGAGCCATTCAGAGGTGCTTGTATATGAACCCTATCTCTCTTATTGCCCTTGTGATTTACAGAGTAAGAAAGAGGAACAGCACTCCAGTGATTACTCTGAGACAGTGGACAAGGTGACGCATACAGACGTGTGCTCTGTTCAGGAAATCATGTTGATAGCCACACACAGGCACAAAGTGAAGCATTTCATGAACAATTACTGAAATCAGAAATCCATCTGTCTACTGCAACAAAACCAAAACAAGTGAAAATTAAAACCACCACCCCCACAAAATATCTGAGCACAAGGCTTACTCCAAAATACAGTATAAATACTGTGCAAGTTGGAATCTGTGGAGAGACTGGGGAAAAACTACTTCAAGTGAAATAAAAGAAAATTTATCAATTTTCAACAATTTCATCAATAGTACCAGTGGATGAATAGGAATTCAAATTCCTTTTAGCGATTGAAGTATCATATATTGTTCAAAGCACTCTAATTTACTCAAATATTCTGAGATCACATTTAGTCTCGGACTGGAGTTAAGAGCTGGTTCTAGACCGCCTGATGAAACTGAGTAAGCACAAATCTTTGAGGGGCTTTCAGAAAAGTGGGGCTGGAAACAGATGGTCTTTAAGGTCCCTTCTAACCCAAACCACTCTGTGATTGTCTTTTTATGTTGCATTACCCACAGGCTTTCAGCCTTTAACTGAAATGAAAGTTAATTCTACTCTTATAAGTAGAAAATAATTCAGACTAGTTCTCAAACAATTAGTACAGGTCTCTAAGTTATGGCTCAAAATCCCTGTCTTCCCTATATAAACTACATGGGTTACAATTCAGTTTGGACAGAAAATTAAATTTAGTGGTTACCTGTAATAATTTTCCAATTTAGATATGAAATAGATAGTTATACATATAAGATTGTCTATCATCTGGAGCCTTCAAATAGGTGTTAGATGTGTTTTCTCATTGAAATACCATAGGTCAGAGAGAAGAGATAGACAAGTGCTACTTAAAATTATGTTGTCCTGACATGCAGCTGTTCTTAGTAAGTCAGGAGCACATTGCTAAAATGTAACTCTGTGATTCATAAACCACCTTTACATTCTACATGCAAAAGTTTGAGATTGAGGTCCCAGGCTAGCAGTATGTTTGTACTTTGTGCAAGGCCAACACACTCAACTCTGTTGAGGGCAGCCATCACAGCATCTGCTGATAGCAGTGCTCTTCCCTCTTCCTTGCCCTGTATAATACCCAGAATATAATTTCAGGAGAAAATATTTATTTCCTTCTTTACATTTAAAAGTTAAACATCTCTAGTGTAGTGCTGTTCTGAAGAAAGAGGCTCTCTGTCTATGGAGAAGACCAAAAAGTAAGAAACTGCATTTATGCTTTATGCCTGTTTTGAAGTGACAGAGCACTGGCCTTCACTATTGCAAGGTTAATATTTCCTACCCCTGCATTATTTAAAAATTCTTTATGTGGGACTTAAAATTGTGAGAACATTAGTGATGCTCCTTTTCCCAAACTTCAAATGCCCCAAAGTCCTACAGGTGTGCTGGCTCATTGTCTGGATATACACATACTCTCTGTGCCACAGATTACAATTCTGGACAGAGAAAAATTGGTGGTTTTTCTTATACACAAGAATGATTAAAGTATAACTTATTTGGTAATGCTGGTGACAAACATAGATGGCCCATCCTTATTCTTGGGGAAGGTACTAATGGAAATATTCTAGAGAAGAGGAACTAGCTCAGCTTTGTCCTTAAAAGCCAAAGACAAGGAGCAACCAAGAAGAGAAAGAAGCCTTCCTGAGAGGTTTTTGATAATGTGAGTTGTTAGTGCCCTTGTACTTGTATCCAGCCATGCTGTGGCACAAGGTCAGATGATGCATCCTGCCTGGTCACTGGTTAGGAGAGTATTTCTGAGTAATATTCTGCCTGCACAGAATAAATTACCTCGGGCAGTCAGAAATTCTGTTGAAACTCAAGTGCTCTACCTTATAAATTAAGGGGTTTTTTTCCACCAGACATGATTTTCTGAAGAGACTGAAATATCAAGAGCCATAAATTTGCCCTTTGTACCATCATGATTAATTTCTAAATTTTTTTCCAATGTTTTGTGATGGCCACATGACCTGGAAAAAATTCCTCTTGCTAATGGTGCATGAAACTGTTAGCAGGTATAAAAGTGGTGTTTAAATTCTGTATGTTAATAAATTTCTAAGCAGCTTTAGAAACATATTATTTGTTGAAGAGACCACATACCTGTATAATTTTGGGAGCAACTATATCACAGTCAGCTGAGAGATGATCAAGTGAAAAATCAGTTTGAAAACCAGCTTGTAAAAGACATCTACTAAAAAAACCCACAAAACTTTTTATAAAGCTTCCTAAAGCACTCAAAGAAAATAAAGGCATTGAAACAAAAAAAACTTCAGTAAATTTTTGCTTTTTCTATTATAGAGAAGCTTGAGTGACCCCTCATGCTGCACAGCATTTATATGGCAGGCACACCAGATTATCTGATGCAAACTGAAAACTCATTAAAGGAGATTTCAGAAAAAACTTAACATTTATTTTATCAAATCACAAGATCCAGGTGGTGATCTGTAACCTCCTGCTTAGAGCTGCTTGGTGCCTGAAGAGTGGAAGGTAACCAGCAAGGCAACTATTTTAATGAAGGGATTTCAGGATTGGTTTGGGGTGAAGGGTTTACAAGCTTGTAAATTTGAGGTTTGGGCACGTTGGTAGATATCAGTTTAAAGTTATGAGCAACTTGATACTAGAAGGAATATGATACATGTGCTACTAGGTATTAGGGTTTGGTTTTTTAACAAAATGGTTTTAACTAGGAAAAATGTATGCTATTGCTCAAGTGATAATTTTGTGTGTCCTAATTTCAAAATGCTATTTCAGATGAATGGCACTTTGGCCTAATCTAGAACAGCTGTTTCTGATCAAAACCTCTTCTGTATACTTGCTATTTACCTTTCAAAAGAGACAAAATATATCATCAATTAAACATGATTTTCTTGCTCATGTATTTTAGTATTTTGTCACATAGCTGGGAAATCACAATGTAAGTGGGGGCACTACTCTTAATTCTGACTTTAACCTAGCTGATTTGTATGTTAACTAAATTGAACATATATAGATTACTTAGCACAGAGACTGAGAAACCTGGGGTCTAGTCAAAATATAAAACTCTATATAGAAGTGCACATACAAGAAATTGTTGGACTTCTTTATTTGGCTTAATGTTTAAATTATATTAATCTACAAATCTGGCACAAAATTTTTTTTAAAAAAAATTCCATAGGCTGATTTTTATATTGTGATTTTATGTAGCATAATTTGTGATTTTTGGATCATGAAGTTATTACTTATCTTGCTTAATTCCTTGGTTTGAATTTTTCTATTCAGATATCAACACTCCAGACATGTGATCTCATAGGAAAAATAATAAGGCTACTTTCTGACTGCACAATACTGTTTCTCCCCTTAAACATTTTCCCTGTACTGCCATTATATTAAAATGTTAGACACAGTTATTTCTCTGAGGAAAACCAGGTTCTACCATTATTTCTTCCTTTAATAACTGTGTAAGTTCCAGAAACTTTCAGTCATCAAGTTCTTGATAACCTCCTATCAATCAAAAAGCTTGCCTTATTCTTCTTATACCTACTTACAGTCAAAGTACTTTAGTCTCATTATTTAGTACTGTAAACAAATTGTTAATGACAAAGGATATAATATTGTGGCAATACATATTTTGTTAATTGTTGTTTTGGAAGACATTCTGGTAGCTGTAATATGATGTTCCATGCCATGTATGGAACTCACTTCAGACACAGATTCAGGTTTAAACAAAACTTATGTGGTCTATGTTTATATTTTAAAAAAAGATGTTCACTGAAGAATTAATTATTTATTCCAAACTGATGACATAATCATCCATACTTTTGACAACAAACTGTCAGTAAAAGTACAGTACTACTCTATTTTTGAAGCATTTTTCATCTGCTTTGTATTAGTTTCAAATGTATTCTCACAAATATTTCAGAATAACTCTAGTTAATTTAAAATATCACATCTTCAACAGGAAGTTTTTTACCTTTTTACAGGTCAGCCTCACCAGGTAAGGTTTTCCAATACAAACAGCAAGTGTATCCCAGTACTTGTTTTACATTTCTCTTCAGTCAGGCAAGTACATTATAAATATTGTCAGTACTGTTAAGTCTTTCTGATGGAGAAACAAACTGATTTCTGAATTTCTGAAAATTACCCCTGCTTATTTAAGAGCAGAACCAGCCACACTAATGCAAGCTTATAACTTGAGTAAATGTCTGATTACATCTGAGCATTCCTCCTTTGCCTGTCTACCAGATGAAATCTCAATAAAAGTAACTTGACTGGGCATCAGAGCTCTGCATTGGCTCTGCTCTGCTTCCTGGAGGAAAGGTAATGGTTTAGTTTGTACCTCTTGGGTTTTCAAATGAAATACTTCCAGAGTGATCCAAGTGTATGCAACATAATTAGTTTTTGAATTCACAGAGAGATTAAAAAAGAAACCATAGTTTGAGGCGTGAACAGCCCCATTCATTGCAAGACTGTTACCTCATGTAAATAGTATTTTAAAATATCAGCACTCTTAACTATTTTGTTACAGAAAGTATGCAAAAACAGGTGGGAGGTACAATAGGAAGATTCATGCAATTTGCTCTGAGAACTGCTCTTTTGAGAGAAGCATTTAACAATACAAAGTAAAAGATTTTTTTTTCATTTTTACTCCTTCTTTGAAAGTAATTTGAAGAAGACAGACACAACTTTCAAAATGTGCTCCTGTCAAAGAGTTTGTTAAAGCAAGAGTCTGGTTTAGCTAAATGCTAAGGGAGATTCAGACCACTGGAATCAACTGCACATATAGGAAAAAGGAAATACATAATGTGATACATAAAGTTACTGCAACTGCCAAGCATTAATACCAGAACAATCTTACTGCTTTACAAACACAGTCTCACTGCAAAGCCAGGCATTGTGCAAAACCTTGTTTAGAGCTGATATGATTTACCTTTGGCTTCATCACCATCACTGGCTAAATAGCTGCATTTTCTGCATTCTTTGCTGTGTGTAATGCATGAATATTTTTGGATATTATGCTGTGTAGACCAATCTCATGGTGGAATACTGAATCAGCTGTGCTGTTGCCCTTGCACACAGATATCTTAAAACTCATGTTACTTTTATATTTCTTACTATCTATTGGGATTTCTGTTACTTCTAAAAGGCAGTTGCAGAATTTCCTTTCTACTGAAAAAGGATGATTTACAAATATTTCAAGACCACATTTTGTTCTTATCTAACTCGTACTTCTTAGAATTGACTTCTGGAGTATCTTCTGTTTATGCTGTGGTTTGGGAAAAGTATGTCACTTCAGTAGATTGAACTCATTGACAGTAAAGGACCATTATGAGGAAATTTTTTTGCTTCAGTCCCCTTTCCTTAACTTATTTAATCATATCTTCTTAAAAACATACAATATATTCACTGGCCTGTAATACTATTGCAGTGAAGTTCAAGAGGTCTAACAGACAAAGCCATTTTCAGATATTTTCATTAGATGTATTTAGCTGCCATCTTAAGCAGTAACTGTAGTGTCTCCTTTCCCTGAAACAGGAAAACCCAGGGATAAGCAGCATTAGGACTGTAGCAAACAATGTTGCAGCGTTAACTAAAATATGGTCATTATTTTTTCACCCACTATGAAGAACTGCATAGTTTTAGATGTATGTTTTGGATATATCTGACATACCTCTGACTGGAAGAGTGCCTGTTGTACTGTTATACACAAATAATCAAAAGCAGAATCTCCAGGCCACATATTTCTGGTGATTTTGATATGAGGTCCTTTTGCCCTTCAGATACATGTGTGGTCTCTGAATCAGACTTTTTTACTTGGTGTATTAAGACTGGTTTTCTGAGTCCATTTTAACACACACCTATTAGTCAGCTTTAATGCATTTAACATGTAAAACATTCAGTTTGTATCATTGTTAGCAGAAAGTTCTATTCAAGTCTTAATGTTCCACAAAAACCTATGGTACTGTGTTAACAGCATTAGTACTATAAGTAAAACTTAAAAGCTAATGAAAAGACATAATTTGACATGTCCTGTTGTCCAGATTCTGTTTAATTAAATGTTATACAATTTTATATAAATTAGTATCATTTATATAAGCCTCTTTTAATTGATTTTTTAATCAGCATTTTCACTTTTCTCCAGGATTTTTGTTAATCTGCAAGACCTATTATTGCCTGAATTAGTTTTTTCACTCTGTTAAATGCTGGCTTCATTTTTCTTCCCACCCTGTTGAGGTTCTGGTGTCTGCAAGGGCCTCTTGCAGCCTGTGACCAGTCTTTTCAATTATTCTCTTCTCTGCTGTGACACCAACAGAGACAGCTGAAAATTGCCGTCAACAGCAGTAATGAAAAAGTTGAACATTTCCATTCCATCAGCAGTGAGCTGTGATGTGAAAGGTTCAGACCCCCTTCCTCACTGGTGAAAATAATGCTATCTATCTTCCTAAAAAACTTTGTGTTTTTCCTCTTCTGCCATCAATAGCAGCTCCCATAGTGCAGGAATGAGTCACACTGCTCCTGTCCCTACCTCTTCATTCTAAAACTGGAAACATAAGATACTCTGGCTATTCTAGGAAGTGGGAATTGGTCCATACATTCTGAACACTTAGTAAACTTCTTGGAAGTGCTCTTCTTGGAAGTCAGAAAGTACTATGAAAGTGGTATTTTGTCAGTGTAACAATGAAACGTTTATCTCTGATGTAAAACTGGACAAGAAGTGCATGTACCAGATTGCTTTGTTATTTATTGTCTGTCTTCAGACCTCTCCCACAGTGTCATTAATGATAACAGTACTTCAAAGACAAAAAAGAGATTAATCTAATGATCCACTCCTAGTTCATTTTAGATAGACCCTTGAGCCACATCTACCCAACTGTCCCTTTTTGAATGGGCTCAGATCCTGCAACACCCTATTAGCTCCGAGGACTGACTGCCAGAATATGTGTGAATCATGTACTGTGAAGTGATGCTTAAAAAAACAAATAATAAAAATAATTTACTTCAAATATTGGAAGAAGATTCTGCAGTTCATTTTCATTACAGCAGTTGTTTATTGTGACTCAGGAAGTACAAATTCTTCTGTAGAAATTTCTGCAATACTTGAATTCATGCTACTCCCCTCTGTCTATGACTAGTTTTTCTTTATGTTGAATTTATCTTGTTTGACATTAACCCTCTACCTTGGATTGAATTAGTTATTAAATTAATGCAATTCTAGCCTCATCACAGTGGCCAAAGAACATGGAACAACCATGTCATTACAATTGAAAATTATAAGGATACATTTCCAAGCCTATTAAAAAAGGAGTATGGCAAAAAACTTCAAGTGTCGGTTTGCAGTAAAAATGGAAAAGTGATGGGTACACAATTACCAAGGGCTTTATATGCTACTATGTTTACAACATACACCAAACAAAGTGCAACAATAATGATTAGGAGTGCACATGGAATCTCAGAATGCCTGTAAAACTGGTTTATGAAGTTTAAATGCTGGGCTTTGTTAATAAAGTCACATTGATGAAGTATCAAGAGAGGACATTGTATTGCCATGAAATTCTGATTAGTTTTGACACAATACCAGATGAAATGAGCATATAATGGCAAAATCTGTGCTGGGAGGACCGCAGAAGTGAAGTTGAATGTTGGAAGCATACACAATACTTTTCCCTTTTCCTGATCTGTGCACTGTGAAATTTAGAATCACTTTGCTATTTGAATCCTTTACATGAATTTAAAGGCCAGATCATTTTAGGGGAGAAGGAAATAAACATGTGCTAGTTATTTCAAAAATTACTGGTTTAAGATCTAGTAAGATTGAGGGCTTCACTCTGGACCAGGTCTTGGAACAAAGCAAAATAATTATTATTAATAATGTATTTTGGCTAGTCATGCTGGTATTATTTAGAATCTCATGCTCACATAATCACTCTTCAGACTCACTATTTTTCTGCTTTTGTGAAATCAAACATTTTTAATATCATCGCTTATTTCAGTTGCCAGGTTAATTTTCATGTATAAGGACCAAATATTACTTGTTCCTCTTTGAGATCTTGCTTAAAGTGGAATAGAGACTTTAATCAGATGAGCAATATCGAGACCAACAGTAAATCAAAGATGTATTCTGCTTTCTGCTTTTCTTACAAGATCAAATAGTAAATAAGGTTTATTACAATAGGCACATAATCGGGCTGCAGAGGCTTTCAGCAGATATAAGAAAGGATTAGACCATTTCATGGAAAACAACTCTCTAAACACTATCAGGAAGAGGCAAAGTTCTGATGTCTCTAATACACCAACTGGAGTAATGGTGGAGTAGAAGGAGAGTGTGTGACTGAAAGCCCCTAAGTTTGGCTGTTCTCCTAACGACTGCATCTCCAGCTGCCATTAGAGAATTAGGATTGAGGGATCATTGATCTGACTCAGTAGGGCAATTTTTATGTTCAAATAAGGATGATCGAAATGGATAAGAGTCCATTTAATAAGAGCCTTATTAAAATAAGATTAGTACTTGATTAAGACAAAAGTAATTTTGGTAACACAGAAGATAAACAATTCTTACAGAGGACACTAAACCACCATGAATATTACAAGGACAGATAAATAATATATACAGGAAGAATAACTGGAAATACACAGATGCAAAGAAGAAAATACAATAATATTTAGAGAAGGAAAAAGCAAACTGCCACAAATAGGAGAGAGAGAAATGTAAAATACAACTGTTAAGAATCATACCAAACAACTAATAATCATAGCCAGAAATTAATGTAGAAATGAATGAGAGCAGTAGGACTTCAGATTTATGCGCCACTATGAATTGTAGGTGAACAGATTATCTAGAATCATCAACAGATGAAATGAAACTAATCTTAATCAAAAATCTCCAGTATGACTTCATGTGCTGGGTACTGGGGTCAAAGATACAATGAAATGTCTGAATCCAGCACTCCAATAGATAGAAGTGTTGAGGATCTTATTTTGCAATAACTTTAGTAGTATTAATACTCAAAATTCCTTTAAAATAAACACACATACAAAGTCAACGGATCTAATATGTCTGGGCTACTTAAACAGTGCTTCATTTTAAGTGTCTGTATAGCTCCACACAGTTTAATTAGTTAAGCTGTATTTAAAGTTGGTAATACTCTATTAATTTTGCTTTAAGTATTGTTCTGAATACTTCAGTAAGCAGAGTGGTGAGGGTTTGCAGAAGAGTGATTATTTATGAACTTAGAAGTTTGTTACAATGAAAGTCCTAATGAGCTAGATACAGATCCAAGTTCTGTTCTCATTTATACTGCTGTAAATCCAGAACAATTCTACTGATGTCATTGGGCTCTGGGGTGAGACAGAAAGAAAAGCATGTGTTTCAGTACAAAAAGCTAAAAGAAAACTTAGGCTAACACAGGATGTAACTGGACGAAGTCAATGAATGAATGTTTTAGCTCTAAAAACCAAGCAAATACTTTTCTCTCTTTCCAAGTTTGCTGTAATACAAAAACACTAGTCAAATTAGATATCCAACCAGCAAACTTCCAAACAAGAAAACATGTGTAGTTGTGTCTACAGCCCATCTTCACCCTTTGGAAGGAAATCATATAGTTTTTATATGCAAAGGAGGAATGCAGATGCCAACTCCCCTGCAAAATTTCACAGCACACGGAAGAGGATGAGAGAGGAGGATGCAAGTATCTGATGCATCTCTTCAGGCCTGTCAGTCTTCCAGACTGTTGTGTGCATCAGCTACCCTGTCTTGGGTGAGGATTTACACTACTCATACTGTTAGTCAAGTTATCCTGGATTTAAATTGCTGAAATCCAAAGCTTTCTAGATGTTTGAGAACACTACGAGGTCTGCTACAACAAAAAATTAGAAGCTATAGACAAAGACAGAAAAGATACAGGATTTAGGGCAGATAATAAGGCTCACTGCAAACTCGTTGGAAACATTATTTGATAAAGGCAATAGAAGGACATAGAGCCCATCAACAGAGGACTGGTTCAGAGATAGAAGGAGAGAATGAACCTTGCATTTAAAGAAAGGAGGTGCCTGTTGAGCATCATGATAAACCTCATTTATTTTACACTGGAGCACTCTCTATATCCAGTTCACAGCATATCATTGTACAGTTAAGGAAAGTGGACTGGACAAAGCACTAACAGATGCAAGTATTAAGGAATTCTGCAGTGCAAATGGGAATAAACTAGGCTAATTTATAAAACACCACAAGTTTAAGTTACATGGGTTCACAATTTAGAGCAAGAAGTATTTATCATATTTAATCAATCAAAACCCTTCTAGTAACTTTATTTGTCCTCTCCTTAGTCTATTAGCAACCTAATAAGAGGATAGATCATATCCCCCAAAAGCAGTAATACTTTTTCCAAGCTCCCTCATTAAAATGACCTCTTGCTAGATATTTTCCACAATGAAAAGTATTTATTCCATCATTATTGCTAACAGTTTGGGTTGATGAAAAAAAAATGTTCCAGACATACAGGTTTGACCTGGACAGTGATATCTTCAAGGTTTTTTACTGGTGCCTGAAATGTGAGCTATACCATTACAAACCAGTTACCCCTGACTCACAACTTGTGGAGCCAAACCTGTGCACAGGCAAGATCCTTCACTCTGGACATCTCCGTGGCTCCCAAATCACTTTTGTCATCAGCTACTAAGGGAATATCCTAAAGCTGCAAGAGCCATTTCTGCATCACAGACTTGGCAGGAGCCAGACCCACTTTAGTGATGTCTACAGGGCTGGAGAGGAGAGGACTTGCTTTGGTCTAGACTGATCTGATAGATCTGCCTCAAACTGACTTAGGATTTTAATTTCACGTGCTTGTCACTCTGTTTCTCTCAAACTGCATTTTAGACAGTGAGTAAGCCTTGCTTCAGTATTTTTCATCCATTGGGGAAGATGGAATATTGTCTGTTTCACTTTTTGTTCCTAATGTGATTTAAAATAATTATCTTAACACTTAATTTGGATTAATTAATTACATTAATAAGCAATGACTAATTAATTTGTAACAGCAGAGACTTTCCAGTTTCCAAACACTCATGATTTTAGAATATTTCTTGCCCTTTGTATCTTCCTTGCTTATTTGTTACTCTATTACACTAATAATGAGTCAATTTCTTGCTTATTTGACTATAATCAAAAAGTCATGCTGAAACCAAACTGCCTAGGGATTTTTTTTCAGTTATATTCTCTTTTTCCAAGCTTCTTACAGAAGTTATGTCTTCCTGACCTGTTGTCAAGCCAGCCTGTTAAGCATATTGCAATCTTAGGTTGAGAACCTACTGTTGTGTAATAAATTAGACATTAGGGGCAGATCTGACAGCGAGCTGAGGAGCTAAAATGCCAGTTCAGGCATCTGAAGTCATAGAAGATATCTTGAGTTGGAAGGAACCCCTAAGGATCATTGACTACAAGTCTCTGTTTCATGCAGGACTACCTAAAACTAAACCATATGATGGAGACCATCATCTGAAAGAAATTGGAAAAAATAACTTAGATGTTGAGGAGACAGTTTTTCATCCTTGACCTTTCAAAGATAATAGGAATGCCCTAGGATTTTGATTTAGCCTAAATTCTAGTTAAGGCCTAGTGCTTTAGTTATTTCTCTTACATTGCTAAAAAAAGGGTTCTCACTTTGGCCTATGATTTTACAACACAAATGAGATACAAATAGAAGAATTTTTTCTAGCTCTGATAATTGATGTTGAGCTGTGTTAACCCCATGTTTGCAATAATGTGTAACAAAGCAACTGAGCATTCCTCATAGGGCTCTGCTGGGGTTTTGAAACAGTCTCAGGTCAGATCTTTCTTTACATTGAGATTTTGTCACTGTAGTAAATAAAAGACAACTAAGCAAGCAAACAAACCCACCAAGCCAGAACTCCAGAGTGCCTTTTAGAGGATCCTGTCCCATTTATTGTTAACAACTGTAATTTTTTAAAAAATAAGGACTCTTAGCATATTCTTAATTTTCATTTCAAGCAAAAATATTACAGCTGAAGTGATTATGCTTGTCCTGGTTTAGGAATGGTATTCTTCAGTTTAGTGCTCCCATGTTGCTGCTTGCTCTCCCTTCTCTCCTGAGGGTGGCTGGAGAGAAGAATTGGAAGCATAAAAGACAAAGATCACAGGTTGAGATAAGAATAATTTACTGGAAACAACAATGAGATAAGAACAGTAGCAGCAACAATACTAATGAGAGAGGCTAGAAGAGAAGAAAGGATCCACACAGAAAAAAGCCAACCTGGTAATAGAAAATATTGGATTG
Source organism: Geospiza fortis (assembly GCF_000277835.1). NCBI lineage: Eukaryota > Metazoa > Chordata > Aves > Passeriformes > Thraupidae > Geospiza > Geospiza fortis. Next base: position 2,599,347 of record NW_005054316.1, on the reverse strand, counting down.
CTCTCTCTGCCATGTTTCCTCAAGAAGCAGAAATCCCTTCTTGCTGGAAATGTCTCCCTTTTCCCCACTCCCAGCAATTAAGTGAGGCGTTATAGAATAACCTCTGTGTCCTTGCCATGCCCCCTCCTGGTTGCTGCAAAAAAAATTATCCTGTCCTGGCTGGAACCAGGGTAGTGCTGTAGAGTCAAATGTTAAAAGTCCAACGAATTGTGATGTCAATAAATTGGCAGAATGGTACAAAAAGCCCGGGGGAATATACTATGAATAACATTAAAATCCTGAATGCAGTGAAATCAGTGGGGATTTTACCATTCAACATGACAAGGTCCCATTGAAACAGAATATTTTGTTGCTTTTCAGTATTTATTTTTTATTTATACTGTGGTACTATTCAGAGGCTCAGTTTTTTATTCATAGAAGAGTTGTAAGTCCCAAAACTAATTCAAAAGTTTACACAAATGAGCATTGTTTGCCTTATTATTCTTACTATTTCTTGTAGCAATGTCATGTGTCAACTCAGAGGACAAAAGCAATATTGTGACTCAGCGAGTGGCACCATATTTCATGTAAGTGAGCACAGAAAAAGCTATCTAAAAACTGAAATTTGTTTGCAAAAATTATTTGCTGAATAATTATGAACATCAAGAACACTTAAACAAAATCTGGACCATTGCAGAAGACGGCAATGAGAAAAGCAGCCAAGAGCAAGACAAAGTATCTCGTGCAGAGTTCTGTAGTGCCACAGCAGAGCTGCCACTGCTCTTCAAGCTGCATCTCATCAGGCTGCCTTGAGTACTTCAAGTTGCTACAAGTTGCTGCTGTCCTGTCTAAATAAACCACTTAAAATAAATTATTCAGACAATTCAAAATCTCAGAACACATCGGTTTCATAACACGCACTAACTCCAGCAGTTTCCAACTGTCTGTCACTCCTTACATGCACTTTAAAAATATTTTTAATCAACATGTTTAATCATAGTAACAACACAGAGACAAACAAATGTTTTACAAATGTTTAAAATCATAGAAAAAGAACAACTAAATTAATACATGTGAGTTACTTTTTCTCTGTGGTTTTCTTGTTTGAAACATACCAAGTAAGACAAGGTATAAATTTGCTGCCAGCAATTTCTCCAGTTTTCTCATTCTGCCTAGGTTTCCCTATGGCTGAATGGCAGTAGAATAAACTAGATTTAGAAGGAACTACCACAGTTCTGTGCTATGTGGTGTCCTGCTGGGTTTCCCACGTGAAGTTGCCATTTAACCAAATAAATCAAATACAGCGTTATAAATCCAAATACATTTTAAACGCTCAGCCTGATTTTCATATTATTGGAGAAAAACACTGTCATTTTTTTCTTCTCACTGAAATTATTTTAAAAGAGGAAGAAAAATCTGCAGAAAATGAGGGCTCTAGCTGGGTTCTATATAGAGTACCTCCCCCCACACCCCATACCCCAATTTCTGCCACATATTATCACCAGGCATTTAAAGAAAACAAATGCAGAAAATAGAAATATTTATATTAACATCTAGAGCACCATGAAATAGAGATAGAAATTAAATTCTGTGGATGTTGGTTCCTTAAATGGGATACAAAATTCCTCTTACATTACTTAACTTTTTGCTTTATGGAGCATAAGCTTGACACAGCCTTAGGTCAGGATAAAAATATTAAAGACTACATCTTCTGTTGGGTGTCTGCTTCCACTTGAGAAGGCCTCCTTGCCAGGAACAAATGCTGACAATCTGATCCACTTTGAGATCCATTCAAGACTCTGCTTGCCCAGATTTACTCTGAATTTTAACATTATGGCTGACCAGTTTATACTACTAAAATGGTGATTTAGATTTTAGCTATAGTTTCAAATTGTGCTTTTCTCTCTCTTTTTAAAAAAAAATGATTTCATTTTTTTCTACTACAAAATCATTGTACCTTCTACCAAACAAGGTTTTGAATAAAAAAATTCTGCATTACTGAAAAAAACAAGGCTTTTTCATTAAATTACCCTCAGTGATGCAATGTTTGACTTACTCCATTTGGGATTTGGTTGATGCTGAGTGAGCTTGCTGATCTACTACAAAACTTATTGTGAAAACTCAGCAAGTACTCTGGATCTACAATGCTTCAGTTCTCTTGTAATGAGATTATAAAAGTATTTATCTCACAGAAGCTTCATAAAACTCAGCACTCCAAAGAATGGGGGTAGTGTAAATTACAGTAGAGAGAAGATAGACAACTGCTTGGACAAAAAATAGAGGAGAAAAAAGCTGTTTCTGGGACAGTGCCAAAGGGCCTCAGTAAATTTATTCAGAAGTAGGCTGAACCTAATTTCCTTGTTTGTTTTTAAAGTCTCACTGAGGATTTATGTAGCTTGCAGTGCTTGTTGTCAGTAGTTTTAAGTGGCCATGTCCATCCAAATTACAAGAAGATTTCAGTCATGGAAATACCTTTTACTTTTTTTTTTTTTTCATAATCTAAAACGTAGTCTGTACCTCCATACATATATTATTGTAAAAGGACAGAAAAGTTCATATGTACTTCAGGATTTTGTAAAAGCAAACTTTTGAAAAACTTGAAATCATTATAAAATCTTTCCCAGACTTGTGTTTGTTTTTTCAAATGCCAGTGAGGGTCTGTATACATTATAGAAATATATTCCTATAAAGCAAAACAGGGACAAAAAGCCCTTGATCCAAATGTGTTGAAAATGCCACATTTTTCTATGGCACGTTTGTTCAGCTGCTGTCAATAAGGTCATTATTTAACTGTTTTCTAGATGGAGACAGTTTATCTATAAAAATGTTTTATTTTGTTTTTTAAAGGACATAGTTCAGCTTTGACTTGGCTTTTTCAGTGGAGCACAGCAAATCCTTTTTCTACAAACAAAATGTTCTAATTTACTGCCCTCAATAAGATCCCCAGGCTTGCTTAAATTGTTCAAAGTGTTAGAGGTGCAACCTATGCCAAAAACTATACTAGAATAAATATTGCATATATTTTCAATTTGTGGGTGAATGTAATGCAAAACAATTTTGGTTGTTAGGCACATTGCAGGCAGGCTCTGCAGGCTTCCCACACACATTGCTACCAAAGCACTTCAGTCCTGACAGTTAACACCATATGATGTTCCACTCTTGAATTACTTTATGAGCAGCAACCGCCAACTCTGTCTGCGAGTTTTGGAATATTCAAACCCTATAGACCTGATGACTGGTTGGATTTTTTGGTTTGTTTTCCTTAGCACCCTGCTCTTTACACACTATGAATGTCTGCTTGCTGTGAAGGATTTCTTCTGCATACTTTGCCTCCTGGAAAATCCATTTTGCTCAATTTACTGTCATTTACAATCATGGGGCAACTCCTTTTTTCTCCAGCTTCTATTAATATAATAAACTTGTGTCTACTGAGACTATGAATATATAAGTTGGTCTTCAGTCTTTTCCTAAAATTTCTTAGCACTTATAAAAATGGTTAACCCACTGTATATGTTGACTCAATTGACTATATGAAGAGATACACTCAGTGAATTGAAATGAGAATGGCCAAAATTGACCCCAACAGAAAAAAAAAAATATTCTTCCTCCAGCAGTACTGGAAAGAAAAAGCAGCAGGTTGTGGGGAGGGAAATAATAGTATGCCTGGTTTTATGTATTAATTTAAATTTATGTTGGCTCATTCTTTATTACACACCAGAAATTTTCCAGTTCTGTTCCACAGTGGTCAGATGAAGAAACTTTAGAGAATGGAGAAAACAGGCAAAGTAAGGGTAGACTGCTTTGGAAAGACACTGGAGATCAATGAATGTTTTATTTTATTCAATGTTGCCCTGTATCATTTGTCCTATGAGAGCTCAGCATCACCTGTGGCTTTGGAGCATTTGTCATAGCAACCAAACAAACTGGTACATGCCTAACAAGGCAAAGTGTTGTCCAGTCATACTTCCTTCAGACTCTTGCTGTCAAAAAAGATTTGTAATAAAGATTAGAAATAATAAAGCTATAGCTGTAGTCTATGTGCAGAGAAAGAAAATTAAAAAAAACCTACTAGCACATATATGTAGAAATAATTTTGGAAATAATGTTGGAAATGTAATCTATATACCCATAGGACTGGAGAAAGACATTAAATTAATGGTCTCAGAAAGCCTACATACTACAGCAAAATCAAAAAATACAGAGAAACATATCCAGCTGAAGCAGTGCAGGAAATCCTAATTTTATTCAAAATTTGTAAGTTGAGTGAAGATTTTCTAAGACAATTTACACTGAACCCAGAGTTGAATCAAGCTCCTAAGGCGTTACGGGTGTTTTCAGAAACAAGTCCTGCTGCAGTGTACCACCAAGAGAATGCTGGCTTTTGGGTGGGCATTTAAATAATTTTTAAGCACATGATCCTCTTTAAATGAACAGAACTCATTAATTTAGGTCATCTGAAACATCTGACAGCTTTTCCTGACCACTTTGGCCAGTGTTGCTACAAGAACCTCTCTTCAGTCTTATGCCTCTACCAGAGTTGGAATCTGTAGTTTACAGCTTAAGGTTGTCTACAGCACCTGTCCCCTGCACTTCACCAAGTCTGCTGGGTTGTACTCTTTCCTTCTGGTTTTGGGAAGTATGAAAGAGGTGAACATGGAAATTTGACAGTTTTATTGTTCAGCTTTGCTTGAACATGGTTAACATCTAAAATTAAAACCAAAGCATTTACAGGAAGAAAATAAACTAATAGAAGGCTGGTTTTAGTCCATCTGCAAACACCCTGCTTAAGTTTATTTGTTAGATGTCTCTGAGCATTTACTCAGTGAGAGAGATCATATTCATCCAGACAAAGTTCCTGAGCCCTGGTTCACTGTTGGGTTTTGCCTCTGTTTGTCCAAACCTGTTCATCAGGTTCATGAGGACACTGAGCCCAACCTTTGCAGACCAACAGTTGTATCATTGCCATTAATGACACTCAAAGGTTTGCTAAGGTGTGACCGGTCTTCAGTACATCTCCTTTCCTTGTTTTTAGGTTTAACTAAAAGAATTTATTTGCAAAGTAAGTGTCTCATAAGCCCAGTCTGTTTTGCTGCTTTGCTGAGCCTCAACTCAGAGCAGCTACTTGCTTCACTGTGTTGCCCTCCATCCTTAATATCTGTTCCTTCCATCTTTCATATTGTTTAGATAGTGCACATCCTGTCTTCAGTTTGAATATATTATGTTTCAAAGGACATATTCTATGCAAGAAATTCCTGCATGCAGATGCACTTGGATGGACAATTGCCTGCCAGCATCTTTCACCCGTGCTTCCTCTTTGAGCAGCAAGAGAAATGAGGTGAAATGGCAACACTGTCCTGTAGTCATTACAGGTCTGGGAAATTTAATCTTTACCCTGTCTCACTCCTTTCCTTTCTTCAATCACAAATACTGATGGGAGGCACAGAAAATTTGTGCCATTCACACACCCACCACAAGCAGATACAGTAAGATAAGAGTTCAATGATCCAGAGAAAACAATCCTGATAATCCTTGTTAAAGGCAAGGGAAGCAACAGACATCTAGCTGAGCAGACAGTGGTGCCCTAAACGGCCATCAGAAAAGGAAGAGAGGTCTGGGAGAATATTGATTAAATGGCAATTTAGGAGGCAGCAGGACTGATGTACTGTTCATGTTGACATAGTTCAACGATCTTTTCTACCCTGTGACAATCATGCTAATCCTCTTTGTGAGCCTTATTCACCCCAGCCTGGCTTCCTGTGTAAAACACCTGCATCAAAAACCTGCATGAAATAGCCTTTTGTTACAGCACTGCTGTTTTGGGCCTAACCATCCTTCCATAGGAAAATAAGGCAATATTCAAAGACTGTTACTTGCCAAAGAAAACAAAACAAAGTGGCAATTCCCATGTTAGCCTATCAAGATAAAACAGCATTACTTGCGTATAGGAAAGAAATTAAAAGTGCTTTTAAGTGTAAGAATTTTGTTCATTCATCATTCAGGGAAAAGAGCTTTCACATGGGGGAAAACAAAAAAAGCTTGTCTGTGTTGTCCTGCTTATATGTGGCAAGAGAATCCTACCTGTTCTTGGCTCAGAGTGAAAAAGCAAATTCATTCAACTGCAGACAATAAATGACCTGGACAAAGAGAGCTGAAAAAGTCATGCACTACAGGAATCCTGTTGTGTGTACAGGATTACTCCTTTATTATTAAACATTCTGATTTGGAGGAGAACAGATGAAACACAATATACCTGCAACAAGATTCAGTATGTGAATTGCTCAAGGCAAAGATCAGGATGAGGATTTTTTTAGTATTTACACATATCACAACCACCACTGGAATTTATGGGGACTAATACAACACAAATGTGATTGCTTCTAGTACTATTCCTATGGTAGTAAATGCTATTTATAGGGAACAGAAAACTGATAAAAGTCTTCTGTAAAGGAAAGCCATTAAAAATGGCTGTAAATTACATGGGATATAATGAGATTACAGCACTTGGCAGTTAAAGTTTCCTCTCTCCTATGGTTAATTGCTGAATTAAGCATAGAATGGCAGGTAAGGGGGCTGACATAAGATGTTGATCCAATTTTCATGAGAGCTATATAATTTATTTTATTATGGAAAGAGGTTAAATTGTGATCAGTAGTGATCCATTCAGCCCAGGCTAACGTGCTGTATCTGGCATAGATGCATAGCTATCTCATAATTACCAGTGCAATCCTGACAGCTATCCCTTTAATCTTGAGCACAGCCTTGGGAGTATGAGTGAAAGAGGTGCCTCAACTTTGGGATTGCATGGATCTCTGCTCTTCAGCATGGCTTCATGCTGATTTTTTATTGGGTTTTCAGTATCTCCAAGCAGCTCAGCAATGCAGCCTGACATTGACTGCTGCAAATTATAGAGCAGAGTCACAAAACTGGGATAATGTTTTGTCTCTCCAAAGTTGAATTTTCATCATGCTGACAGTGGGCTCATCATTCAAACCAGACTGAGCCTGGGCACAAATATCTCTTTCTGTATTAATGGATATTTCTGAAGTAAAGTCTGGAGTCAGACCCTTTCTTGTGATAAACTTTCCTACCTGAGGAGTGAGATCCCTACCTCTTAAGCTCTAAGCAGCTCTTGTTGCCAAGCACTAGACCCAGACACTTAAGAGCTCCTCTCTTGAATGTGGTATTATGTCTCATTCCTCCCTGCTCTCCCTCTTCCAGACCAGTTACCTCTCCAAATATCAAGTGACACCATTCCCTCTAGTCATTAGTTTCTCAACTCTGTGTTGCATCTGGTGTTTATCCCATTCCCCATGCTATCCTGGAAAGGGAAGGAGGTACTTTCCAACATGCGCCATTCTCCCAAACTTTTACATGGATTAGCAAAATGCCAAATTTCCCCTCTTCCAGTCTCCTTCTGTCTGTTTCTCATTTCTTTTCAAATATGCAGCTACTTGAAGATGCCCTGGCTAATATGCTGACATGAGACTTGCATGTCATGCTGACATGCTGTAATCTTGTAGGGGAGAAATGAAACAAAATCTTATTGTTTAGAAATTAAAAAGCATAAATTGTTCCCTCCCCCCTCTGTATTTCCTTGCCAGTTTCCGATTTGATTGCTGGCTTCATTTTTTATCCCTCTTGCACACAGCATGCTCCTGAAAGATTCTGTGTACTTTTTTGGATGCAGAAAGCTGTAACGTTCCACCCACTGCATTGCAGTTGTGACTGAGAAACAGTCTGCAAAATATATGGGATTCCCAGAAGATCTGAAACACCATTATAAATATATTTAATGTTAATATCCTATGCTAATGTTTATTTAGGAATCATATATGGTGTTAAATAGTGACATTATTGCTCACCACAAGGACTGTGCTTTCCTCCTTTATTTGAAAAGGTTCACTATGTTTTTATTTCATTTCAGTTTGACTTTTGTGAAAACAGCTAGCTGCTTATTTCTTAGTGACTGCTCTCTTTCTGAAAAAATGTTGTGTAAAAATATGATTTATGCCCAAAAGGCAAAGCTTGTCTTCACTCTGAGCCCAAGTGAAAGAAATACCCACTTTAGAATGGTCCTCTTCTTTCTTGGCAAGTCTGGCTTGTGAGCCATCACTACATGTAGTATAGAGGAGCTCACAAAAAATTTCTCAGAAACAACTACCCTGAAGCAGCTCTCAAAGGGTCTGAAGAGTAAAGCCCAAGCCACAACAAAAGGTCAAGAGGTGGATAGAATACTGTAGAGAATATAAATTCATGAGCTCAGATTTTCTCCAAAACAGAATACAATCACAGGAAACAAAGCAACCATGTAACTTAATTGTGTTGTCAGCAGATGAAATTTTCGCGTTTCATACTTCTCATGTATTCCAAAATTATTTTTCTAGCAGTATGAATATAATATAATCTAACAACTGATGGACCTAGCCATTATATGCTAATTTAAATAAGATTTTCTTAACTGTTTTGCAGGAGTTTAAAATGAAGGAGCCACAGTACAAAGAGGAACAGCTTTAGACATGTGTCTCGCTGGAAGGGGAGGGAAGGCAGAAGGAAAGGGAAGGAGTTGAAGGAGGCAGAGAGAGGGAGGGAAGAAGGGAGTAAAAGAAACTCCCTCTTAATTTCTGTCCCTACACATCCCCACTGAAGCAGAAAGTGATGTAATAGCTTACTTTTTGTACTTTTTTTTTCCAGAAAATTTGCAGTAGATTTTGTTTCCAAAACTCTTATAGCTGGTATACAGAAGAATGTTATAACAACAGAATTCATGACATATTCTTCCTTCTGTATTGTCTATTTGAAAAACTAGCTCTGTCAAGAACTAGTTTATTATGTGAAGAAAGTGCTCACTTTATTTTCTGGCTAGACACAATTCATTGTTTTCCCATGGGTGATGACAGATCTCCCCCCTGTTACAGCTGAAAGCTGGCAAACAGCTATTTGATGGTGTTAAAAAACCCTATAAGACAAATAGAGAAAATATAAGCCTGATTTAGAAACTCCTCTAGAATTTGAAAGGCAAAAAGTTGTTTGTTTACAGGTTAATGGGGTACTAGAAAACAAAGCTGAGTGAAGACTATTTCAACATTCACCTCTTATGTATACAAATAATTTTGGGTGTGTCTTTGAAAATCTCTGTTATGAAAAGATTTCTAAGTGCAAAGCATAGTTTGGGGTTTGGTCTTTTGAGACTTATAGTCCCTGCCTGTAAGGATAAGATAATTATAACCATATATATCACAAGAGTATTTTATGAAAGTTTGATAGATTGTTTTACATTAATTTGATGTGTGCACCTATGCAAAAGTCTCTCAAGAAAACAAAGCATTACATTTTCTGCAGTATATTATGTCTTATAATTTTTACATTCCTTCATATTAGGTGATGCTAACCTGCTCCTGAAACTTCTTGAAAAGTCAGAAAAGCATTACTGGGGGACTGTGGTAACAGTGATTCAGTTGTGATTCAAATTCAGAAGACCTTTTAGTCTCCTATTTCTATCAATGAGATAAAATGACTATATAGATAATAAGAAAGGTGTGCCTTTGCTCTACAAAAGAATTATTTGCTTTGAGTTAATATTATAAAAAAGGCTTCTTAAGTGAAGTGGCAGGGCATTCTGAAATTAGCAGATAAAGCAGAATTCAATATTTATTGCCTTTGGTAGGAAAGCTGATGAAGGATTCACAGATATATTGGCCATGCTTTGCAGAAGACACATCAAACATTCTTCACCAGGAATAATCTACAGACTGAATTCAGTATCTTTCTCTTTGAAAGAGAGGTGGTGGTAACAAATCTGCCTTTAACAGTTTTCATTTTGAAAGATTATAGAGTGATTGGAATAAAAGCAGTGAAACTATAATAGGCTTTTCTTTCTCTCTATTTGGATGTTGAAACCAACATTCAACACTGATTTAAAACTGATTTCTTAGACTACATGGAAATCTTGCCAGGTATTTATCATCTTGACCAAACCCAGCACAGTATATCAGAAAAAAATTAAATCACATTTGATTCTTTGATTATCCTTCTCCTGAAGAAAGATTTTGATCTGGGTGGCTTAATAAACCAGAAGCACAACAGTTATCTATAGGGTCACATTCTGTAGTTCTTTGCTGCTTTAGAATCACAGTATATAAAAATGAAGAAAAAACCTACCTGGGATCTGGGAAAATCTAAAGAGTAATGAAGAAGATTTTGCATGCAAACAAATAAAGCAGGTATATATTTTTTCCAGAAAATATTTGCTCCTATAATTTAATGTGCATTTAAAAAAGCCATTCATACATTCCTCAGTCATCTACAAGAAAATTTCTGTGTGGAATAATTATGGAGTAAGGCCTTTGTCTGTTAATCAGAGAATGGTTCATGTATATGAGCAACTTAAAAAGTAAAGTGTGCAGATTTAAGTACATATTATCTCAAACCATCTGAAGTTATTTTTCAGCACAGAAAGCCAGGCTACCTATGAAATCTTTTTTGTGACTGTATATACCTGTCAGCAATGGATGATGATCCCTGGCTGAGTCAAGACCTGAAAGGCACTGACAATAGTTTGTCTCACCTTTTTATTTTCCACTGCAACCCTGATGCTAGACTCTTTTTCATTGGTGTTTGCTTTTAGCTTTTCCTTTTTTCCTACAAAATGGCAGCATCTATTTATGTTCTTCCTTAATCTTAAGGTCTCAGTATAATGCTACACTATGCTATAAACTTTGATGAATCCTCAAAATACTTGACATTTTCATGGTGATTATTATATTAATGTGAAAAAAATCCAGAGTCTCACATCAAGATAATTAGTAAGGTGATCTTCTGGTCCCATCCATAATCACATCTCTGTTCATATATATAATGAATTATTTCTTCAAACCCAAGCTTTTTAATTTCAGCTACAAAAACTTAACATAAAAACACTGACACCAAGGAACAATTACTGTGTTTTCTAAGACCCCATTTTCCTGCACATATTCACAAAGGCTGCAGATATAAATTTTTTAAATCACAAATATTTGCAACAAAGTTTTAAAAAATTATTTCAAATATGTTTTAATGAAGATAAGGTGGTTGAAGAATGGTTTTCCAGTTGCAGTTAGGAACATCAACTGTAGCACACTTTCAAAAAACATGCATTAAAAAAAAAAAATTCATCCCTGAGCTTAAAAAATCTTCAGCAAAATACAGTTGCCATTCATTTTTCAATATCTGATAATAAAATAGGTGCGAGAATGCCTCAGAAAAATGCTGAATTGAGTCAGCTTTTGAGTTAACTATTTATCCTGATTAATTGTAAAATTGTCGGTGTATTTTGTGGGGGATTTTTAGGTCCTTGATAGACAACAAGGTTTGAAAATTCCCCTTAAACAGAGGAAAAGAATGTGAAAAGAAAGCCATTGGTGCAGAATAAAAGACATTTTTAAGCTGAATTCTGTATTTAATGCTAATAAATATGCCATATTAATGATTCAACAAGAAACTCGTACGGAGGTTTTCGCATGCAAAAAGCAGCAGAGCAGCTTTCCATGGCTACTGCTCCTTCCCTTTCACACCCGCCTCGTCTGCCAGCTGGATCTATCTTGAAGGAGAGACCTTAAATCCCTGCAAGCAGACTGTAAGGCACATGCAGTAGCAGCAGTGCACTGACATTTGCTAAGCACCAGCGTCCCTCAAGTGACTGGGAGCGAAGCCATTGACGTCACTGAACAATAGGCAAAATATTTCCTCCTCCTCCATAGTCCTGAACTGTAAACACCCAGCTTGCACACAGCAGGCTGAACATTTGGGGAGAGGCGGAAAAGGAGAATGTGAAAAACTCTCAACTGATGCTGCTGAAAACAAGCAGCTGTTCCTCCATAACCAGTCTCTCCTTATTCCTTCCATTTTGCTGTGAGGATTGCTGGTTCCCCCTTAACGTAGGTCACACAGTAAAGAAGATAAAGCTAAAATAAACTATGAATAAAACTTTGTCTACTGAACTCACAAGGAATTTTCTGAAGCAAAATGCCTATTAATTACGAGTTTTAAAAAACACACTCCTTTTCTCCCTCTTTCATGGATAACTGTAGTATTGTAACAGTTATCCATGTACTTTGGACAAGGTGTGGTGCACTGAATGCAAGTGAATTTCCATCTCAGTCACTGTCTCTTCATGCAGCTACGTTATTGCAAGCTGAAGAGAAAAAAACCCCATAGATCGTAATTATAATTATAAAATCACATAATCAGTGTATGATCTAGATTCACTGTAAAAACTGGTTTAACCCCTTGAGTTGGAGAGTTATGGTTATGGCATAGGCAGAAAACAAAAGGGCAGAGTTAGTCCTGAAAATGAAAATCCAACTACAGCTTTTTGTGAATGTATTAAAAAAAATAGTGATGCATGAAATCATTAGGACTTGCCAGTTATTTGACTGAATGTTGTACAGTAATATGAACAGTTAAACAGTTCTGGTATGTTATAAATTAATGGAATCTAATTCAGCTCTTTTCTTTGCAGCTGCTTGGAAGCACCTGCAATCTTATAATCTTCCCTGTTTTCAGAGCATCCCATGGAAGATCCCTGGAGTGCAGAAAAAGGAGACTGCTAGAAACAGGGAGCAGAGTGATGCTGAAAAGAGGTCAGAAATGCTGTACCTCTGAAAAAGCTCAAGAAAACCACTGAACCAGGGAGCCCTGGAAGCTTATGTAAGCCATTTCAGGGAATGAACCAGCTTATTTGGTCCATCAATGTGAGCTAGAGAAATTAATCTCACCAGGAGTCTTCAGCCTTGGATCCAAAAGCCAGCATTGGAAGAAGCCCTCAGATATAGCTCCATAAAGATATCAGTTTTGTTTTTAGAGCCTTGACTGAAAAAATCAGCTTGATGTGCCTGGAAAGGCTTTAGGAGTGCTCAAAAAAATAAATTCTTTTGCCACCTGATTGGTAGCTGAAGAGTCATGTATATGGACGTCGAAGTGATCCATGCAAACCATAATGTCTATCTTCCTTTTGCCTCATTTAGGCTTTGCTCACTTGAGCCAAGGTGGTGAATAACCCCCGTTGGACATATTTGTTCTCAAACTAAGATGAAAGAATCACCAACATTTTCTGCAGAAGGCAGCATGTAAGAGCCAGGGAGGGGCACACTTTTCCCTCTCCAGTGGGGCTCTCTGTTGAATGAGGCTGTTAGGTGGCACATCACATTTGCAGCATGTATTGATTTATGATTTCAAAATGCTGAACAAACAGTAATTTTTTGCTAACAGACCATAAGCAATTGCTCATTATTACCTCTTTAATATGCAGGAAAAGTAGGTGAGCAAATAACCTAGTTTGCTGTTCAATTACTCCAGTGTGTCACGATGCTGCACTAATGTGGCTCCGTGTCCAGCTGCTCTGCTCGTGCTGAATCAGCTGTGCTGTTGAAAGTGCCCAGCTGAAAAAGAATGAACCTCATCACCTCTCCAGAGTGTGCAGCAACAGCACACACAATTAATTGCACTTCTGGGGCTTGACACCTACTGTTCCACGTGTTTTGCTCCATTTGTCAACATGCTGGCCCTGAACCTCTGCACCCTATCTGTTCTTTCACACAGAAAACAGCGGCTGAAATGCAACTTCTCATCTTACCAGAGAAAAGGCCTGTGGAAAAATAACATTTTCCTGGCCTGCTTTCGTTTTTTTCCTCTTTGCCGTTTTTCGTCTTTGCATGAGCTACTCCCTGCAGCTGAGCTAGATGGCAATATCAAAATAAGTAGTGAAAAAAAGTAGCTAGATTAAATGAATAAACTGCTGCCTGACATGACCATCTCACACAAATACGTGTAATACCAGCTAAAATGCTATGTTTTTGATCTGATCAAATCTCACTTTTTCCTTACCTACGCCTGAACAACCACCTACAACAAAAAGCACAGCATGCCTTATTGGGGACTAGGAGAGCCTTTCGCAGCTTTGGGAAGCCAAGTATGCTGAGATATAGCCTGAATTTAGTAAGTGTACCCTGGGCTGTACAGCTGAGAAGGTCTCAGACCTTTGTGTATGCCCCAGTTGTATCCTAGTCCCAGAGAGGTGTTCAAGTGTCTTTAGGAATATTGTTTTCTACAGGGGGAAAACTCAGGCATCTGGATTTGAATGAGGCCAAGACCCTAGGACAACCTGTAAAAATATTTGCCACTCAGTCTTATGTCTATCTTGGCACCTTCCTTGAGAAGTACTGTTGCTGAAAGCCAAGTGCAGACTAAGAGAGGGTTACATACTCTTTGGGGAACAGCCTAAAAGTACAGCCTGGAATGTTAAGTACATTTACTTCATTCATAGTAATGCATTTTTAAGCATACCTTTAGGTGAACATTTGTGCATTTAAGTTTTACTAGTGCAAATGCTCAAAGAAAATACATCTTATTTTGGTTGCTTGCCCACCCTGATGTGAACATCATTTGATACATTCATGGTAAATTCCAAGGTTTTCCACCTTTCCCCTTTTGCACAGCTGAAAACATATTTCTCAGAAAATATTGTATATAGGACACACAAACATTTCTAGCTACTCCCTGAACATGTAAGTTGAAGAAATAAGGGATGGGGGAAGGAGTGACAGAAAGAAAATCAAAGGAAATATTCCCACACAGAAGGAAACGCCTTTTGCATTGTGATACCTCCATGTATAGTTGAATGGATTTTAGACAAATTTGCCTTCAGGCAGAGTCTGAGAAGAGAAAATGCTGCAAAAGTACTGGAAAACTGTGCACTCTAATGAAGTCTCCTACAATTTAAACTTCAGTGTATTTGTGTAAAATTAAAAGTTGAAAGATTTCCTCTTTTCCATCTGAGCTAAAATGAAAGCATAATATATCCAAAAGAATATAAGCAGCATTTTCCCATCCATTAATTGGACCTGTGACAATCAGAAAAACCAAAGGTAAAGCTAAGCCACATGTGTATAATTCAAAACATGAGCAGATTCTTTAACTTATGCACAAAGTGCCAGGGAATACTTTGGTAAATAACATCTCTGCCCTCCCACGAAACTACAGCAGAATCATTGCATGGCTGCATTTTCAAAGGGTTATGTATCTTTAAACAATAGTGTCTAGAAATTTGTTTTAAAGATCCTGCTTTAGGTTCTACCATGTTATAGGCATGTCAGCCATGTTTAATTATGGCCTTTCTTTGATGAGTCCTTCAGCAGTAATAAGAGGAAAGTTTATTAAAAAAACAGGTTTCTATGTGTTTATAAATTCTTGGCATGCATGGTTTAATTATTTAGGTATCCTTATTAGGATTTGGAAATCTGAGCTTTTGACTCGGATTGTGAATTTTGTGAATTGCCAAGTATGGTACAAGTCTAGAAGTCTAGACTGAATGCATGTGAAGTATTGATATCAAAAGCAAATGGAGAAAAAAGATCCTCTTCACAAGACAGAGTTTTGACATGGAAACCAAACCATTCTTTGCATACCTTCTTGAGTTTCTCTGGATATCACCTTGAAACCATATTGCTGTTGACACATAAGAATTTGCTGATTGGACAGTGTTTCTAGTCCTTATGCAATATCTAGATATTTATTCCCAGCACAGTTATTTATTCTTGGTACCTTTGTTGTAACCATACAGTGGACACAGCAGGCAAAAAAGTTTATATGGTATAGAAGTGATGGAAATTAGATCAACAGTGTTAAAAATCAGATAGAAAATGATGTTTTATACTTAGCTGTGGGTTTTTAAAATACTACTGATATACTTGCCTTAAAATTTTCTGCTGTAGTTCAGATAAACCTCAAGAGCTATAAAAATAAGGTAGTGTGCTTGGAATAAGTACTGCTTGGAATAATCGAGCCCAGTGGAGATACTGGGAGAAGGGTCTTGGTGATGCTTCAGATTTTAGAAAAGTCTAGTGGCAATGTAAGTTACTGCATACCTAGTAAGAAGTGTTTAGAAAACCTTAGTGAACTGCAAAAGAAAAGTTTAATTCAGTCTTTCATTGAGCACATACTTTAGCTTTTATCCAGCAAATACTGAACTGTAGAAACTTGATTATACATCTGTTGAAGTCAGTACAGCTTTGACACATTAAGGAAATTAACACAGGTAGGTCTATTGTTCTCACTCTGACTAATTGCAAGTTTAAAATTAGACATTAATTAAAGAACATTTCAATGTCCTTCTGCAGCGGGAAGAGAATTTGTTCCTACAAAACTTCCACTACTCACAGCTATCTATACAAGCAAAGCTTCTCTTCTGGTCCTGTGTCCTGTGTGGTCAGTCACAAGGATGAAATTTTATAGTGAGGACAGTGGATTTAACTCATAGAATCTTACAATACAGCCACAGTGATTACCTTGTATCAGGGCAAATTGGTAACATTTTCTTTATAATGAATAACAAAGACTTAGGGACCTACCGAGCCAACCTCCTAGGAAGAGGAGCCTGTAAATATTTGCTATTTCTTGCAGTTCTCCTAATATGTAGCAGAAAAAAAAATTAATTAATGTAAAATCCAAGAAATTTCATGTTGTGCACAAACCAATCTCTAATAAAAGCTAAGATGCTGATATGCAAGGTCATAGCAGCTGTTCCAAGACTTGGCTAACCCCCAAGGTTGCCTTGACATTCCTCATGTTATTTATAATTCTGGAAGCTAAGAGCAGATTTATTTATTTAATAGGAGGCTCGATCTATTGCTCCAGAGCTACTTTAGTAGAAAGTACTGATATACATCAAAGGGCAATGCTTATGGCTGGCTGAAACTGTAAGGCATGCAAAACCAAACAGACTGGAAGATCATCAGGAGTTTTGAGATGTATCTGTAAAGAACAACATACTTCTTTTGGCTGTAGGTTCACTGTAGGTTTAGATGAAGAACATAATTTCGTGGTTCATTTGCAACCAGGATGTTTATATAAAGTAAATAGCTGGAATTGAAAATTTGATTTTTTGCTTGCCAGTAATATCTCGAACCTGAATTGCATTTCAGGAGTTTAGCTCAGCAACTAACTTATACACAGATAACATTCTATATTCATATCTAGAACTCACTATCTTTCTCCTAACCTGATTATTTATTGCCATCAATCTCTCTCATACGAATTGCAAATGTAATAGAAACATGTTAGAAAATACTATGAAAACGTAAAATGCCTTCAGATAATTTTTAAAAAGCACAAAAGACAACCATGTAAACCCACAATAAACAGTATGATGAGGGAAAATTCAAGAAGGTATGAGATCACATCATAGCCTATTTAGAAGGCAATCTTTGTGACATTCAGCAATTAGTCTTCAGAGCTATCTAACTTCAGAGATAGACTAACACCGTGTATTACCCTGACCTAGCAACTGGTTCAGCTCATGAGGATGTGGAATGCAGTCATTCTGCAAGATAATGACCTAAGGGAAAAAACAGGCAGCTCAATATCATGCCAATATTTCTTTTCATTTCAAATTGAAGGTTCTCACTTTTTTATTACCTCTCTTCCTTCTTCAGTTTCTTTTGTTTGAGGATAACTGTATTATTTACAGAATTTTACTGTTCAAACTGCCAAGATTAAATTTAGTCAATAAAAAGAGTTTAAGAAAAGCACTCTACATTTACAGAAAAAATGGACATTAAATCAGGCACCTGCAAAAAGAGACCAGAAAATGAAGATTCAGACAGCTGCATTTATTTTCTTTTCATGAATTCTTGTCAGAAAGAATTGCTGTTAGTTGTGGCACTACTTGAATCCTGCTGTCAATTGAACTAAATTGTGAAAATTCTGCTGTTCTTTTGCTTTAAATGAAGGTAGCCATAAGAACGAGCAATTTCATTAACCAGATTTCTAGAGAAAGCTCCAAGAGAAAAGAAGTTCAGCCTTCACAGTAAGAATCAGGTTCATTTAGCTCCTGCCATATGCCACCAAAGCTGCCAAGGTTCAGATGTTGAGCATCAAACCCTCGGAGCAGACACCATACATGAAAATGCAGGGGAAAATGTGATGCATAGCTATCATTAAAGGCTTTGAGTCCTACTTATTCCTAACCAGGCAATTGCAGGCTCAAGCCATGTCATTTCCAACCTGCCACAGAGTCTTGACATTTTCAGCTTTGCAAAGGTCAGAAATCTGAAACAATGCCTTATCTCACAATAAATAGTTAAAGGCATGGACCCTTTGTGTGTCTGCATATTTTTTTATTAAAACCAATAGTGTTGTGGATATCTCAATGGGTTTTATTCTTTTGACAGAAATACTCACCTAATCTTTTCCTCAGAGAAAAAAATGTTTTTCAAAAATATACTTTAAATCAGACTTTTTGTAATTCAGGAATTCAGAACACATTTTTTTCTAGGTCATAAATTGACATTTTATTAATTCTTAAGCACTAGAATCTTTTTCATAATGGCATACCATTGTTAATCAGAGGGTCTCTTCTGTATTTCTTGGAATAAAGCCAAAGCAAAATCACATTATGCCTGAAGGGGAATGCAAATGATTTCTCTTGCTTATTGCCTATCTCATTTCAATATTGTAACTGAATATTTGAATTTTCTCTCCTAAATGAAATTAAAATTCTGTTTTATATACATACAGCTACCATTCCACTGCCCTCTACTGGAGAGAATATATCCTATAGCAAATTTATGTAAAAGTAATCTGTGATCGACTAGGGGCTGATGTTTCTGGACCCCAAAACGGGGTGTTCTTCTCCTGGGTGAAGCCTGCAAGCAGTTGACCAGTACATCCAAAGGCAGATGTTTGATCATTACCTGTCTCCAGCACAAATAAACATTCCATTCAAAAAAAGTAAAATCACCAAGTTAGGAAAACATGATGACAGCACAATTAGGTGCCCAAAAATTAGGATGTGCCAGAGGTAAAGTTTCATGTGGAAATGTGTCTCTAACTCCATGTGCATATGCATTTACAGTGCAGATTTTGTTTTTATGGAGGAAAACCTAATTGTTTTTCTGCACGGTTTAGGGGTGCTCTCAGATTTAGGTAGCTTTTTAGTGTGGTTAGTCATAAGTAAGGATTTGTCTGAACCTTCCCAAAATAATGGCAGGTGCTGCTCTTCTTTTTGTATTTGAAACCAGCTGTTTATGATCTATAAACATATGGTACAAACCAAATTCATAAATAAACTGAACACACAAATTCAATCTGAATTGTTTGAAAAATCTGTAATAAATTACTTTGCAGAATGACACATTAGAGTACCACTGACAACAGTGTCAAATAACTATTCAAAACTAGTATTTTGCATAAGCAAAAGGCAATTGAATCAGGACTTGCCTCACTTCAGGCAGCTAGGTGGTTATGAAGTGATAACTCATTCAAACAAAAAATTCAAATGAAAATGAGCAGATCTCTTTAATGCACTGTCACTGGCAAAAAATAATCAATATGATGGTCTAACATTTATCTTGCTGCATTACAAAATTTCTCCATGTTTTCCACTGGTACAGTTACTCTCTGGAAACTACTTTGTACCAGTCAAAAGCTGGTAAAAGAGACTGGAAAACAAACAGCATACAGAAACAATTCCTATATTCTTTCTTCTGTTTTCTATTTAGTTTGCAACGACAGATCTGCAAACCACTTTTCCTATTCTGAATTTATCTGAAGAACAGAGGGAAAAATGAGAATCAAAGATCTTACTTGCTTCAATTTGAGCTATTCTCACTAACTCAGATTTACTTACAGATTAAGAATGAAAAATTATATGTGCATTTCTAGGTTTAAGAAACTACATATCCTGTAAATGATGAGGCTATAAAATCCATTTGTAAAATCATTTGCTTTTATTTCAGCTGAAATTTTGCTGTAAGACAGCCAAATTTAGTCACAATCTATACACAAGAAATATTTTTGCTTAAAATAATACCCAGCATACAATCCAGTCATTCAAATTTTCGTCAAAAACTGCTATTGTTGTTCTCTTGCAGATGCTTTTTGTCAGACTAAATTTTATTTTACAGAGCATTACAGTAACAGAAGTAAACCCCCTTTGGCAAGAGTTTGTTAGAGACTGGAGAAGTCCTTCTCTTGTATTACCTGCAGGCAGCACAATGTTCAGCAAGTCCCTTGGATCCAAATGGATGTGGTGGGAAAATCTAATTAAACTGATTTTTTTTTTTTCTGGGGATGATAATTTTGCGCTGCTCTGGAGCAGAAATGCTAAAAAACCTGCGTTAGACCCAGCCGTGTTTTGCTGCTGAAAAATCAGGGTACAAAGAGTACAAACACAACAGGCTCCCAGACCTCAGGCAGGGGGATGTGTAACCTGGCATCACCAGCACAGTCAGGCAATGTAACTTCTTCACTTGAAGGCTTTATTCACAGTCCTTTAAGTCTTTTCGCTATAATTGAAACCCCTGAAGGAAAACAAAACCAATCCTGACTTGTGTTGCTGAGGGAAATTTGTGATTTGTTTGACAGATGCTCACCCGTTCTTCCAGGTCCCAAGGCTTTCCAGCAAATGAGCCACCAAGCTGTTCCCCACTGGTTCAGGCAGGAACATCTCCTGGTAAAAGAACACATTTTTCTCTCCCTTCAGCTGAACCTTTGCCCATCTTCATGTAGCAGGCCTCACCTTAATAGAGAGATTATTCCCTGTGTATTTAAATGCATTGGAAAAAGTAATTTCTGTAGAAGTACAGAATGATGTCATGCTTGTATCATTTCTCCCGCCACTCTATTTTGGAGGCAAGGACAGGATCCTGGTGTGTGCAGCTCAAGGCCATCTGACCTACAAGACTGATTGTCTCTTGGGCTTCCTCTCCTGGTTCTCAACACAGGGTAATAATAAACAGGAAGACCATGAATGTTTTGCCTAATATAATATTTGAAAGTAAGAGCATGTGATGTTGCCTTCATCAGTGATTTCCTCATCAATTTTTTGACATCATGGAATGCAGTGGAGTCTGGTGACAACCGCTGAAATGAAACTCGGTCTTAACTCTAAACAAAGTTACTGCTGCCTTGTGTGTGTACAGAACTAGCATGAGAATGAACAAAACCTCAGGCTAACTAGAAGGTACCAGGGGAAGAATGATTTAAAAGGAGATTTTCATTTCCAGAACTAATTCAAATCTTCACTAGCTAAAGCCAGGCACAATAATATTAACTGTTAGTCTTTTAACAGAACCTCACGACAGTGACACAGACAGGTTTGTCTGTAGTAAGATTTCTCACGTTTCTGCCTCATAATAGAAAAAACATTTTTCATTTCTAGAAGTTTTGGGAAAGACATAGTATTGATCTTGCACACATTTTTGTATCCTTATGAGTTATTAAGGGAAGCTATATTAACAAAAATTTCAGTATTAAAATATTTTGCTCTATGGTCATGGTGGGGGGAACAGAATAAATTGTTCTTCTGCCATGAAAATTCTCTTTTCTCAGAAGCTCCTCTTGGTTGATTGATTATATATTCCAATGATAAACATTGAAATTATAGCTTTCATGAGACCATATGGAGGTCTCCCTCATCTGTAGCTTGAACTGGTCAAAGGAAGGTTCTGAATCCTAAACCAAAACTCTTCCAGTTGACTTGGAAGCTCATACATGCAGCAGAACACCAGGCTGGTGAGCTCTTTCCAGCCTGTGTTGCCAAGGAGATGAGGAACTGGTTTTGGAAAGCGATGTTTAGTACATTTATATAACAGGGAGTTGCAGGTTTCAGTGCTGCAAGTGTACAGATTTCTGCAGTAATATATATTGGATATATTAGAGATGGCTGTTTTTTTCCACAAAAATAACACCAAAAACAACAACCAAAAAACCCCCAAACCCAAAAACAAAAAACAAACAAACAAAAACATATGTAGGGGAATAAGTGAAGAAATACTTGAGAGACTGTTAAGAGAACTTTTTTCAAATTGATATTTATTTATCTTTTGCTCTCATTTGGGTAATCACTAGCACTGAAGGAGTCAAAAGGTTCTGAAGACAAGAACTGACATACTCAGCCAGGCCCACAGAAAACAATGCCTGATGGTTGTACACTGCTCCAGACCCATTCATGTGGCCAGCCAAGAGGCAACAGCCATCTGTCCAGTGAGGATTCTGAGCTGTGAAGATGCCTCCTTCCTCACACAGCAAGTAAACTGAGGTAGGGCTGGTGGGACAGAATGGTTGCAGCCCAGTGTTGACAAGCTGAACTGTTTTCTGCCAAGCCTCAATGCGCAGGTGCATTTGATGATCAGGGGTTTTCAAGGAAAACATTTTTCTTCTAAAGCATTCGCTCTTGTTCTGATTCACTTTTGTCTTGCTTTTTTCATTTCAGCTGCCCATTTTGACAGTGTTTTTAGAAGGCTACATGTATCCCTTTTGGCTGAAAGGAGTTGTAGAGTTTTTTCGACTATATTCACTAATTTCTTGATAAATAGATTTAAAAACCCCTAGCATAGTGATAACTTCTGTTTCATGTAATAATTTCAACACAAAGTAGTAATACAATGATATTGTAACAGATTTTTCTAATTTGTTTGACACTTCAAACAGAAATATATATTCAAAATTTCTCTCTTTTACCACCAATCAGTTTTGTAGTCAAATTGAGACCTTTGCTGAAATATTTACTAAGAAGTTAATTCAAAGAAATTAGTTTTGCATTCAGTTACAAAAATTACTGTCATTGTGGGACTACAAAACTGCTGGTCTAAAAGCTTTTGTGAGTACTTATTTCAAACTAGAATGTACAAGCTGTCATATTAATATAGTCACTATAGAAATAAATGCGATCAGTTAAATGTACTCAGTTCTTTATAGAGGTACACGAGATTCTGTCTAATTATAGGAAACACAATTTTTTTAAAATTGGCTACTAAAGCTAAAATTAGTAACAGCATATGTCCACACTTTCCTGCTTCCTATGTTTGAGAAAAACTGACATTACTTTCTGCCCCTAAAATCCAGATTTGCAAACAAAATAAATCAGTCCTTCTATCAAGTTGTGCATTTGCAGAATAAGACAGTTCCACTATATTAATTCTTGGTATTTAAATACCTTAATGAAGGCAGGAGCCAGATACAGTAGAAGCACATTCAAAATAACAGAAACTGAATCGAAGAATTTACAGACTAGAAGAGAGTATCACAGGCAAACACCAGAAGAACAATTTCCCTAGTATGTTATTTGTCCAATGGCAGGAATAGGAAATCCTTGGGCTTTATAATCCTCAGGTGATTTAAAATCATTAGAAATTGTTCAGATGCATATTGCTAGTTGTGTGTTAAAGGAGTTGACCACAACAGAAAACTATGTTGGCCACAACCTGTATAAAATAAACTCATACAACTAATAACACCTTGTTGAGGACCAGTGATTTTTAAACCATTAAGAACCATTCCTAAACTGAATGGTTTTTATTAATAATAAGCTCTTTCCATTGTGAAACCAAAGACAAATATATTTAGATATGAGAGTAGGTGTCCTATATGCTGAAAGGCACAGACCAGTATTTCCTGGAACTGGTTAAATAATAGTGGACAAAGCTCAACTCTATATAGTGCAATAAGGTCTCTTTAAATCCAAGTTGTTGCTAAAAATTGTCTAACTTCGGAACTCTTTGCTCCTCTAATTCTGGGGCTACAAATTCTAGATTGTTTCCAGCTTACTGAATGAATCTAGAGTTTATTTTCTGTTATCTTAAAGAGGTTGCATTGGCAGTAATCAAGAAGAAGACTCTGTTTACCTCACTCTGGCTGCTGTACTCTAAATTTGAAGCTTCTGGAAAGGAGAAGGAAGGGGAGGATTTTTTATTTTCTCAAGAGCAAGCTCATCTCTGCAGAACTTTTTAAATGCAGATGGAAAAGACAAGAAGAGAAATGGTGAGCAGCATGATTACAGACTGGGATATTCCTAAGAGGACTCAGCTACTAGCCTGCAGTATTGCCTACAGATTCAAAACTGAGCTCTGGAGGAAACAGATCAGAGAACAATTCCTAGGAATGGAGAGAAGGCTTCAGCCTTTATTTCAACCTCCAAAGTCATTGGCAGCTGCTGATTTGGGAAGGAATTTGGAGAAAAGACTCTCATCCTGCAAGAAACATTGTTTGGGGTTAGTTTTTTCATGCTTCCTTTATCCAATATCCTGATGTTCCCTACTTCCTGAACCATATTCTCCAACTGTGTTTACTTTTGTGCTAATGGCACCAGTAATTTTAGAATTTGGAGATTTTGTAGCTTACATAAAAGAAAGTACGACAGGAAGACAGCAGAGTGGTTCTGTTTCTAGATTTTAGCAAATTCAGTGTTGAGACAGGAGAGAAGCATAAGTACCAAGTAATCCCAGGCTGGAATATCAGGACACTGATATCCACAGTGTTCTGCTAACACATTTGTTATTAAGCTGCTTTTAGGATTATGTTTAGAGGAATAGGAAATGATGATGCTAAGCAGTTCAACAGGCAGCTGGATCAAACAACAGGTATCAGAGACTCTGTGGACAACTGGCTACCATCAAAAGGCTTGAAATCTGAAATTCTTGCAACTAGCTCATCTGTACAGAGCTCAAAACCATATTCAATGTCACAAATAGTAATGCTGTTGTGGCTGAATGGATCTTGGACATAGTTCCTGAAAATCAAATATTTTCCACCAGAATTTCTCAGTTGCCCAATATTTAATACCTGTGCATGATTGGGAAATTAGGTTTACAAGCATCCTATTCTGCCTAAACTTAAAAAATGCCAAACATTTATTTCCTAGGAGAAAAAAAGTGAAATTATAAAAGGTTGATTATTTTCTATTAGCTCTTTTTAACTTTCACCAACTACAATTATTTTATTTCAATCAGATCATAGATACTAAATTAAGGATTTTCAGTATGATTTGCTGAGTTTAAATTAATCTGTTTGTGTCAAGCAAGAGAACAAAGTGAGACATTTGAGTTACATTATCAAGCAGATTAAAAAATCCTGTGCAATCCATGCACAACACTTTCATAGATTTCTGAGGTAGACTGTAAGGAGAGAAATTTGATTCCTGCTCTTCAAGCTGACCTTTAATTTGGTGGTCACTGGAATCAGATCACCTGTGGCCTCAGTTTAGCATAGCCTTTCATCCTAATAAGAGTGTAGTAGCAAATCCTAATCAAAGTAATAATACACTCCCAGCTATGTACTAAATTCTGTCTTGAAGGACCATAGGACCTAAGAAAAATTAGAATTCACCTATTTTGCATTCCTGATGGCACATGATTTTAGTAGTAGTTGTAATGAGATAATACTGGATCTGAGGAAAAAAAAAATTAACAATTGAAAAACAAGACAAGAGCTTGTTACCAGGGCATTTTTTAGAAGATTGACTACATAATCTTTCTAGTAATTCATTAACATTGCCTAATTCTAAAGTTTTCTTCTGTTTTCCAAAACCATGATATTTAATAGGTTGTTTTCAAAAAATCATGAAGATTCAGGGTGAAATTTTCAACAATATGCTACTTTAATTTTAAATACTAACACATTGATGATCTGAGATGCACCTGCAGCTATACATCGTCTCTCTGCCACTAAACCTGAATACTTGCTCATTGCACTTTCATACTTGTCCTTATACCCTGCTGAAAGTCATATTTCAGATTATCACAGGAGGAAGGCTGTTGCCTGCACAAACAGTTTTACTGGATTAGTTACTCTCTAGAGAACTAGTTTTCTTTGAATTTTTGTCCAAGTCAGGCTTTTCACCACAAGGATTAGAAGAAAAACTAAAGTTTAATCAAGGAAAGCAAATCTAAAGTTCTTGGTTTCAAGACTGGAAACTTACAGAAGTGAAGGAAACAAAAAAAAGGAAACAATTTTAGATTGTACTTGGCAGTATTACACAACGAGCCTTGAGGTATTATGTAAAACATTCTTACTCAAGGAACTGCTTCAGCTCATACCACTTCATGCCCATCCTTGCTGCTACTCTCAGTATGGATTAGAACTAGTTTGAAGACCTGAGAAGTTCCCACGCTGCTAGAGTTCATCAAATTCTTTTGTGAGTTATTTTCTCCCTTTACTCAGAACAGAACCTTATCCCCCCTTTCTCATCTCTTCTCTGGCATTGTTATCATGTAGGAATACAGTTTCTGGATCTCCACTATAATGAGTGTTTTGACTCCTGTCCCCCCACCCTGTCTTTCAGAAGAAGCTATAACACGAGTTTTACCTTTAGATAATTAGCAAGTATCTGAAGTGCATGGGATCACCCACAGTGTTAATGCATATGGATGAGTATTGAAGGAGAAAGAAAACTTACTTTCAGTGACTCTGGTTCCTCTCCATTATTCTTCAGAGCTCTATCCAACCTTCTTCTGCAGGTGCTCCTGTGGTCCAAGGGAAGTGCCCTCTTATCTACTTGGAAAATAGAAGGAGAATGAAAGTGCAAGAGTATTTTCCCAAGACCCTGACATTCTCAGAGCTGAGGTCATCAGTCTTCTCCAAAACTGGCAACAGAGATAGATTAGTAGTCAACTGGAGTGCCAAAGCCCCTTGACAGTTTGAAAGTCTATTGCCTATCCAGACTCAAAAGAAAACAGTGTCTAGCCAAGAATTTCTTATGCATGTACAGATCACACTGTTTGTACCCAGGAATTACAAGAACAGCAACTACTGTTCAAAACCTAAACTTGTGTCTTTGTCATGTCTCATGTCATCTTTCTAAAAGATGATGATGATGAAAGATGAAACTAGCTGCAGAAGCTGGCAAAGTCATGATAGAAATCCAGAGGTAAAATATTAATTAACATGAATGGTTGTTTCAGGTGAACATAAACAAAAAGGGCACAAAAGGTACTGTGGGTAAGAGTTGAGTGCAACCTTCATATTGTTTTACAGAGCTGGAAAAATTAGTAGGAAACAGAATGAAGCAAAAGAACTCCACCTCAAACCGCATGAACAAACTAATATGAAAAGCGTTTTGTTTTGGCAAAAAGACATTATATAGAAAGAGTTTTGTTTTGTCAAAAATGTTTCTCTCCACTGTCTAAGTGTTCTGATTCAGCTGAGCAGCTTAGATGATGCAAGGGACTCAGGCATGTGCACAAAGAACAGCACCTTCCAGGCATATCTAAAGCAAAACAGGTCTGACTTAATCACCTGCAAAATAAAAACACATAATAACGTGAATACACATGTAGAAAACACTCAACAGAGAAATGTCTTCCTTTGCATGTTTCAGCTGAGGAGTCTTGTGGAACGTTTCCAATTCGACTTCCAAATGTGTCCATCTAAGCCTAACTTTTAGCACAAGTTAGACTTTTAAGTGCTAGTCTGTACTAAAAATGATATTTGTACTTTAAAAAGTTATTTCTGTATGCAAACGTTGTTGGCTATATTCTTGCACCAATAGTATTTAAAGCTCTGCTAGGTCAGATTTCTATCAGTAAATACTTCTCACTCAGCAGGCATTACAACACAGCTAAATCCATTCTCCTTTTAAATATTCAAAGCAAGGAGAAGTTTGAGGGCAGCCTGTGGCATAGATCAAAACCCACAAATTAAGTAACTGAATGAGAAACACAGGAGGCATTTGTCAAAAATTTTCTTTCACAATAAACCACACAGAAACTTGATTTCATTTTTCAAGCAAACATTCAGATGATTCAAAATCTATGTTTTTCAAAACTAAAAAGAGGTCTTGAAACAGGTTTGTTCAATCATTTGGGGCCAATAATTAATGTGACAAATGCTGAAAGGCAAAGCTGGAAGACCTTGAAGTTCCAAAAGTTTCAAATCTGCTTTATTTTTAGTTTTCCATTGGAATTGCCATTCACTACATATATTTTTTTTGTCTAAGAAAATCTTCACAGTATTTCTTAAATTTATGAAGAAATTCATACGAATTGCCATTCTTACAAACTGCTCTTTTCACTGTAGTCTTATCTCCCTTTGCAAAAAATGTAACAGTCATGAAATAACTCACATACAGTGAAGCAATGAACTCAGACCTGAGAAATATGAACAGCAGATGAGGGGGTTGTGTGGGAACTCTGCACATCACTCCGGATGTGAGGAGTCCCCTGAGACCACGTCGAGAGCCGAAACCCCGTCAGGGGGCTCGGAGATCTTGGCATGATGCCCAGAACACTTGGTGGCTGGATTTCGATCCTGCAAATGAATTGCCAGTTTGGTATGAGGGCTGGAAGGTGTCACAGGTTTAAAGGGTGTTTTTATAAGGTGTACACAGGGTGAAAATATAAGTTTTAAAAAATTTTGTATAAAGGTAATGGGGACAAGATGGAGGGAACAGGGCGTGTCTCATCCTTCTTCCTTCTTCTTCTTGTTCTCCATCTTCTGCTGTGGTGTTGGCACTCAGGGATTGGTTTGGGGAAGGGGTGCACTGTCCAACATGGGTGATAGGTATTGGAAGGTAAAGGTAAATATGATATACGTAATTTGTGGTATAAGAGACGGAGCAGCCTTGGGGGCGGTCGGAGAGCATCGTGGCTGCCTTGCTGGTCAGACCTCTGTCTGCCAGGAAGAAAATTTTGTAGATAAGACTTAATAAACAACCTGAAGACCGAACAGCAAAGAGTCCAGTCTCATTCTTCAGAGCCTGGGGTCGCTCCCTGGACCACCCAACTCACCTCGGGGGCAGAGAACAAGCAGCCGACCCCGAGAGGTTGTGATTGGCTATATATTCAAGATACAGTGACTTGTGAAGAGGCAAAAACACTTATAGTGTACAATGTATGGGTGTTGAAAAGTAAACAAAGGTGATATACATTGCTACTTTGTTTGATTTCCTCTTTTTTTCCCCACTTATACCCTGTCCAAACACAAGCACATTCTATCCCAAGCAACTTTGAAGTGTTTTAGGTGTTATGATTGGCACTGTCTGGTTGAACTGTACGCTCTATTAATTAGCTTTTATTTACCAGAAACACAATCATCTATATATATTCTACTGAATTATTTCAAATATCAGGTTCTGCAGACCCAGCTGGGTAAGTACAGCTGCAGAAAATTATTTCCATATTACAGTTTGTTTTACCCAAAATGTAATCTGTAACTCTGGACAAAAGATGTTGTAACACTGTGCAATTTGGCAACAAAATAATGAATTACTAAAACTTGAATTTGTGGGTTAAATCAACAGAAATAAGTAAGCTCAGCAAGACAGCCTGAAAGGAGAATTCAGAGTCGATTTGGATAGGAGTCTAGCCAAAAGAAAGGGACTAGCACTTCTTCTTTGAATAATTGCACTGTCTGGCATTCCATTCAGTCTTTTTGTACTGCACGCATGTGAAACCCGTCATAATTTGAGCCCATGCCAGAATTTCATAGGTATTGCTAAGGATAAATATTTAATTTTACTGAATCATTTTGCAGCAACATACAACAGAAAGTAACTGGATTGCTCTGTTGATGTCTGCAAATGATATCTGGGTGTCTCTTTAAGAACATATGCTTTACCATAGAACTGTCTTGTTACTGGAGTTAGAGGATGAAATAGTAAGTCTTATGCAGGAAGTCAAACAAGACAACTTAGTGGCACTGTCTGGTTTAAAAAATTTGTCAAATGAAAGAATACCTATGGGCTGCATTTTATCAGAAGGTAGTTATTGCTGTGCTGGCTGCTATAATGTGATCACATGAAAACCAGCTTTGTTTTTTGTTCTCACGTCTTGTGAGATAAGCCAGTGATTACAGGCAAAACCTAAATACCCACTACCCACTAAAAATATTTTCAGCTCTCCGTCATCTTAACAAAATTAATTTTTTTTAATAGTATACACTCTGTCCTTGACTTAATGCTGCTATTTTGGTGTGATTATCCATTCACTTGGAATCAGTAAGAGCTAATGCAAAACAGTGAAAAAGAGAGTAAGGGCTTCAGAAACATTAAATACTAGAAGATCCTGCAAGTCCACAACAAAATCTTCTTGAGAATGTTAATGATCTTGCGTCCATCCCTCCTTTATTCAAAATGGCTGCTGGGCTGATACCAAACCACGCACTGAGTGGCAAAGGGAAGGCAAAGGAAAGCATGACCAACAGCTTGCTTCCAGCTCTAGTGAGCTGTGGTGAGAATGAGCATCTGCATTCTAGTACAGCTGATCTGCTGCAGCCTCTGAATGGCGTAACTATACAAAGCAGTCACACGGCATCAGTTTTGTACTCCGCCACTTTCCAGGAGGGTTAATAAAGTCCTAAATGAGAATTAAACCAAAATAAGGAGAAGTATTTGTGCTTTAGGGAGAATCAAAATAATGAACGATACAGTATGCTAGGACCACACAAGCAGGGAGAACAGCTGGTGAAATAAAGGAGATGGGGCTGAGAGGATGCAAATCTTCTGCCTAAGGAAATAAGTGTGCATATTTGTTTTGGGAAACAAGATATCACAAAATCAGCTATCAAAGTCACTTAATCCAAATACCTCATTTCTGACCTTGCATTTGCTGACCTATTGCCACTGATAACCTGAAACAGAGTCCTCATCTGCAGCTTCAGGGTTTTCCCCTAAGAATTCTTGGCCAGAAAGCAATGAGACTTTTCAACAAAATGTAGGCCCAAGAGTTTCTAAGTGCCCCTTAGAATCTTGGTGCCCCTTACTGGAGTAGATCCACAGAAATAACCTGATTTAAGGATTCTTTCAGGGTAAATCTCACAATTCAAAAATAACCATAGGCTTAGATGAGAATCATGATTAACAGCATCCCAGTGTCATTTGGCACTGCCCTTGTCATATCCCCATTGCAGCTCCAGTGATTTATAGGATGTGCATCTCTATGATCACACAATAAACTGTAAAACACTTTCCTACATACTGCAGAATCATACAAGCATCAAGGCTCTAAGAGGCCTTCAAATCAAGTCGAACCATCAACCCAGAACCACCACAATCACCCCTAAACTATATCTCCAAAAGCCACATCAGGCACCTCTTAAATACTTCCAGAGACAATATCTCCCCAGACAACTAATTCCAATGCCTAACCACCCCTTGGGTGATTTTCTTTTTCAAAAATTTCATCTGGACCTCTCCTGAAAAACGTGGGGATTTTTTATTTGTGTTTTGATAATTCATCAAACCGTTTT
The DNA here is from genome assembly GCF_000277835.1 of Geospiza fortis. NCBI lineage: Eukaryota > Metazoa > Chordata > Aves > Passeriformes > Thraupidae > Geospiza > Geospiza fortis. Next base: position 2,568,375 of record NW_005054316.1, on the reverse strand, counting down.
GAAGGTTCAAATAGGTTTACTTGAAATGTGTTTTTTCTGCCTTGCTGTCTTTTCTGCCAAAATTAATGTCAGTTCACTTCAGATGGTGATGAAAGATGGTTAAAAATTCATAACAATAGAAATAATACCAGAAGAATGTGCTTGTGAAGTAGGAGTGGCTACCCAGCAGCAGAGGCAATTCATACAAAGCTGTCAGGTGTTGTTCCAGTGAGACAGAAACTCTCTTATTGACACTTCCTTTCTGGCTCAGAGAAGTCTGCCTTAGCTGGATTACATAAAAAAGCCCAAGAGGAGAGTGAAGCAGGTTGGGTAGCTTGGCAAACGCTGAGAGGAACGTGTGTGTGCTCATACTTCAGCGCACGTGTGTGACGGGCACGTGCGCGCAAGTCCCTGGGTGGATGTCTTTTTTCCCAGAGCATTGTTAAAGTGGAGTGAAAGGGCACTGCCCACGCTCCCCTCCCAGGACTTGACCCGGTGGCAAGGGCCTTGCATTCCTCAGCTGAGAAGTGCGTCTGTTTGCCTGAGCTGAGCCAGATGAAAGCAGCACTACCAGGCTCCAGCTTTGCCTCAGGCCCTTGCTTTTGAAAGAGCCAACCCTGCTGTTTCTCTTTGGGGCTTATTTCTGGTTTGAGAAGAATTGGCTAAAAGGAAAACCTTCCATTTTTTCATTTGCCTTTGTAGTTTAGTAAGGAGACAACATACATTTTTCATTTGAAAATTCATTTATTTTAAATATGGCAAGACTTTGAATTTTATGCTTAAAAATCACAATCAAATCCCCTCCAGACAAGTTGATGCTTTCATGAACTGGAACATGTTTAGAGTAAGACAGCTTCTTACAATTTCATTTATAAGCAAGAACAGGATTTAGAAAACTGCTGGTCCCATAATTCAGTTGCATTGGAGAGTAGCATTAGGCAGTGGTATTCCTAGTGGTATCCCTGACCAGCTCCTTGGGCAAATCCTTTTACTTCATTGTGTACACAGCTTCCAAGAGTGATGCCTTTCTCGTGGAAGCTGTATTGTGGATTGGGCAGTGTGGGCACTTTCTCATACGTATATATTTTGTACTATGTTCAGCATGGTTAGTTAAAACATATCAATGTTTTTGTACAGAATGTTAACACAGTTTCTCTGAAGAGGCTATCACTGAAATATTGAACATACTAATATCTTGCTTGATATGATCACCGTCTCAGGAACAAGTCTCTCACCTAAAAGCTGGATGTCAGGTCTCATGCGTGGCGTATGAAACTCTCATTGTCTCCCAAGATTACCCTCCCAACCAGACCTACCTGTTACCATTATGCTGTGCAGTTCTGAAGCATCTCTGGCATATTCTGACAGCCATCTGCTAGACACTGTTGGCAACCTGTTAACTAGATACATTTAGAATTTTAGGTCATAACAGGGGGAAGCCAAGGGACACTAATGCAGCGAGTAGATGTGCTACCTTTCCCCTATTAGTTGTTTTGATACTTTCCTTATGTGGTCTAATGATTCTCTGATGCAATTTGTAAGCTTTGCAATGCAGAGCTGCCAACACAAAACACATGAAGAGACAGTTGTAGGAGAGATTAGCAGAGCTCTTCACATACAGAAAAGTGTACCACAATGTTGGGTTTTTCTCTATGTATTTTTTTCCTATAAGAACTGTTTATAAACACTTTTAAAAACACCCCAAATACTCAACATTTGATGAGAATCATAGTTCCATAGAACAGCTTGTGTTGGAAGAAACATTAAAAATCATCTAGTTCTAACTCCCCAGCCACAGACTGGGATAACCTTTCACTAGACCAGGCTGCTCAAAACCCCATTCAACCAGGCCTTGAACACTTCCAGGGATGGGGCATCTACAGCTTCTCTGGGCAATCTCTCCAAGTGCCTCAACCCTCTCAAAGTGAAGGACTTCTGCCTAATATCTAACCTACACTTACCCTCTTTCAATTTGGAGACATTCCCCCTTGTCCTGTCACCACACGACAGAGGGACAGTAACAAGTCCCTCTCCAGCTTTCTTGTAGGCCCCCTTCAGGTATTGGAAGGCTGCAATTAGCTGTCTATATTTTTCACCCATATGAACACAAGCAAAGCATTTTTTTAACCTGTATTTTATTCATCACAATCTCAGTTCAATCTAAAGTTAATCCTCTGTTTCTGAGACCAGATGGATTTTTTTTTAAACATTGGAAGAAACCGAGGCTGAGTCAAATGGTTTCAGTGGCTTTTTGTTCTTTTCTAGTGTTGTCTGGAAGCAATTTTCTCAAGCTTTGTAATTTATTTGTCATCTTCCTCAAAATCCCCACACAAGAAAGAATGAGAGCCTTTCTTTGGAATTAAAAACAAAGAGAAGAAACCTTGACATTAGATTTTTATACATATTGTTCATATCCTGAGTGTAATAAATAGGTGTTTTTAGTACCAGTGGCGAGGATCTTGGGGAAAATAAGTTATGACTGAAATCTTGTATTCTGGAAAACAGAAGTGACAGTTTGGTTCTCCAGGGATTCAGTCACACATTACCTACTAAAATTCAAGCAGCCTCATATTTTTCTGTTGTAAAATCTGACATATAAAAGCAGAGTATGTATTCCAATCTTTAACCTGGTGTAAATGTTGCTTCTATACTCTCACACCAACTAAGTAACTCTGCAATAAAAATAAAATCCAACAACATTTTTATTTTTTACAAATGTCATTTTTTTATGTTTTGTTTTTACACAGTCTATGTAAAGAGGTTAATGTTCTCATGAACACGCAAGAAAATTAAATTTTGATACTATAGGAACAAAAAAGAGACAGAAAAACTAAATTCAAAGCTGAAATTTCCTGAAAGGAAAAAATAAACCAAAACAACTTATACTTACTTGTTCTTTCTCTTTCTTTTTTCACTTACTTTTTTTCCTATTTTCTTGATCCAGCTCAAATGCTTCCACTGGGCAGAGCTGTGGCAGGATGATAGAGGGCATAAAACTGCAATGTGTAGGTTCCAATTCATTCTTGCAAAATAATCCATATCTTCAACTGCATCTGGAAATGCACATGGACATTTGTGAGAATTCACTTTGGCCTGTATGCTGCCAAAATGCAGCGGTTAAGTGTCAGGTGTGACATTCTGTACCAGCTATGGGTTCTGGATTGATTTAAATTCAAAGGCTCATAATATGTGCAATCTATCTCAAAAGGGAAAAAGCCCTGTCTGTGTTCAAGGTAGACCGAAGCCATTTGTAAGCCAAAGATGGGAATAGCTTTCCCCAGAAATACTGGAATGTGATAATTTTACAGCACCCTGGACTCAACACTAGAGTATTTGGTAAACGTAAGTTATGAAAAACAGAAACATTAAATAAGAACAGGTGGAATCACTACACATATACAATTACTTCCTACAGCTCTCTGAGATTACCTCAGGCTGACTGGACTGAATCCCTGCCAATTAGCTAAAATCCATGCACAAGGATGGATATGATCACTCTCAAACACTACAAACAAACATTGGCATTGAACTAATTTATTGTTATTTTATATTCAATTCCAGAAAAATTCTAAATAAAACAATTTTGGGTTATATGAATGGAGCCAATAATTTGAAGTTCTGGAATATTCTTCACGTATTATAATAATCATAATCTTCAGACAGTTCATTGAATCATAATGTCTTTCTCATGGAAAGCATAAAAAGGCAACAAGCTGCATTGGGTAATAAAAAAAAAAAAACAATGAAGAAGAAACCCTAACCTAGGATAGCTAATTGGAAACTATTTTTTGTATTATTTGTGACTGTGAAGAAAGGACAAGAAAGCTGGACACATTTTCAGTGCCTCAAGGGGGCCTGCAAGAGACCTGGAGAGGGACTTTTCACAAGGGGATAGGACCAGGGGGAACAGTTTTATATCAGAAGAGAAGAGCCTTAAATTTTAAAAAGGAGAAATTTAGGTTAAATATTATGAAGAAATTCTTCATTGTAAGGGCGGTGAGACACTGTAACAGATTGCCCAGAGACCTTGTGAATGTTCCATCCCTTGAAGTGCAGCCTTGATCAGGTTGATCAAAGCCAGGCTGCATTAGGCCTTGATCAACCTGAACTAGTGAAAGGTGACCCTACCCATGGCAGGGGCATTGAAATCAAATGATCTTTAAGGTCCCTTTGAACCCAAGCCATTAGTTTCTATGAAACTAATGAAAATTCTATTGAATACACAATCCTGAGATGTATCTAGAGACGTATTTTTCTAGAAAATATCAAGTAGTCCATGAAAGAATTCACCTGGAAAGTCGTGTGAAGTTTGTCTCACTTTTTTCCCCCTTAACACCATGAGCATTCTGGAATTTTCCTCCATTACTGAAACAAGTAATATTCTTGTCTCTCACTAAAAAGTAATTTTTATAACTGAAATTTAGGTGGAATTATGCAGTTAATTTTACATATCTGACAGCATAAAAGCATATCAATCTCTTGCTGTTGCATGTCATGTCATCCTTTTCATGAAGGAATCAAAAAGTGGTTACAATGCCTACCTACACCACTCCTACTGGGATCCTCTTTTAGAGTCTTGTACCTCTGTTGGTTAGAAATCCTATTCTAATCTCCCGCCTAAGCCTTTTATGACAAGTTTAATAGGTATTCTCTTTCTGGCCCACCCATGCATTTATAGACAAAACCTGTTATTTCTTCTCAGTCTTCACTTTGCTGGGGTATACCGGCCAAGCCTTTTTTTCTCATTTTGTCTAACACTCCCTTCGTGTCCTTGACTGCCACTGCAGGCCTCCTTTACATCTGTATTTCACTTGAACTAATGCACCTAAAAACATAAGGGAGTAGAACTGCACCCAGTTTTCTAGATGAAAGTTTCCACAGGTTATCTTCTCTAGAAGATACCTCTCTGGATATATCTTGGCTTTTCTTCATAGCCATGACAAGTACAGGACTTGCAGTCCAATTAACTAACCTCTGCTGATTTTTTTCCTCTACTTTCTTATAACAAGATACTGCCTATCCATATGGCAGTGATTACCCTCATTATTAGTAGTAAGATGAAATAGTATATCCATATAATGTTTTTATTTGTACATAAATGTGAATTTGTTTCTTTATTACTTTTTAAGGCACATTCCTGATTCTTGAAGATAAATTGTAGAATACTCATCTAGCTGTATAAAACTTCCTCTTTTTCTACATGGAGTAAATTTTTTACAATATTTTTTTAATTTTAAAAAGCTTAATTTTTGGTCATATAAAGTTCAGCATTTCTACCATTTTGTCCTATACAACGAGAATTTTCCAGGAGCATGAATGTGAGTCAATAAAATCTTCATGTAAATAAGACATTTTAACCTGATAAAAGCTGTAATTTGTCCTAGATCTACTGAGCACACTGTTTGCTATTTACCTGTATATTTAGTTAAAATAATTCCTTAATGGAGAACTGCTGTATCTGTGGGCCCTCAATTTAAACCCTTTAACTTCTAGAAGCTGTTGTTTTAGTTTCCTTGATAAACCATTGTTTCATATATGGTGTTGGCTCATATCCCAATGCCAAGTTTAAAATTAATGATTCTGGGTTGTTTAGGCTGCTAATATATTCATCTTCTGCTTCGCTGTTGGCCATTAACATTTCCAAATATGTGAATCCAATGAGGAGAGAAAGAAAGCAGCAATGAATAAGGAAGCAATAAGGCTTACAATAATAGCATGAATGTTTTGGAAAAGCAACACATCCATTTTGCATTCAGAGCAGAAATCACTTATGAGCAATCATAAGTAATTTTGTTGTGTAATTTGTTTATTCATAAAATGTCTTCTTGTATACAAGTTGTCAGGAACTACACAGAGGCTTCAGCCAAAGGGCTACCACTCTTTAAACAAGAAGCAATTGTGCTTGGTTTCATTCTTTGACACTCTTCCTAATCTGCTCCAGATCTGACCTGCTCCAGATCCTGAGTTTTAAACTTGACAAACACTTCAGCCTTGGGCTCTTCATGGGAGAAGAGAATTTTCTTTTTAAAGTAAATTTTCTTTTGTTAAATTTCTCTTTCCTATGAAATTATTTCCTGGATTTAATCATGAGAGAAAAAAAAATCTTTTATCAACACAGAGTTCTTTCTGTTATGAACATTCATGTATTTATTCAAATATGTATACTAGCAAAGATGAATACTCTGTAAGGTTTAAATATTGTAGTGCAAATATTACGTGCGAATAGAGTAGACAAAAATCAAGAGGCAATGGCTTAAATGTATAACCATCTTTTCATCCGTTAAAAATTGTTTTCATCTGAAAATACTTAAATTTGAGTCATTTTTCTGTGTAACAATGTTCTTGTAAGGAGAAAATTCAATACACTGCCTCTATTTTATCACATTCCACAACAAAAAAATAATGAAGTGTTAAACTAACACAGCTGTCTGAAATCAGGTCATGGTAGGAGGTCTTAAGCTTATAGCAGCTTTCTAGCCTGTAAGACACTGTGCCAGAAATTCTAGATGTGGTTCTGCTGTGATCTGAAATTTAATTGTGTGACTGTAGCAAAAGTACTTCTCACTCATTCAGCCACCCTTCTCACTCTAAGCTTCTTCTGCAGTAAACCATGTAACAGTCATATAACAGTGATATCAAACTATTCTTGTTTTGATAGCCATAATGATTGCCATAATGATTTAAGGGCTACATTAATTATGAGCCATTTCCAGGAGTTTCTATTGAGGTGCATTGCCCTTGGGATTTTTTTTTAAGTTTCAGAAACAATTTATGACTGAATCTTGCTAAAATGCACATCAAGGTATAAAGCAAAGAATTAATTTATCAAAGTCTTTCCTCTAGATTATTCCCAACAATGATTATATATTAGAACACTATAGATTATACTGTACAGTACTGACAATTAAGTCTTCACACCAAATACAATGAACTATGTCAACATAGAATAAAAGTACGTAAATTATCAAAAAGAAAATAAAAAATAAAATTAGTTTGAACAGTTAGTTTCCACAGAAGTCACACAGCCTCCCTCTGGAAAACTAATTAGATTTTTTAAGAGTGTCGAAAAAGCCAACACGGTGGAATTGTACAGTTTTATTAGAATTGAACATGTCTCTAGTCAGAAATTTTTATCCATGTATTTCAGATGTTAAGAAAATTGTTGGTATCTTGATTTTTCCATGTTAAAGGTGGGAGAACACAGACACAGAATAATTAAACCTTCTTCCCATGTTCACCAAAGTCAGTGCTGAAGGTGGAGATACAGTCCATTCACGTGGTGGTAGAGGTGCTGAAGGTGGAGATACTAGTTCTGTGATCCAGGACCTGCCTTGATGCCAAAAGTTGGATGTTCATAAGGTTTTTTAAAACACTGTTTAGAAGATCTAGATAGACAAAGTTAGTATTGTAACAGCACAACTAAAATGACTGGGGGAAAAAATGGCTTGTCTAACACAGGCATCTTTTGACCATCTTCAAAGGAATGAAAACCATGAATACCAATACTGACTGAGCAACAACTTTTCTTTCAGATATTTTTATTAAAATGTTGAAATGAAAAGTAGCCTACAAGGATTAAAAATATAAATAAAGCTAATTACTGAATTACTCCTAAGTTCTATGACCACTGCATCCACACCTCTTCAGAGCCTTCTCAAGCAAAACTACATGGGGCACAAACGCTCCTCGCCATCTGAGATTGGAAGAACCCTCATTTAGAACAGTATCAAAAGTATCAATATTTTATTGTCACAGCAGAGTTACATGAATAAAGAAAATGCAATATAATGGGTACCAGCTATACTGAAGAGGGCAAGGTATACTGGTAATGGGTATCAGCGTACTGAACAGTTCATGAAACTGATACGCAGTTCAAAACCAACACACCTATAGAGTTTGCAAAGCAAAATTTTTTACTGCACAGTTCCTCAGTTCCTCAGTTCCTCAGTTCCTCAGTTCCTTTTGATTCAGTGTCTTTCACATGCTTGTTACAAGTGTTATTCAGTTGCTCTACTTATTGACTCATTAGTTTGAATTGGTGCAGTGAATTCCATATCAGTTTCATGAAGACTTTTACCCAGTTCAGTATGGTTTGCTCCCATTATATTACATTTTCTTTATTCTACTGAATATGACAAATTTGGTAAATTTATTCAGTGTACTATATCAACTCAATTATATGTTTCATCTCTTTCTTTATGAGCTATATTTTTCTTGGAACATGTCGTATAAAAGCTCAGCATTGTCACACTTACGGCTTGTATAACTTGCAATGTGTTACGCATGCCCAGCAATTTAATCTGTAGCCTGCCACTTTTTTTCTCTGCTGCGAGGGCATTTTATCATCTTTCCATATAAAAAGGAACTTAATAGGTTTTTGATTAACAAGTCATTGTACATTGTTTGAACAGCTGTGAAGTCTGAATTAAAAGTCTCTATTTTTTTAAAGAAACAATTTATTAATGTCACTCTAGTGCCAAGTCTACTTTCTTTTAATGTTATAATAACCAAACAAAAGTAGAGGACTGAGACAGCGAGACTAGAGTACTTGTAAATGTGAAAAAGTCAGGAACCCAAAAGGTTACACTCATTCTGAGGTCAGGAACTGTTCCATCGAGAGTGCTCAAGAGTTGCAAGTCTGAAACACCTCTTAAGTTTGTCTATCACAAAGAATAAATTCCTTGCAATAATCTCAATGTTGGTTTAATATTTACTGTCTTTGTCTGGAAATACCTGCACTTCCTGAATTTGCCTAGAAGATGCCTTCAAGGAGGAAGATTAGCAGATTAACCAATAATCTTGATTTTCCTCAGGCTGCTCAGAGTACAGGACTGCTGCCTAAACAGGGAAGGTGCTCTAACCAGACAGCAGCATCTGATAGCAATTAGGTAAACCAAGATCTTGTATGTGAAATTACACAGAGGTTACTCCTGCTGATAAACAGATCTGTGGCAATTGCCTGGAGTTATCTCGTTGCCTTAAGCACAATGTCTCTATTAAGTGCACGGAGGATTTTCTTTTTTTAATATATGGGTTGACACTTACAAAGAACCAAATAATTGTCAAAATGGAACACATCAAATTGCTTATAGATTTATAACCTTAATGATCATATTCAAATTTATTTTCTTTTCCTCATTGCTTCATATTTGACCTTTTTTTTTCTATTTGAAAAAAAAAAAGAAAAAAGTCTAGCTATTTCTTTCAATATGGTTGAAGAAATGTAAGCTTTATTCTTTTACTCAACCCTTGAGAATGTTTCACTGATGAATTCTATTGCCTCCAAACTTCTGAGCACAAACATAAAACTTGGCAGCAGCAAAATAAATTAACCTGTTAGGGCAGGTTATGTCATTAAAGATATGCTGCTTTGGGTATTGATTAGGTTAGAGCTACTGCTGATACCGACTCCTCCCTGTGATGTGTGCCCCTGGGAGACAGCCTGCATTTCATAAGGGGATCCCATAATGCATAAAAATCATCAGAAAATGCTTTACATGTACTAATTTTAATCAGAGGTATTGCAGCACTTGCTGATTAAATGGTTGTGCAGTCTGGAAGCATGTGCAGCCCTGGCTCATGCTGCTCATGAGGTTTTGATATTGTTGGCTTGTGTAAAAGAGTGCCCTTGAGGAAGTACAGCATGTCCCACACAGCTGTAGTCCAATCTGATGGGATAAACTATGGAATGCATATTGCCAAAGCACTTTATGAAAGCCAGTGCCTCTTGTATCTGGGTTTCTAAGAAAAGTAAAGTGCAAATGTATTTTCAGTTTTATTAAGGTTAGCAATTAATGATGACACCCACAAACTGATGGTGATGGCCAGAGTCCAGTGCAGCAAGCCCTCCCACTGGCAGAGCACCTTGGGAGAGGAATTCAGGGTCACATCCTTTGTGCTTGTAGAGTTTCTGTCAAGCTTTCAGCAGGGCTTACACCGGCAAAGCTTCCCTTGCTATACAGCTCACAACAAATGGAAACGGCATCCTCCAAAAAAGCCCTTGGACCCTCATTAAAACCCCTAAATCTCAGTTCATTATTTTGCTGGATTCACAGCGGACAGAACTGCAAGACATACCCATACCAGCCCCTGTAATCAGCCCTGGTGAGGCCATGGCTTAAATCCTGTGTCCAGTTCTGGGCCCTTCAGAACAGACAGTGAGGTGCTGGAGCAAGTCTAAAAGAAGGGCAATAGAGCTGGGGAAGGGTCTGGAGCACAAGTTCTGTGAGGAGCAGCTGAGGGAGCTGGGGAGGTTTAGCCTGGAGAAAAGGAGGGTCAAGGGTTACCTTATAACTCTTTACAACTGTCTGAAAAGAGGGTGTAGCCGGGTGGGGGATCAGCTTCTTCCCCCTGATAACAAGTGACAGGCCTCAAGGTGTGCCAGTTTGAGTTTGGACATTAGGAAAAACTTCTTCACTGAAAGGGTGGTCACACATTGGAACAGGCTGCCCAGGGAAATGGTGAAATCACAAGCTCTGGAAGCATTCGAAATATGTGTGGATGTTGCACCTTGGGGCACAGTTTAGTGGTGAACATGGCAACACCAAGTTACAGGTGATATTTGATGATTTAAGAGGTCTTTTCCAACCTTAATGATTCTGTGGTTCTGTGAATGCTGCCTGCCTAAAGCAGGCTCTCCCTGTAATGTCCCTGGAGAGCCTTTTTGGGATTAACTTCCTCAGAGGAAAGCTACCACCTGTCCTGGCTCCTGTAGGGACTAAAGAGCTGCATCTGCTAGCATGAACAAGCAGAACTTCATCAACACCTTTTTGAAAGGTTTTGTGTTGTCCTAAAAAGATCTCTCACACTATGAGAAAGATTTATAAACTTTGTCTGATGAATAATCAACATCTACTACCATTTCTGTCTTCCGAATATTTCATTTTTATAGAAATTCAGAAATTTTAATTTGGGGCCAGGGTTATGGTAAGGCAATGCTGACTCTAAGGCCATCTTACCTTTTCAGGAGCAGGAATAAATCAGCATGGTGTATTCAATAGCTGCATTTATACTTCTCTTCTGAAGGCCACTTTCTGATGTCATCCAGAGCCCTAACACTCCTATTCTCTTAACCAGCTGTCCCACAACTTCTTCCTTTTATGCTTTACTGTTTTGAACCTCTGCACATCTCAGCTCAGCCACTGTAAGACCAGCTGTAAAACATGGGGTGATCATTTAAACTCCACAGTAGATGGTCCTGCCTAAAACCAGATTTTTAATTAGAGAGAAATAATAGATTTTGTTTAAATGTCAGTATAATTCTCCAAGCATTCACAGATTTTTTTGGAAAAATTAAGAGACCATATCCCCCATTTCCATTTCTGAATTGAGAGCAATGTGACCTACAGCAAGTTCCAAGACCCCTGCCTGCGCAGAGCTTGGGAGCTCAGAAAGCAATCATACACCTATAACCAGGAAAAGAAGAGAGCCTACTGGAGGCCCTTACATAAATCTGTTCCTGCAGTAGGTTTATAAAATCAATTTACAAAACACAGTTATACAATAAGTGTGTTTTTTCAGACCCTGGTTTCTGAGAAACACTTTCCAAAAGGGAATTTTCGTGGGTACTGAAGAGAGACAATAATTTAGAGATGTCATAATTTCACTTTATTCCACCTCAGTTTATGGAGTGTAGAGTTTATGTACTGCTGTTCCACAGTGAGCTGCAATGTTCTCATCGAGTGGGTTATGGCAAAGCTGACCCATCCAATCTCATGAGAAGTCTGAAAACTTTGTATCTACTGTCTGTGTGCTGGTTGCTCAACTCTGCACTAAGTCTCAGTGGCCAGTCCTCTCCTGCAGTTGATCCCATTTCAGGGAAATCTGAAAGAACAAAAACATACACACAGCTTTGCTCCCAGTGGAGTGTATGGGCCAGGGCAGATCTTGCCCCACAAACATGACAGTGTGCAGAACTTAGTGTTGCAATTTATAGTGAATGGGGTTTGCAATCACTGCTCTAACACAGCCTTTGGTAAATGGCAAAGTGAATGGTGGCAGATTCTGATAGTTTGTGTACACAATACCCTCATTAAGCACTGGAAAAATAAAATTCCTCACCTGATCCACAGACAGAGGGAATTTTACAGACTTGCAAGTTCATGAGGTCTGAGAAAGGATACTCCAAAGGACTCAAAAGAAATAACTTGTGGAATAACAGATTACTAACAGAAAGTATGTAGGAGGCACTGACTGGGTAAATCTGCTCACCTCGGGTTAGGACCTGCTTTTCTAATTTGTCACCATTGTAGAAGCATCTCGGAGAAGAGCAGCTAGGGCTGGAAGAGTACAAAATCTAAATTCCAGCTATCAAGGATATTTTCACACAGAGCACACAGTATAGTGGGGTTTTTGTTTTGTTTTGTTTTGTTTTGTTTTGTTTTGTTTTGTTTTGTTTTTTAAGGAGGGAGAAAATATTGAACCAAATAATCCAGCAGGGAAGGTTGAATACTACAAAAAAGTCTGCAATAATGCACTGGCACTAGTTCAGCAATAATTCCCATTACAAGCTAAATTTATATTTGTGTCCCTTGTTTTTGAAGCAATCCATGAATATCAAAGTGAGGGTGAAGTGGTTCAAACTTTCATCAAAAATAAAATATTGCATTAAATGTGCTAGTGCTGACAGCTGTCAGGTTTACAATCACAGAGCACAATACCCTTTGCAATAAATAATTTTTATACTTACCCTGTTTGAAAGTGATAATGAATCCATATGACATCTGACATTAATAATAAAGTAACATACTGAAATAAATGCCAAATGCTCACATAAAATTTAGAGTTCAATTGTATCACAGTCTGTTTGAATACTTCCAAAAAGCAATTGTGGAAGGTGGGATATGTTTTGATTATCCTGTGAGGAGAAAAAGAAGTAGCATTCAAATTATTGAAAGTGTATGATTCACTTAGGCTTAAATTCAAGACTAACAGCATGGCCAGTTTATTTGACCTGAAACTTCCAAGGAAATACTTTTAGCATACTTTATAGCTCTGATAAAACTAATAACATTTTTGATTAAACAAGTATTTTTGCCCAGATCATACTGCACACATGCTGCCCAAACAAACTTCTCTCAAGGTTTATCCAAGCAATCAGTGCTCAGAACAAACAGCAACTTTGACTGAGAACATTTCAAATGATGTCATATACTGTCTAGCAGCTGCTGTACGACTAATACCATAAAATAAATACCAACATCTTTTGTAGTGATCTTCTTTCATGGATTTTGCAATGAAAGACAAGCACTGGCTGCCACTGCACTGTGCATTTGCCCCCTGCTCATGTGCACAAGTACTTCAGTGGTGGCTTATCTTGTCATTGCAGGAGACAAAGCAAACAGCAGGTGGAGGGAGCCAGTGCTGCGAGCAACCAGGCTCTAGAATTCTGCTTAGCAATTTCAGGCATCAATATGAACTGAATGCTTGAACCACCCTCACCCAGCTAGACTGTTGGAGCACTGACTGGGAAAGGCATGTGAACTGTAAAGCTTGTCTGTTTTTCTCAGCTATCCAAGGAAACTATGTGTCTCTCTGTATTAGCTTGGCCTCTCACATATCACTGCACCTTCATGGCCTCTGCAGTGCTGGTAGCATGACATCTTTGAGTCTAATAATAAAGAACTTTGCCTCTTGAGTTCTAACATAAAAATCTGGCGGGATGGGTGTCAGTAATTTCAAAGTAAATTGGTCAGAGCTGAAGTTAGCAAAAGCAGCAAGTATTAAAGTTCCGTTTGATTAACAGAGCTTCCTCTGAGAAAGTTTTGGGGCAACTGTGTTATTCTTATTAAATCTTAGTCTTCATCTGATTTCAGTATTAGTTTTTATAATTGGGATGTCTTTTTTAAACACTCACCACTTCATTATACTTTTATTCACGTGAAAGATATTTCTTACTGTCTGTTGAAAAGTTATTCACATCTACTTCTTGTACAGCAGGCAAGAATCACATAATTCCTCCTGTTCAACTATAATGTTTCTTGTGCAGTGTATTCCTGAATTTGTTTCCTTAGACAGACCAGGGCTGGTCTCTAACGTATTCTGCCCCTTTACTGAAGAAGGCCTTGTAATCTTTCCTTTCATCTTCTGCAGGCAGCTTTCCATTTTCCATTCCTTTTCCTATCCCTGTGGTTTATCTTTCCTGAAGGTTATAGCATTCTCCAGAGATTTAGTCAGGCAGTGGTAATGAAGACCAGTCTGATGAAATTAGGTCAGATATCTGTAACTTTTAGGATTAGCATAACAGATGCCATCAAGTGAGTTCATGCATAGGTACATGGCAGCTGATGATCTGCAAACCAGTATTGGGTTTCTTGATATTAATATTCTCTTCTTGTTCCCTAGTGCCCAAGGAATGCTAGTCCATGTATAGACCTTCTCTGAACCCTTGTGTCCTTGAGCAACTTGATAACCAGGGAGATGGATAAGCAGCACGTCCCCAGCAACTTCCTCAAGTTTCTGGAGGGTGAGGGCTGGCATCAGACTCACTCTGAAACTGCCCTGAATCCAGAGAGTTGATCACAGGCTATGATCATCAGCACGACATACTCAAAGTAGAACTTGACCGAATATTATGTGATAAATCCCTTATGAAAGAAATATTGCTTGGAAAGGCCTTAAAAATGTCATGTATAAAGCCAGTTTATGGGTAGAACTCCTGGACTTGTCAGATTTTTTCCTGTATCTACTTTTCCAAAGAGTGGGGTATGGAGACATAGCTACTGTCAAACGCAATTTACAGAACAAGGCGCTCTCTGAACACCTGCTATAGTCCTCCTGCTCATCTAACCCCTTTTACAGCCTTTTAAAAGTCTTTTCTAACTTCTCTCAAATGCCCCTATCAATGTAGTTATGTTCCCACACCACTGTCATTAAACCTGCTGTTGTCGCAGGTCAACACTTCCTAACAGCTAATCTAATTCCAGTTGCTCTGAGTAAATAATTTTGCTACTCTGTCTGTCTCTTGGATCATTCTCTACCTCACTAGGGAAGTTAAGACTTGAATAAATTGAAGCCCTGTGGCTTTTAAATTGATGGATGAGCCTTTGTTCTCATTCCTAAATAAATCTCACTTCCAATTTTGTGACCATGACTAAACTGGAACTGTAAACTATGAAGAATGACTCCTCAGGTGTCCAGGCTGTG
The DNA here is from genome assembly GCF_000277835.1 of Geospiza fortis. Classification (NCBI taxonomy): domain Eukaryota; kingdom Metazoa; phylum Chordata; class Aves; order Passeriformes; family Thraupidae; genus Geospiza; species Geospiza fortis. The sequence goes on along the minus strand of NW_005054316.1, from coordinate 2,553,252 downwards.
ATTATGAATTTGCCAGGTAAGAATAACTGAAACATGGATTGACCCAGGACAGTGTACTTGAAGTGTATGCAGCACATCCAGAAGAGAGGTAACTTAAACAGCTGTGTCATAAACATTTTTCTGGGTTAAAGTCCTGATACATACAGAACTTAGTTGTTTGGGGGCAGAGGAGCTAAAGGAAGATGAATCTTTGAGGTTTAGACTTGGGTTCCAGGTACATTGTTTTTCTGATAATAAAGCTTTTTAAGCTTAAGAGGTTATTTGCTGCTATTATCCCACATTGCTTGTTCCTTCACCATCCTTGGAGGTGTTTGGGCCTGGATGTGGTGCTGGGTGATGTGGTTTAGTGGTTTGGGCATTACGGTGTCTGTGCTGGGTTGGCAGTTGAACATGACCATCTTACAAGTCTCTTCCAAACTCAATGATTCTATGATTTGTTAACGTAGCAAACTGTACTGATACACAAATTGTTTTGATGTCAATTCATAAACTTCATCATGGAAATGGTCAAAAAAACCTTCTCACACTTGTTGCCGCTGCCACTCTTAACCATGTAGATCTTGCCTTGCCATTTACCTTAGCAGATATGAATTTGTTGGTGAAGTTTTGCAGTTCCTGTCAGCCAGCCAGTTCCAGTCTCTGGAGCTAAACTGAAAAGACAGAATTTGGGGTTGTTGACCAGATTCTACCCTATCTCTTCTTCTACTAAACTATTTTGGCACTATTCCCGTCAGTATTCTCTTTGTTAATAAGAGAGGAAGAAAAAAAATTTCCTTCTGTATGTACAGGCTCAGTAACAATCCAGTGTTGCACATATGATTCAGATGAAGCTGGCAAAATCAAAATGAAAAACACTGTATTAGTAATGCACATCCGGCCATTGGCATGATGTGCCAGCAACATAAATGAAAAGTACAAAGGAAAGAGGTTTGTTAAATTAAGTAATCCTTAAACTACATGAACTATGTATTCAGTTTGGCTAACCACAGGGAGACAAGAGCCTATTCTGAGAAAAGGCAGGAAAGATGCTCAGCATGTACTCAGCAAATAAATGTTTTCCTAGAATATATAAACGGAGAGATCTGCTTATCCTTCTGTATATAAAAAGAATTCCTACTGATACCACGTATGTTTACATCAAGCATAGACTAATTTTGTGCATTGGCCATATCAAGCCTTCCTTGCTTTTAACAACACACACTATAAAAGAATTCTGAAAGTAACATAAATCTCTAATGTTTTTTAGTTCTTTAGCTAATACGCTTGTTATTATTTGTGAAAAAAAATCTTCAGCCAAAGAAGACCAGACTGCCCTTTCTTCCTTCCTCGCCTTCCTCCAGATGAAAAATCAAATACTGAATTACGCAGGTGAAGGCTTTAGCCAACAGTTTCAACATCATGAAAACAAGAGTCATCACAGTTAGCATGGCTGTGAGGTATTCTATCCAAAATATCAAGGGTGGAACAAATAATCAGCATTTTCCCCTTAGAAGGAATTCTTCCGTTGCCAGATTTTGAATCCCTGAAACAATGGACAGCCCTACAACTTCAAAGGGATTACATGAAAAACAGAGTATTTGTCAAAAAAAGGACAACAGATCCTAAGTAGACCATAAGTATGTCATTATAAAACATTTTGATCTCTTGCTGCCCTTGACGCATTTGTGCTGGGAGTAAACCTCTTTAGAGCTCTAGAGATCAAACAGGCATATTTCCTGAATGCCATACTAATACAAACATTTTTTGAGGAAAAATAAATAATTGAAACAAAACAAATTCTATGAAATCTTGGTATTATTGATATAACTGGAAAAAATATACAGTGGTTTGAATCAGTCTTCCATTCTCTTACTATATATTTAGCCTAGCATTTGCCTCACCCTTCTATTGTCCAAACTTGTACACTATTATCCTAGTTTGGAGGGAGCTGCCCACTATTAACATAGTTCTGAGTTGCTTTGAAGGTGAATTATCTGAGACTCTGAGATGCAGCATCCCTTTTTTCCAAGCTTGGTTCTTTCCAAGAGCCTTTATTGTATCTCTTTTGATGTAATATTTTGAATTTCAGCAGTGAGTAATGCAAAACTGAAGGGCAGAAACTCAGCCTGCATTAATACTTTCTTCAGGCAGTTTTACAATATCCACTACTTTAAAGATCACATCCGATACTTTAAATACTTTATTGCAACCCCCAACATAGATGAAAAGAATCACACCTCAGGAAAAATATTTCCTTTTTTCTTATTAGGACAATATTCCTTTTAAACTTTGTAGTCACATTACCACCTTCCTTCCCACATGGACCTCAGGTTCTTGTCCCAATATTATGAGGAAGAGCTTCTTTCTATCTCTTATCTCTGAAATGCTGATGCAAACTCCTTTTTCTCAATCCACATGGAGCTGTGGTTTTCCAGACACACTGATAACACAGTCAGTCCTCAGTCTTGCAGGGGGATGTGTGTCTGCACCCTTAGCTATCTAGTCATGCCTGCATCCCCCTTTCCTTCTCTCTCTGCATGAAAGGTGACACAAGCTTAGTGAAGAAAAGATCACATAGGGACCTCGTAGGAGAAAAAGAAGCAGCCAAGAAATTGTAGTTGAATAGTCTTGGGAGAGGATAAGCACTTCCAGGTTAGTGCTTTCCACACCCAAGCTCCAGTAAATGCAGAGTCCAGGTGAGCTCTAGAGCTGGCTATGGGCAACATTTGCTGTGATTCACAGCCTGGTGTTGCATCCTGTTTTGTGAAAGGAAGGATCGGCTTTGTGCTGGTGTGCGCACAGTGGCCTCATCTCCATCAGGGCATTCATTCTTCCCTTTTGCTGTAAGGGTGCCCTCTCTGTTTGAAGACCATTTACCTGTGATGCGCAGGGTCAATGTTATGCAGCCAGCATTGTCTCCTGGTCCTTTCCTTGTCTCTCTGAAACACCTCAGGTGTACGAGGCGAGAATGCACCCTGCAGAGTGCAGCCCCTGGGTTGTACAGCCAGTACAGGATGCTCTGCACTGCCATGAAGAGATGTCATGTGGCCAATTGAATAGGAGAGTATTCCAAACACTGAAGCTCTAATCAGGCTAAGACTAATTAGCTAAGCTATGATGGCATTTTTCATGTACAGTTTTGAATGGAATCACTATCCAGATGAAAAATTAACAAAAAATAAGGGATAAATACTGTTCCTCTTACACAATTTTGAAATTGTGTATTATCCCATCTTTCAGTAGCCCCAGACAATGGTGGTGAATTGTAGTGTCTGAAAAATATCTTGCTTCTTAATTCTGACAAAAATATGGAGTCTAATATGTTGTGCTAGATAATTTGCAAGCATTAAGATAACACAGTCTTTATCCTGAAGCCCTTTTGAAAAATGAAAACTGGAAAAACAAACAGAACCGAGTAAAAGAAACGATGACAGATTCCTTGAAACATTCAGGTTAACCCAGTCATCTCTGGCTTTACAAAATGTTTAAATGGGCTTGTTTTAGAGGGGGATAAGATTTGACAATTGGGCGAGCCAGGGCAGGTGGGAGCTGGAAGAAGCAGTCAGAAACTGCAGGAGACAGACCCTGTCAGATGAGTAATCCAGAAATGAGTATTTTCTGCAGCTGCTTGGCCACACTGAGTCTCTGGTAGGTTCCAGATGCATTCTTACACCCTGAAAATCTACCTATTTGTGCATCACTATGGAAATGCCACACAGGTGTTGGTGTCTCTACTGCAAATGTCCCCATGACCTCTACTAGTACAGCAGTGACATTATAAGCAGTTTACATTCTGTGGATATAGAGGCAGCATCAGTCTTCAAATCAAATAGGAAATAAATATGTGGATGCAGGTGACTACAGTAATCACAGCTCTCCTGTGCTCTGCATCATATTTCAATTACATTAAAGAATGCAGACGTAGTGTAGATTATTATCATAGCAATTCAGTTTATTCAGGTTATTCAGTACTTGCTAAGCAGAAAGATTCATAACTAACATTTGTAAAAGGCCAAAGGCACAAAAAATCTTATATTTATACTGATTAACTACATTGTAGATATTTACCAGTAGTCATTTAATTTGTAGCTTAGAACATTACTTCAGTTCCTTAGACTTAAGAGATTCAGAGTGAGTGCAAAATTTTGAACTCTCTCCAGAATGTTTCAAAGCTACCAAAATAGAGGGGAATTATGCAAGGATGATAAATAAAAAACTTTTCTTTTAAATCAAGTGACATATACCAAATATTAAGTATTAGATACTTGCACTGCTAGTGCAAAACAGGCAACAATCTTTTGCATGCAAAAAAACAACAGTGCAGCACTGGCATACATAGCTAACTGCTTAACCTAAACTTTGCTTCCCAGTTGTGGTGTGGGGAATGGACTATGAATGAAACAATTAGCAAGAACATGCAATCAGTCTGGGATTCATGCCATGAAGTATGATTTAGGTCAAGAGTCCAGAAGAACTCAAAAAAAGTCTTGGACATGTGTGGGTAGGAAGAACATCCAAAATAAGCATTTCTAAAAGCCCAAAGGAGTTTGGTGGGGGGGAGTTAGGCTTCAAGGCAGATCAACATCTGACAAACATAGGTTAAGAAGAACATTGCTGCGGCCAGTTGATTCTGTAACATTTTCTGAGGCAGCTGATAGAGGTCCCTGTCAGAAACAGCATGCTGAACTACCAGCTATTGGCACGACCGTATATGCCACTCTCAGATTTCTTGCTGCAAAGGGGAGATCTGTTCTCAAATGTCCCAAAAACCAATGTAAATGCTTCTGATGGTATTGAAGCTAGGAAAAGTATTTCTACAGGGCTACTTGGTGCCTGTTTGTATTTCTTTTAGAAAATTGACTGTTACCTTTGTTTTCCTCTGTTATATTACATGAAAAAAAATCCTAAAATACATGAGATCTTTCCCATGTAAACAAATCATTCCTTCCAGAGGAATGTTATATGATGACAGGGTATGTGAAATGGCCTCAGTGATCATGTGGTGAGATCATGCGACTCTGTCTGCATTGGAGTTGAATGCAGTCTGCTCAAATGCTTTTGGGATCCCCATGATAGAACATTGGTGGAGAGCAAAACCACAAGGATTGGGCAAACTGGACCTTCCCCACCCCCTGACGTCTTCAGGGCCTACAGCTTTGGTATAAAAAGTATACTAAATTGTTTTTACTAAAACTAGTTTAGCAGATAATTAAACAGAGTTTAAATGGTTTAAGAATGGCATAATTTGGGTAGTATGGTCACTTTTCTACAGTTCCAACAAATTATCCTGGGATGAAAATAAATTCTCTACAGCTGTCAGAAATCTTAGCCACTATTTACACACTTCAGGGATTGTTTCTGCCCAGCAGTTCATGGAGGGAAGCGACACAGGAAATGTCAATACTGAGTTACAGGGCTGATTTTTCAACCATTTTTCACGGAGACAGAAAGTGTTCCTACAGAGTTTAGAAAATCTATTACTTGGGCTGTTTGTTTTGTTAACAAAGGAAACAGACTGGTCTTTAAAATTCAGTATCTTTGCTTTGTTTCTCAAAAAAGTAATCTAACCACCATATCTATAGATGACCATGCCACGAGAAAAAAAATCCCAAATAGTCAAAAAGAAACACAAATTAACCCTGTTCAGTACTTTTGAGATATCAACTGTGCTAAGGAAAAACAAAAACTGTATGGGTCTTGTCTTAAGGAAATGGAGCCAATGTGAATATCCTATGAACTCTGAAGGACCAATTCATTTACATTTGGATGCTCTGATTTAATTGTATTAGCACATGCTGTAAGCAAATGATAATTTCCCATATCTATGAGCTTCTCAAATAAAACAATTTTAAAAGTAACTTAGACTAGAACTGATTTTCTTTTCTTGGAAATAATGCTGGGGGGGTGGGGGGGGTGGGGGGGGAGTAAACATTATTTCTTAAAAAACTTTAGAATGAAAATTATTCTTTTGGAGTTTTTGGAAAGAACCATTCAAAAGGTGTTCAAAGCCTGAGAAATCTGAACTTAGGTAGCAGTAGCTGCACAGCTGTGACTTTTAGCATGAGCAATAGTTAAACCTCAGTGGTTTAAGCAGCACTGACCACTTCCATTGATCTTACTGGCATTTAACCATTCATGCCATACCTTAGGCCAAAGGATGTCTGAAAACCCCACCTCCACAGATATGAATCTGTTCAAGATAATTGTCAGAAGTGCATCTTCTTATTAGTGGCCGTCAGTGACAGCAACAGCAGGCAATTTTGATTGCTCTGCCTATGTCCTCTACTTCTCCATCATCTGGCCACCTTAACAGGCTAACTAAGGATTTGAGCAGTAAAAGTTCAGTTCACCACATACATTCAAGACTTATATGGATCCCATGGATCGTCAAAGCATAGAAATAGTGCTGGGCTTCTTACAGAGAACCAGAAGACCAAAGCACAGGCACTGTTTTAGCACTTACATTTAGTCACCATTACCCGTGATAGAGCGGCTGCCTAGGTTACTGTGTCTGCAGACAATTGTGAAGGAAAATGAATTCATTTGATTAACACCTTGGGAACTGTAAAGTAGTGGTTTTAATACATACTTCAAAGCCAAAGATAATAGTCAAACCTATTTAGATTCCCTGACGCCTCCCATTTAATGGCTCTACTTTCCAGGTACTTTTATAATTACCAAGCTTCAATCATTTTAGATAAAATTTTCCATCTTAGCCATCTTCAGTGGATGAGTTTTAAATTTTTTTTTGTTTATTTTGGGTATATTACAGCAAAAATACCTTGACTGCTTTCAAGGACAAGGTTATGGAAAAAGAAGTTTTGTCCATGTGAACTGATTCCAGTGACCTTAAACTGAGTGTTTCACATTTCAGATTAAAACCTGGGACAGAGGGAGGAGTAAGCACACTTCGTATCAAGGATGTGCCTTTTGGCATCCCTCTGAAATCTGACCCTAGTTGATTAAATTTCATGCTGTTGGGGGGTGGGGTGTGTGTGCGCGTGTGTGTGTGTGTGAGAGTGTGTGCGTGTGTGTGTGTGTGTGTGTGGAGAAGGAAGTTCACACCTGTTCGACAGATTAAGATTTTAACAGTTTAGTTCCTCAGAGGTGCCATCCATAAGGAACTACACACGATGTTATCATGACTTGTGCTCCAAGTACAAAGTCTGAGCATCTCAACTGAGGTCAGTAAACACTTCTTTATGTCTCCCAGTAATACTCCTTTGTTTAGGGAGTTAAAAGTAAAGGAAAAAAAAAGTTAGTGAAAAGAGGGGTGTAAATTGTGATAGGAGTTAGTAAGTCATGGGGCGCTACCGAGTAGAGTGGAAATAAGAGATGCGAGAGGCTATGAAAACAAGGTTCAGAGGACAAGGATATGGATTGCCAGTATAGTTATAACTGATGCAGTAATGACAGTCTTGGACAAGAGAGTTAAGAAATTTAAGATAATAATACCTACCATCCTAAATTTTTACATTTCATAGCTTAATGTCATAGTTTTAATTTTTAAAATATATCTTTGTTGTATGTAATTGCTTGTAGAGATGAGACAATATTTCAAATACTCTGTTTCACTCTCCTTCAGCCTAAACCTCAATTAATTTATTTACTGAAGAAAGTTTTGATAAGAAAACATTGATAGCTTTCTGTTAATATCTAAGAGAAACTTCTGTCTCTCAGCAATGACAAGAAATGTTATTTTACACACAAATGTTCAAACACTCTGAATCATTGTAAATTAGTTATTTCCATCATTGAAAGTGGGCAAGTACTGTGAATGATATAAATAACTTTTAAACCCGAGCACTTCAGGTTTAAAGAACAGAAACACTTAAATGTTTGCAAGCAATTTCAGAACAAGAAATCTAGGACAGCACAATTCACATGGATTCAAGTTCAGACAGTGACTTCACCAAGAAATACCCCATACTTCAAAAAAGAGAAACTGCATGGCTCTGATTTAAAATCTCCATTTCTGTTTGGCCCTCAGTTACTCACCACACAGAAGTCTATGCCAAAACTGGTTCAAGTGTTCAAACTGGCACCAGCATGAGGATAAAGCTACCTATAAGTCAGTCCAGTGTCAATCACTGCTTCTTCTCATAGAGATATCTTTAAATACTATCTTTCTAATAGTTTCTCTCTTCTGATCTTTATCTCAGGAAGATCAGTTTTTGAACTCGGAGGGAGATCTGACAAGCAATTTGGCCACGATTATACCTCCCAAAACAGAGCTTCAGAAACTGCTGTTGGACATGTTTGGTGTCTGCTGTATCAAATGATGGGCAGTATCATTTCTCTTTCAGAAGACTGATTCCAAGAAAGCATGATATCCCTGAGTATTTTGATATTATTAAATGTTGTTTATAAAGTGGCTGCTGGAATTCCAGAAGAACATAGATGCTGTTCTTCTTTTATTAACTTCCTTGATCTCCAAATATCTCATGAAGAACATTTTCTTGAAGAACACCATACCATGATGCAAACTGAAGAGTTAAATAGTATTGCACCATGTTTTCCACTTCAAGACCTCCCTAAGGTGTAGCAATTATCTGGTGTCTTATGACTTTAGAATACTGCTCATGATCGCCTATGCCCTACTGGTAAATGTTTCTAGATTTTCTTTTCTCCTAAGTCAGCCTGCTGCCCGTATTTGCAGAAATACAGAACTCTGCAACTAGAATCCACATTTCTTCCCCACTGCTTAAGTCTTATATTGCTAAATACTGTAGAGCAAAACATCTGTGTCAGATAAAATGCAACCAAATAAAATAGACACTACATAGACAAAAAGTGCTTGTAACAGAAAATTAATGGATACAAAAGTGTTTGTGTGATCTAGATTTTAAAAGACCATGGTTTTTTTCTGTGACCTGTTTTTTACGAGAAAGAGCAAAAACCTTAAAGACTAAAATTTCTAGTTTAAAAATTATTCATAGCACCAACTTATCTGTTTCCTTTTTTTCCCTGGAAAAAGCTAAAAAGAGCCCTAATGTAAGCATAAGGTAACGACATTGGTAGCATTTCCTGTATGCTTTGTTGACTGTACTGATGAGAAGAATAGCAGTGAAGTCAAAGATAATGGTAAAAATTATCTTCAAATGCAAACTACAAGAAGTCTACTGAAAGAAGAGAAAAACAACAAAAAAAAACCCCAAACCAAGCAAACAAACAAAAAAACCAAAACAAAACAAACAAAACCTCCCAAACCAAACAAAAAATCCCAAGCCCAAATCCCTAGCTTTTAAAAAGAATGAACTGAAGTTAACAAGAAATGCAGGGCAAAACAGTAAATTATCTACCTTAAGACTGCCAAAAATCAATCTACTTCTACTGCTTTTTAAAAGTAAGTCAAGATGCATTGCTGTGATGACTTAGACCAACCAACATAGGGTCCAAGACCAGTCAGAAAATAAAGAAAAAGAGACAGATTTAAGATGCAGGAAACTGGTTTCAAGCAATGTCTGAAGGCACTGCACATAATTCAGAGGATAATCATTCCAGAAGAGGAAGGCTTTAAGGCAATCAACTTGTCTGGCACTTTTCATAAGCATTAAATTACCTTAAACAATCAGTAAAATCCTTTTTTTTCCCCTGAGGTGATATGCAAGTGATAAAACCCTGACTGATCCAAGTCCAGAAATGCATCATAAGATGGATTTATGAAAGAAAACAGAAACAAGAATCAGGAATATCTAAATATTTAAACCCTCTAATCCTCTTTGTTTTGGGATTGTGGATATGGTTTTAGTCGTGCAATTAATTATACACAGGAACAACAATTGCCGTCCAGTAGGATGACACAAATCTTTACTCTGAGAGGTCACCAAATCCTGTCTTACTTTGTACATTTGCTTTTATTGGCTCTCCATGCCACCTCCAGC
>NW_005054316.1:2542920-2543334 GCF_000277835.1 Geospiza fortis | reverse complement strand
TTGGTCAGCCATGAGCAGCCAGCCAGGAGCTGTGGTGGAGGAGCACGACAGGAATTGACAGGCGCTCAGACGCTGCAGTCAATTCCGACTGGCGGCCCACCAGGATTGCATATACACTCTGCCATCCTTCCCAAAACTGAGCGTTCTTTGAGATTAGAAATGTCAGCCTCAGGTACAAATGGTGGAAATGGGACTAATTAGTCTGGGAATCTATTCTGAGAAAAATCACTTGCTCGTAATATCCAGATACCTGCAGTGCCAAGATCATACTTGCTCTAGACTACGTCCTTCCAGTCTCTTTTGTTCTATTGCATTTTTTGATGCAAGTCCATACCACATTTTCATTGTGTAGCTCTCCCTAGTTACATTTGAAATTTGATTTTGCTTTCTTGCTACATCAATACAGAGGAGATA
>NW_005054316.1:2504054-2542871 GCF_000277835.1 Geospiza fortis | reverse complement strand
GGCATTATAAATGAATAATTCCACAAAACATTCAAATTCAGAATGATCTATTGTGAGTACTGCAATAAAGGATATTTCTGAAGTCTAACATGAAATTGCATTTTCATTATTTTCCACCTTTCTTGCCATTAATTCTAAATAGATCTATAAATACAAATACAAATCTCCCATGATATTAATAATAGTATCAACTAAATATCAAAAGCATCTCTAGAGATCATAAAGTACAAGTCCACTACTCAAGGCAGGGACAACTAGACCAGGTTGCTCAGGGGCATGTCCAGATGGGGTTGGAACAGTCTCTCTGGGTAACTTCTTACAGTGATCTTGTTTGATCACGTGCACTGTAAAAAGGTTTTTCCTTATGAGTAAATGGAATTTCTTGCACTTCAATCTGTGCCCACTGCCATTTGTGCATTCACTGGATACCACTGAAATAACAACAGTAAATAAACATAATGCTAATAAAAGTACATTAAGTGTTAAGATTTAAATGCATAAAGAAACAAACCATGACTCAAACAAAACAGGATGTATTATATCTAAAGATACAATACTTTTAGATTTAGACAGAAATTATTAGATGAGTTCATGTGTTCCTAGAAATCACAGGCTAAATAGTCTCATCTGGGATTCCTTTATTCAGGCTTAATTTTATGTTGTTGAAAGAAACATCTGATCTTGATATCACAGAAGACAAAAACAGTTGCATATTGAATTAATTAGGAATTGAAAAACATTTTGCACTCTAAATTTCTTCCTCTTTACCCTATATTGATGCACACAAGTCCACCTGGTTTAGATACATAATCTATTTATTTGTGCATTTATTGGCTATTATATGTTCTTCCTTTTGGGGTTTTTTGGAACTCCCAGGCTCTGCACTGAATATTACAAATGAGAGAAAATGCTCCTGCATGAGCATCCACCTTGTCCAGTTTTCTGTTGGAAGTCTGAGCACTATATACAGATCCTGACGAAATTCTGTTTTAAAACTTGACTGATTTTTCTACTTCTGGTTCTGTAAACTGTTTTACATTAGTATTGTCTCCTTTACATTTCTTTGTGATAGATTCTGCCTTATTTTCAGCCTTCATGACTATTGGTGAGGTCATATATAATCTGGTTTGCCTCTTAAGCAGTTGGTCTCTTAGCGTTGTGCAGACTGAGAAACAAGTGACTATCCATTCCCATGTGTGGATAGATATGTTTTGGGTGTATATTGAAGCAGTCTTTGTAAATGAAGAATTTCACTTTCTCTACAGTCAGGAAAGAAGGCATTTTTCAGCATCACTGGAAGCAATTCTGTTAGCCAAAGCCTGTATGTGATTTAAGCTGACTGGATCTCACCATGGGTCTTTTAGGAAGACTATGATTACTTTGTGCCTCTGCAGGATTTCTGCTCTATTTCCAGACCACCTATTTACACTTCTATATTATGCAGCTTAGTGACAACATTGATTTTATGATAAATTTTTTGGTCTGAAAGGTGTTCTGAGAACATTAAAATCAGCTATGCTGTACCACGATCTTATCTCTTTGCATGCACCTTGTAATTGCTGAAGACTAAACAGCAGAGACTCATCAATATAATGCAAACCATAGCAGAATACAAAAATGAGCTTTAAAGCATTCCCCCCCTCCTTAATTAAAAAAAAAATACCTTGAATCAACTTACTGACCGTGTAAGAATTTAAATGAAAGAACTGGGAAATAAATTTAGCCTCTTTTTAGCCATATCAGAGTGTTTTTGTTTGCTCATTCTGCTAAAATCTTCTCAACAGAACTGACAGCCCTTAACAAAAACAGATCAGCAATTAGTGCCAATTAATTCCTTGGCATCTGGTAAAAATTAAATCATATCATGACTGCTAAGGAGTCGAGTAGTTATACCTGGTGTTCAGGTCTATCATTGAATGTAGCACTCAGAAACTGTGGTTTACACATGTTCTAAGGTAACATATTAACAAGGTTAACATATTAATAGTGATATGCCCTGAGGTGCTGAAAACCAGTAGCTATTGATTTGATGTGAATTATCTCCTTATAAATCTCAGATAAATAGCTGAAATATTTCAAGCTGTCCAATACTAGAGAAGTGAATAATGACACATTAATGACTTATTCATATTCCAATTTCTCTTTTCACAACATAAATACAGCTAGTTGCCAAAGAAATGTCTTAACAGTGTGTGACACTAACTCTGTGACTATTTGAAAGAATGGGTAAAAAAATGTTATATTGCCCAGCAATATAACAATTCAGAGGTCCTATGATTTCAGTTTTTCCATGTTTTTCTTGCTTTAGCTATAATGCTTTTTTGTAATGTGCTCTCACACCTAGCAATAATTCACTTGAAGAAAAGTGTTAGATCTGATTGCAAACCATTATTAGGTTTCCTGCAGTATTGCTTGGAAAAAATCTTAGAGAGGCAATGATGGAAACCAGCAGGTAGAGTTAAGAGTTTACATGTGTAAAATCTGTGATACTGACTGGATCAGATTCTGGCAAGTTGAGATGAAAGAATTTTCTTGATGTAGTCACAGACAAAAACATTCAAGTATATTCCATCAAATTCCTTATCAAATGATAAGGACTATATCTAGGATATTTTAACCTCTATCTAATATGATAGAAGAACATTAAGAGCCCTTCAAATATCTCTGCTGCAAGTACCTAAATTAAAAGGTATACTAGCCAACTCTTAGAAACTCTACATTGAGCTAAGTTCTTAATTTCCAGTACTGCAAGATTCAGTCACATCTGAAGAAGCAGAGGTTTTCCCATGAAACCTAGATTGAAACTTCACCAGTCACTTACTGTCAACATTTAAATGTGCAAGGCAGATGCGCTTTACAGAAACAGACCATTAAGAAGTTCTTCAGTTTTTCAGTGAAAATGCTTCAGAAAACTGCTGTAGGTTATTTCTGCCTCAAATGCGAAGACAGGTGCCCAAATTTACAGCCTACCCATACTTAATAAAAAGTGAAAGTTTTCCAGATCACTTGGTCATTGATGAGCTGAGGAAGATCAATGTTAAGCCTTGCAGGGACTAATACTGGTATGGAAGGGATGCACAAGACTTTAAATAGCCTATGGTTTCATAGCCCAGTCTTCCTAAGGAATACATAAAATATAGAGAAAAATTGTTGGGGTATGGTTATATTCTCTCTATAGAGGAGAAAGGACTTCAAATTTTCTCTTCTATGTGAGAATCCCTTCTGTTTCCATTGGCAAGACAACCCAGTGGTTGATTATGAAAAATGTATATTTCATTATATTCTAATGGAAGTACATGTAACATTGGGAGATTGAAAGATAGACTTCAGGTCACTTAACTGTCTTTTAGTATTTGCTATAATGAAGATTTAATTTTCCATGAGTTAGTTCAAACTGCTGAACAGTTACAGTGGATCTCTATTTCTTCTCTCTGATGAAGACGTGATTTAAGTGACACTATATCTAAAAAGTTTTTGATTTATTTACTTATTTCAAGTTACCAACAACTCACAGCAAAATTAAGCATTCTGTTTTTCTGTTACCATACACCATAAAATCAAGTGTATATATATAAAAAATATAAATATAAATATAAATAAAAAGCCAAAGCCTCTTGAGTGATATGATAAACTTTTGTCTCCTCATTCTCAATTCAATATCTTTTCTGGTATAATAATTTTTAAATTGGCTACAAATTAAGTCAATTTACACTTAAAAATTAATTTAGTCTGTATATGTGCATAAAAATAATCCTCACTTTTCTTTGATGTAGTTACTGTCTCTCCTGATTGGTTATTCATCAGGAAGAAGGCTTCATGAAGGAAGAATAACAGAGTCAATATTTTTGGAACAAAATGTTGTGTTATTACTCTACATTGATGAATTTTATGCTGATTTTACAAGGGACCATTCAGCATGTTATAGAAATTTACACAATACTTAGGACATAATGGAGGTAGTGGACAGTGTTGTGGTAGAGAGCGCTGAAGAAATACATTGACCTGAACCACTGAATGCAGCTCTAGCTAAAGTACTACTGACAGATATAACTAAGGCAGATAAATGTTTTCATTATTAAAATTCATTCTGTCAATCAATCATTCTCTGAAGATCACTCTGAAAATTTCATTTCTTTAGTTGAGATTATGCAAACGTGATTTCTCCTTGTAGGACAAATAGAAATACTTGTAAGTTTGAGAACAAATGGTTCATCTTTTTCTTTTCTTGTAGACAAGCATCTAGTTACATATAAAGTAATTCTTTTGATTTTAAGAATAAAATCCCTGTGGTAGCAGACTGAAAAGTTGTATTTTGCATACAGGTGTATCTTTGAATACTCAAGAGAACCCTTTTTCCATTTCATCTAGCTGCAAATTTTCGAAAGTTGATGTGAGACTTCATGACAGATATTGCAGCAATAATTATACTCCTAACAAACTCGGGACACCATTTTGAAGAAGAAAAGGTAGATTGCTCACTATGCACATTCCAGTATACATATTAATAATATTTACTGAATTATTTAGGTTTATTCACAAGCTTCAGTTGAGACACAAATTACTCCCTCTTGCTTAGAAATAAACATTTATTACAATAAGGTGTCATCTCATTGGAGAGCCCTTCTCTGGGTCTCTGTAAATCATAGAATATTCTGAGTTGGAGAGGATCCACCAGGATAATTAAATTCCAACTCCTGTGTTTCATTTCAGGCAGTCTTCAGGTTTTACAGAAAAAAAACCCTACTCTGTGTCTTTGAATATTTAATTATAAGAAAAAATAATGAAGCATATAATAGTGGATATACTACATCACATCTGCTTTTAGACATAGGTTTTATATTGCATAATCTTCTGTTTTGTGATAATTTATCTGATTCTACACAGTGCTCATCAGTTAAGATCAGCAAAGCTTCCTTCCAGGGGTTTCTGAGTGCAGAGTGTAAAACTCTGAACAGTCACAGAAAAGCCCTGCATGAATCAGGCAAACAAAACCTTCCCCAAGGAGGGGGTTTGCAGAGATACATCAGGTGGCATAAGGTACAGTGCACTAAACAAATCAGTGCTTAAGAGCTTTCTATAACCCCCTGTGTCTAAATTTTGCATAAAATTTTGGAAATCTTGCATAATAGTATACGAGTTGCTGTGGACATCTTAATTTCATTTTGTGCCTGATATATTAACCATGCAGGTATATATACCAGCATTTTGTGCCTGGTATATTAACCATGACTTCATGAAGTTCTTTCTGGGCATTTTTTTCTGTGCTTGGTTGTGCACAAAAAAAGAATAAGATATTGTAAACTTTACAAGTTATGTTGCAAAACATCTTGCCTTCTGCTTCTTGCTGCACAAACAACATATTTAAGGAAACATGAAACAATGATACTGAAAAATAAGACTTTCATCAAGTGTACTAGCAATTTGTCCCAAATAATCAGTATGAATCCTATAATGTAAAATCTTGGGTAGTCTTTTACAGTTGGTATGCACACAGAAGAGAAAAGAACAGACTAAAAGATTTCAAAACTACTGCTTTAGTGTCCAAATACTATTTTGGGCAGTATACAAAATCCAAGCCAAACAACTGGAAATAACAAAAGTGGGACATGGCTTGTCTCTGTTTAATTCACTGCACCCATATTCAATCACAACTTGAAAATGAGAAAGCTTGAATGGGGTACTGTGAGCCTCTCCATCCTGCATAAGGTCACTAAATTAAAAACATGTCCAACTTTCTTGTGTTTTGGCACCCTTCACTGTGAAGTTAAAGCCTCAGCCTCAGACAGGTTCCAAATCAGATAAAAGCCTCAATACTACTGATCTCATGATCAGCTGTGAATTCTACCACTAAAACATATGATTTGTGAGCACCTTACCTAGCCAACTCACAGGATATGGAAGTCTGTAGTTACAGGACACAGGACCATATTTAATTAATTTTTCAGCATTTAGACCTAAGAGAACATCTTCAAAATTTTCATGATATGAAGGGTCATCTATAGGTATTGCCTGGCACAGAAGCACAAAGAAAATAATATATTTCCATAAATAGCAATAGATCCATTCCTCTCATAAATATCAAAAATATTTTTGTATTATGTGATGAATATACAGTTTGGTATGAAAGTATAAAATAATGATATTCATGCCATTGATTTTTAATAAACAGGGCAGTATCTTTGAGCTCATCTTTGACATTCTCTAGAATGAGTTTTTCTGAGCATTGGCCAAATTATCTATAATAAATGGTTATTAAAATAAAATACCAATTTCTTTAATTGCTGCAAATTGTGGTGTTGCATATATAACTACTGTGAATCACTCATTGTCCCAGCCTTATCTTGCTTCTGTGAACAATACTAATGACATCAATGGGAAGCCAGTTAACAGAGATAAAAATCTATTTAATGGGAGCCTAATTTAAGAATTTAAGAAAATTTAACTATTCCCTGTGTATGACAGGTATGCCTGTCAAAATGAAGCATATTCAGCAGCCTTTGTTTCAAAGTGATTCTGTGGGAGGCAAATAACTTTTTTTTGCTATTTTGGAAGGTGTCCTTTTCATTCCAGTGCCATTCTTTTAAGTAGGAAATAAGAACATACCTCAGTCTGTGAGGCTTTCTGGACTGGCATCCTGAATGCCTTCAAGTAAACTCCTTGGGGAAGTCAAGGTGACCTTTCAAGGTTGTGCACTTGGGTACAAGGCATAGTCCTTAGGCAGGCCAAATTAAGATTATTTATGTAAAAACACAGCTGTCTTGATAAAGGAAGCCATATAGTTTTGTCAGACTAAAATATTTAGCAACATGCTTGAGATCTCTCATCCTGTTGCTTCAGCCTCATCACCCTAGGAAAGAAAAAAAAAACAAATACAAAAGAATGGAGCTCAACATCAGCAAAGAAAAATGCTTTTTGCATAGTAATGCTGTTAATAGAGTTGCCCAGCTACATAGATGTATACCCTTCCATTCTTGCATTAGAAACAGGTAAAAATACTCCCTTTGCTGTCTTTGCAAAAGTTAAAAGGCTTTTGCGCCTGGGAAAGAAATTTGTAGTTCTTTTTTTTTGTTTTCTCTAACCAGTTTAACCGCTTGTCCATGAGAACATGCAAGGATTTTGAAGACTGATTCTCCCCAGAACTATTCTCAAATAAATAAACCACTAAACCACCTGCTAAAATGTTTTCCTCTTCAAGACAGCATATCCGTAGGTGTTATCCAGGGTAAGGTTTGCTAAACTCAGACCCAAAATAAGTATTGTTTGTTCCTACAGAAAGTCTATGTATGCATAGCAACTCCACTGACATTCCAAACACACAAAACTCTTATAACTGGTATTAAATACTGCCATATAGAAATTCTCAGTATCTAGAGGTGTGTTTTTGCATTCATGGTAGTATTTTTTTCTCTTGCAATACACTATGGCCAATAATGAAATACCAAAATTACTACTGAATATATATTATGTGATTTTAGATACCAAAATGTTTCCGAACATTGTCCCTTCATTATTCTATCTCAATCACTTGAAACAAGCTTAACTCATGATGTACCCTTGTACATCATGAGTACAAAGTTCATTTAAGCTATCAACTAAAAGGCTAGCTGAAATTGGAAGCTGCACTAACTTTTTGGTAACCCAGCAGCTACATGTCTGGAGTACTCTGATAGCACTTATCTATATTTTGGTAACAAACAATAATTACCTCTATCAATAATGCTTTTAAATTCCTGTGGTATGACATGAAATGGCATTGAAATGCAGATTATCAGTTTTACATAAAGCATTTGATACTTAAATATGTATATATTTATGCTGGTTTCATAGACAATATTTAAAAGCAAATAAAATCAACCTGGATAAGGTTCTAAAAAGCACCTTCCCTCTAATTTCCTGAAGCCATAATAAACCTCGTATGATCTGTATCCCAGCAACAGTATTGTGGCAGAAATCTCCCCAAAAGAGGACATTCTAACATGATGGCATATCTATGTATAATAATGGCAAATCAAATTTAAGAAGACCATAGGAGCAACATTAATCACAAGTAAGAAAAATATGAAAATTGTGCAAAAACTACAACAGTCAATATCTCCACAAAAAAAGAAAGGAAACGTAGAAATTTAAGATTACATCTGAGAGAAATTATTACTGTAATAGATATGCAAACAAACCAAAAATTATCCAGGAGAACAATTCAGCCTGACACAGAGGCAGCAAAATAGCTAAAATTTGTCAGGACGTTTCTGAAGAACTCAATCTTCAGATATCCTGTATCTCAAATTGAATAAATTGACTGACCCAGAACATCATCTGCCTTCAATACTATTTTCTCAGTTAATGAATTTTGGAACACATATGTAATAGGATTATCAGTTAGTGAATACAATGAATGCAATAGGAGTAAATGAATATAATTTTAGTAGATAAGCACATAAAAATAAAGCTTCCTGTCTAGAGCAACAATTTAGATTACTTGTCATCCCGTGAAACAATGCAAAGCCCAAAGAGTGCAAGCAAAAGCACTAAAGAGATACGCCTATTACATGCCTACAAGTGACAAATATTACAGATATGTTGAACATAATATTTTCCAAAACCATGGAAAATAGAAGTGGATGAGAAAATCACTCCTCATCTCATTTCAGAAGACAGAAGAGGATTCTAGAAATCTGCAGTGCAAGAAGAGCATTATGGCTGTTATTATCTGTGACTCATGATTTAGTGATGTTACAGTCAAATAGTGTGGCTACTTATTTCTGACAGACACATTCTAAAGGCATTTTCAGGTATACCTTTCAATTTCTGGCATATGAACACACCATTAAGAGGCAAGGAAATGAATCTCAACTTTCAAAAACAAAGTAATCTGTGTTTTGAAACTTACAACCCCCTCAGAGAAAGCAGCAAGCAAAAGACAAGGGCATTTCAGCATAAGTACAGATCTACAGGTACTAATTAATGAAAATACTATCAGAATTTTTAAATTCTGACTCCCAGAGCCTTTCAAATATAAAAACTAGTATGGAACTAGTTTGCATATGTTAAATGTTAAATTATGCTCAAGGAAAAAGAGATCATTAGTGATTCATGACCACTGAGATTAATCACAAACTCTGAGGCACTCTGGTCTTAATACCAAAACTACACAAATACAATTTAAGCAAATCACTAGTATGGTCAGTTGCATTTTAGGCAAAGCCAGTCTTTAAGCATGAAAATATGGCAGATTAACAGGATTCTCAACTCATTTTGAAGCATTAGCCAAGTTATGTACAAACCCAAATTAAAAGAGAACTGAGAAGAACTGCAAAGCAATTATATACCGAAATAAATTGACGTCTGCATGTCAACCCTTGAGGGTTGAGGTTGTCAGAAAATAGTAAAGGTATTGCACAGGTCTCACAAGAATGCTGGAATTACAAAGATGAGATAAAGAAGACAGAAGCAAAAAGACTGAACACCCAGAGCATTGCAAACAAGATTATCTCTGATGTAGAAGCTTGTAGTCAGAACACAAGTGACAAAATGCCCCTAAATTATAACTGAAATGTCCAAGTAGATGAACAACTATTATATATATGCAGAGATACATCTAGCTACAAGGAGAGTGAAAATTTCCTACAATTTTTTTACAAATCTGTTAGCAAACTAGGGATGGACTTTTCAACCAATCTACAATTCAATTACAATTTCACTTCAGAGCACTGTCCACACTTGTGGACACTCTAGCTAAAGTACAAAATACTGCTACAATCTACATTATAGAAAAAACAATTAAACATTTCAATAACCACAAACATTAGCTAATTTCAGCTGACAGAATCTGAGACAAGACAGACTATTTTCTGTTTGCTATCTTGCCCACAGAACAAGTCACTATTGAACACAATTAAATTGGTTATTCAGGTGTGAGGTAATTTCATCTGGCTTTGACTCAATTCTTCTTAATCAAAATGGAGTCAGAATTGATCCAGCCCTGTAAAGAAATGCAATCATAACTAAATAGTGTTTATTATGAAACATCAGCAAGTCAAAGTATTTTCAAATGGTTCTGAAAAATGACTGTTGTGTATATATTCTGCCTTATAAGTACACCTTATCCTACTGGCAGTGGTAATAACTCAGAGAAAAGAAGACAGGCAAAGGTCAAAGCCTATTTTGGCAGGCAAGCTAATGACTGCCCAGACATTGGTTGTGTCAAGGCAGGCACAACCAGACATTTCCTGAGCATAAACCAAACACATGTCATTAGGCTTTATATCTTCCAGTAATAAGTACTGAATTTGAGCTAGTTCCCAAAAAGAGGAGCTTGCCTTTTTCCACATATTTTTGATGGCATTGACTGATTTGGGCCTTTACAGTATCCTACAATGATATCTGATGTAATGGTGCCCATCACAATTGTATTGTAGCTACCCAGGTGGGGATGCATGCTGTGACATGACCCTGGAATTTGATGCACGTCTTGGATATTGAATAAGGATAATCATGAAACACAGGGGAGGAGAGATGGCCATTCAGATGGACTTGGCAATACTCTACTACTAAGCCACTGAGCTATGACTGGTAATCAGCAGCATGTTGGGAGTGGATATGTGGTGTTGGCCAAGACCATGATGCCTGATCAGAACAATCATGATTCAGTGAAACTGAGCCCTTTGCTAAAACCCTCCAAAATCTCCAGCCATTCCCTGAGTCTCAAGAGGGTCATGCATTTATGGGATGCATCTCCTATAAATGATCAGATGGTGTCCAGCTGGCCTTGGAAAGAACATCAGAGCCTTCTGCTCCAGAGGGGTGGGTTAGTCTTTCATGTTTCTTGTGCTACCTCTAGCTCTTCCTGGCACTCACTAATGTGTTACAACACACTGCTTCACAATGCTGGCACATACAGGATTTCCCTTCAGATGGTGATAGAGCTGAAAGAAGCAGATTTGTTTATTCTCTCAAAGAGAAACGCCCAGAAATAGGTCTCAAATCGATTTGGAAACAGGCAATATTCTGTGTGAGAGTCTCTCTATAGAGAGGAATAGCATCAAGCAGTATTGTTGTTTAAATTAATTTACCTGCTTTGGCTTCTAGATAGTAAATGTTCCAGGGAAACAATCATGAGGTGCTGTAAAAAATACCCTAAGAGAAAAGGGGGAAAGGGTATCTCAGCAGCAAGCATGCAAGGAAGTAGGCTTAATGGAAGACTAAATACAGGGAGATTTATAGTTTAAAGAACTGTCATGTTAATGGGGTTGCAAACTGTATGGAATCATGAAAGGCTAGGGGCCTCCTAAGACATGGAAATTTTCCATTTTGAAGACTGTGATATAGAGAAGTTATTTAGAAATCCTGGCCCTTCACTCCTTCACACACCCTTCAAGGTCAAGTATTCCCTATGAGCCCCTCAAAACACAAACACAAGCTTGAGAACTGTGTTTTGAGTGAAACAGCTGCTTTAGAAGGATGAGTTAAAAATTTAAAGAGTCAGAAAGCTTTCTGCAATTTGAAAAGGAGGGGATTGGCCTCTAAAGATAAAGAAAACATGGATTAAGTATCCCATGACGGTGATGAAAACATGGTTTCACCTCTCTTTCATTAGGGCTTTGTGGTCCTCACGACTAAGATATGGATATAATATAGATAAATACATCTCACAAAATCAAGATTATGCAAGACAGCAAGCTAAAGAAGAGAAACAACTGGTTTTTTTTCTTCACACTCTTGATTTAGTGACAGATGCAACCTTTTTGAAGTCAGTGCTTATGAAATGGAAGTTGTAGGAGTGACTGATACTAGAGCCACAAAGTCATCTCAAACTAGTAAGTCACTAATTACATGCAATTTTATAAAAGGTTTTAACAAAAATTCCTGCATCAATATATTAAAGGTATTCAGCAGTACTAGTAATTTGCAGAGAGTGGATGGACAGTTTTCACTGCACCCTCTCATACGGAACTGCTTCAGTTTGAAATGTCCAGTAAGATTAATGAGTTAGTTAGAAAAGTGAGAAAGGCTAAGGAAGATGCTGAAAAGAACATGACACAAAAACCTAGTGTCATACACCTCCTATTGAGAGTCTGAAAAAAATTCACATTACAAAAAATGTGTAGCTTTTTAAAAGCAAGTCGTACATTTACATATTTTTATTCTTATTTTGTGTGCTCTAATAATTTATTCCTCAGTATAAAGCTAGAAATGTGACACCTTACAAAGACAGTGTCATAATCATTAAGGTTGGAAAAGACCTCCAAGATCATCAAGTCCAAAAAGTAATAAAATATTCCCGCATTTTCCCAGAAGAAAACTCAAATACAGCAGCAGCTGTAGTAGTTTTTGCATAACTAGCAGTGAGTATCCTCTTCAAAAGTGCATATTATTCTGGAGTTACTTTTCAGAGGTGTGATGTAGAATTGGTACCTGTGTCAGTTGCCCATGCAAGAAAGGAAGGAAGGATGATGTGATGTTGGCCTCCTGTCTCAATAGTGGCAGCTATTTAATACAATACTGACAGTGCCCCTACAGAGACTCTGATATAGTACTTGAAAAAGAATAACAGTGATTATCAATCCCTACAGAGTTTTCTAAACTGTGTGACAAAGTATATACCAGAGATTTACAAGTAAAAACCATTCTGAACATAATATGCCCTAAGGATAAATCATCTAAGTTGAAAGAATTATCAATTTGTATGCCAAAGAGGAAAATATTTTCATCACTTTGTTTCAATGAATGATGTTAGTTGTCTCTTTTTTTGGCTACAAACTGAACTATCAAATAAATATCACAAAAAATACCCTAAAAAATTATCCAGGCAGATCTAGTAGCTATTGGTTTGTTGGAAAAACAGATACAGAAATAAAACATACATCAAAATAGTACTTATACCTCTGGATGACTGTGAAAATCAATTATTGTATGCTAAGAACCTACTGATATTTTTATTTCTTCTGCAATCATATGCAATATTAAAAACCACTGTAATTATTCTATAGATTGAAGTATTTCCACAACTTCACCTTATCTGCAGATCAGAAGAGCAAATTGACACAGAGAGGCAATGGGTAAGGCAAGGTGCTCCACTGTGTTTTAGGCTTCTATATTTTCTTTCCAGTTCTAAGAAAAACAAGCAGATGCTAGCATACAAGGAAAAGCAAATGCCACAGGAGAAATTTTCACATCAGCATAATTATGTCTCATACAAATATATATTTTTTTTCTTTCTAGAATATAAGAAAGAAAGCATTCACAGACCAACAATTGTTGCAAAGATCTCTAACTAATTGAGACACTGAGATGTGGTCTGATCAACCATATTGACCTTAGTCACCTGTAAATGACAAATCCCTTCAGGCCCTTGTTAGTCTATAAACTTTTCAATCAACTTCCCTGAGAAACACCACACCAAGAGGACTTGGCTGGAAAGCCCATAGCACTGAGAGACCTTAAAATAGGAGGACATCAGCTGCTGGCCAGATTATTGCACTGCTAACAGCCCAGCACCTGTTAGGGCTTGTAACCATCCACTGGCCACGTGCATGTTTCTATTAACCCTGCCTTTTTTCCTGCTGCCTCACAGGGATGATATCACACAATACTCAGCAATTTTTCCTCCAGCCCTCCAGGGAGACCATTTGGTGGTCAATACACTGTGATATAAAACAAAGGAAGCATTACCGATGCTACCAGATTAATTATTTTGCTAACCTTCAGGGTTTCCTTCAGATGATGCGTATTTCCCCATCAAAAGTATAAAAAATATCAATAACATGAACTGTAGAAATGACAATCACGTGGAATATAAATGGAATCCGTACTTTAAAAGGAAATATTGTGTAACCTAAAAATTATTGCTGTATTGCATCAGGTGGGGAGGGCATTGTGAGGACTGATAATCACTGTTAATGCTTAAAGTTTTTTGTGCAAAACCATGCACTCTTACCACAAATTTTAAAATTTGAACTATTATTCAAAGTAGTGTTTGCTATCATCCTATCAGCCAGTAGCCACAGTGCAATTCAGTGTTTAAGTACAATTGTTCAGCGCAAGGGAGTTTTGGTCAAGGTCCCCGGCAACCTCCAGAGACATGTCAGATGCCTTCCAGGTTAGAAGGGACAAGACAGTAGAATCTGTGTGTTACATAAGGTTTGCTCAGTGACACAGCAATTGCAAAAGGATTAAAAGTTTATCTCTACCATGTGATAGAGCCCTTTCAGTGCCAGTGTAAACCTGATCTAAATCATCCCTATAACCTAGAGTCAGGCAGAGCTAAGGTCCTGAAACAATCTGGTAGTGGTAAACTGTGTTCCAGAATCTGGGCATCCATAAGAAAGTAGAAGTATCTCTGTGCTATGCTCCACTGTGCTGTAGAGGTACACTCCTAAATCTGACAAGCCCTCAGAATTAAATTGTCTTACTGCTAGTCTTAATATTCAGTGTGGATGCAATTTAACTGCTAACGAAAGTCAAAGTCACATTCATCTTTATCTATTTGAGGCCTATGTCCCCAAGATTATTTGCCCTTAATTTGCAAGGCAAAATGCTCTTTATCAGCAAAAGAATCTCTGAATCCCACACTACAAATTCAGAAATAAGTTTTGCAGCTATTCCTACAATTGAATAGATTAAACCTCAGTTAGATAAACCTGAAGATGACAGTGATAGGTAAATTGCTCATGTGAAGACAGTGAATTTAGAAAGCCCTTCTGTTAAATGAGAGTACATGTAAGTACATCCATTTATCATAATTACTAACTTCTACTAGGGGAAAAGATGTTCTCTGAAGTTAAGAGAAGCTGTGCTGTTTAAACTTTTTTGGCAGAAGTATTTGAAATACAGATGTGTCAAAAATGCTAGAAGTTAATGCTAACAGGGGCAAGAAAATTTTGCCTTCAAACTGAAAGCAAAATTGTTAGGTGAACCTATCTTTAAGTTATGGTAAATTGTTTTATACTGTGGAGGGGATGAAATCATATGCTGTCCTTGTATGCAGCTGCCATTAATAAAACAAAATACATTTTCTACAAGCCAACCATCACACATCATACATCACACATCAATACAATTTCTGCTTCATCTTCAGATGAAATATAAATCCTGTCACAATAAAAGGGAGGATCATGGCAAGATGGGGAGAAGCCTATGCCTAAAACAGTTGATGGCAACTTCTTCCCTATGAAGAGACTAAAAAACCAATAAAATCTATGAATTAAATTATTGATTACTACATACAGCTGGGTTACTTGAAAAGCAAAGAAAGTCCAAGATGACTCAGGTGCAAACCACATTGTGGGTGCAGATAATAAAGTCCATTTCATCTCTGAGTACCAACCGACTTGGTGCTCTTGTGAAACTGACTTTTATCATAATTATGGGCATTGATATAATATAGGGAAGAGGGAGATATGGCTCCTATAGTTAATACATATAGGATCGTCCTTCCTTCACACTCTCATAGTGTTGAGATGCTACTGTGAACTCCAGCTAATGAAAATATTTAAATAAAAAGGCACTTTCTTTTTCACTCCTGATGTACAAAGCCCAATTGTCTCTATATAGGATGATGTATCACAAATGTGATCTCTTTTGTTAGAGATCCTACAAATGAAATTCTGGGTTAAAATTCGGTCTGTATTAACAAATTAACATGCTAAGCTCAGACATGGTATTACTCCTAACAAAGACTATTAATTACAAAAAGCTTACTAAATACAATCAAAACATTTATTTGTAAAACTATTTAAAGAAAATTACAAGCTAAAAAAGAAAGGCCAAACTTATTTACACATTTCCAGAGAGACTACTCATTAAAATACTGTTTTGCTGCTTAAATGTTACTCTGATGAGTGTTTAGGAGAAACCCCACATCTAAAACCCCCTGTGCTTCTTAATTCTTTCCACACAAAAAGTTATTTTACAACGTATAAGTTCAAGTACTTTGAGAAAAGAGATTATGTTCAGCTTGCTTTTACATTTGCATGGGTATAGATGTTAAAGCTATTAGCAAGGCACTGAGACTTCCTGGGTAACACAAAGGTTTATTGTTTCAGAGATTAAGATTCTGTTCTTTTCTCTTTCCCTGACTTCTCTTAAAATGCTGAAACTCAGTTATTAACCTTTCAAACTTTCCACAAAGCTTCATTTCTTGAACAATTACTTGCTCATTATGTGTAAAGCAAATATGTAACAATTAAACAGAGCTTTTCTCCTCAGGACACCTCCACCTCGAAGTTCAAATTCTAATTCTGTTAATTTAAAGTGGTTTTCTTTTTGGAAATAACTTAGGTGGCACACAACTGGTGGATTTTTTCACGTGATTGCCTTCAGCCTTCTGAATACATGAGAGTCCTTTTGAAACCAGCATTTTACCAAGATGTGACATTTACCTGGGTGGTTAGAAACCCATGTTTTGGAGCTGTAAGATCAAGGACTAGTCCTTGTCCTAGAATTTGTGTGACTTATTATTGCAGAGACATTACTTTGCTCTACACCCATTCCTACTCCATGTTAATTAAAGTTTAAATCCTTTTATAAAGAGAATAAGATAAATCCTATTGTAAACTTGAGTTTAATCTTGCCTTAAGACATCAGTTTGACTATTCAATACTCAGAAGTTTGTGAAATTTTCAGACAAAAGAAAAAGATGATTTTCAAGGACAAGAACAGTAGGATTTTAAAGAATTTAAAAACATATAGGAACAGTTCAAGATCCAACTTTTAAATCAGTTAGGGAATGAAGAGGAGGGAAAAATGGACCTGGTACATGTTCACTGTTAATTTTCTTGACCTTCTTTCCTTACTAATACATCCCTTGAATCATTTTGTACCATTTTCCAGGTGTGGCATTATTTAACCTGAGACCTATAGGTGCTGGAAAAGTTTGGATTTGTTGCTCAAAACTAAAAATGTTTTTCAAGAATACTGTTTTCTTCCTTGCAGGAAATCCTGTAATTCAAAGGCAAATAAGCCCTAAGTATAATTACAGGACAGTATTTTCAGATTTAAATTTATTTTAAAAATCAGATTTAATTGAAAGCAAAAAAGATTCTGACTCAGAAAAATATGCATGTTGTTTTTATTAACTGATCCATACTGTGAAAAAAATAATACACTCTATCCCAAACGACAGCTTTAGGATTTGAGATCTCTATTTTGCAAAGCAAGTATGCTTTATACAATGGGAGACAGATGTTTCCATGTTTTTGTATCATTGAGTTTACTAATTTAGATCTCAGTTTATTATTCAGATGTTTGATGTTGTAACTGTGCTATATTTAACTATTGATCATTAGAAGAAAGGAAACAATGTAGTATATGTTAATGACTACGTTGTTAATAACTTGATTTAACAAATATTCTTTAACAAACAGGTTTGAAGATGTTAAATGTATACTCTGTATATGACTACAGACAGCTAAAGTAATTAGAAATACATTCTGTTATGCAGAGTATAAACCATGGATTAAAAAATTGAAAGGAAAATAGGTTAATACACGATAGAAAAATAAAAATCCCATAAAACTTTTACAGTGAAACAGAAGGGGGTTCTGTTTCATGCTATCTCCAAAATTTTGTTGATTATAACTTTTTTCTGTTTTTACTAGGAATCTATTGAACAATCAAAGTAATCGATTTTCTAATAATGCAGCCTACATTTAAAGCTCCAAGACTTCAGTTGACAGAACACAGAGGAACTATAGCTTATGATTAATCTTGGTGGTCATGGGAAATACTTTTCAGAGGAGGGAAGAACTGATACTCTTCAAGACTCCTTTTCCATATTCAGTAATTAATCTTTCAAAGACATCCTGCTCTCGTCTTCCAACACTCTTCCTGATGTTCTATCTGCAAGAGGATTGGGGAACATATTCAGGATCCTTCCTCAAATTCCCCAGTGGGCCCAGCCTGGATTCTCCATAATAAATAAGCCAACCTTTCTAAAAAGGTTTTCAGGAGTTCATTACGTAAGGTATCATCTATCTCACATTACTCCAACCTCGTGATACAAATGTCAGCATGCTAATGAATAGGTCATGTCCAACCTTCTCCGTTATCATATGGCTGGGCAAGGAGGGACTTACACAATCATTCACTGTAAATGTTTCTGCTACAGCTGAAGCAACCAGAAGACTAACGTGTCTATTTATAGTATTTCTAATTATGTGTGTATTAAATAGTAGTGGCACTTAATATGTGTTTTAGAATAACTTCCTTTTCCACTGACAGTTTTTTTTCCAAGCTGACTCCAATTATCTCAAGAAGCCAGGCTTGGCATACTGGCATACCACTCACACATGTGCTTAGGACAGTCTCAGAATAGTAATGTCACCCTGCCCAGAGACTGGCAACTTTGGAAGAGATGTTCAGATACCACTTCAGGTAACCTAGCGAAGTCACGAATCCATGCAATGTATATCCAGCATGACTGTCTTTCTGTTCCTCTTTTTTCCCAGCTATCCCACTGTAGGAAACCTACAGTGCTTTGCTCATTATTACTACTTCTGTTAGCAGTCCTCCGATCCTACAAAATAAAATTTTGACATTCACTTATATGGTTCCATTCAGACTGTCACAAAATTCTGTGGTATTCTCTGGATCATTTTTTGATAATTTAATCATTATCTTTCAGACTAACATGAAAGATTTTTTTACATAAGCATTAAAATCCAGACTGAGTTTTGATATGAGAGCAAGGAAATGTGTGAACAAAAGCTGTTTCAAAATGATGGTAGGAGGAGATTAAAAACAAAAATCTCCTTTGCAGAGACAATATTTAAAAGGCCCAATGTACCACTTTTAATTTAAATTTATTATCAAAAATTACATAGCCAGAATAAACTATTAATTGCACAAAGTGTGCCAAATTTTGTCATATTCCATAATTCCATTTATTTAAATGAGGTTATAAAATACCACTGATTGACAGCTGAAGATTTAATCCTCTGAATGCCATATTCCTTTGTATATATTTTGAAAATTTTTCAGTACCAATAGTGGTACTGTTGTTGCCATTTGAACTCTTCCAGAAAGAAGTTACAGGAAGATACTTTTGCTCTGAAAAATTGAGGATATAAAGGGAAGAAAGCAAAGAAGGAAGGTGTGACCTTCCATTCATAGTCAGGACTAGCAAAAATAATTTAGTTCGTATTTAACTACTTGGCATCTGTACCTTTAAATGTTACCATCACCTTGTTTGAACAGAGCATTTCTTTCATAGCACTGAAGTGGAAAAATATGCATTTACATTTTGAACCCTAAGGAAGAGTCTCAGTGTTTTCCTAAGGAAACACTTTTTGATGGCATCATTCTTCATGTTGTTCCACTATTTCAGATAGACTTGCTCCCACTGTGCAAAAGACTCCTCAGCATCTGGTAAAGTTATTTTCCTATTTTTGTGGAAACAGGCCAAGATGTGCAGCAACAGCTAGTAACTCTGATAATGAAGTAACTCTTTCCTGGAAAGTTAGAAGTTTAAAAATTTTTTGATAAATATCTAAAGAACAATATTACAATGAAGAATGCAGAATTCATTGCATTATCCCCCGAAAAGAAAATATTAGAAATATGTGTACAGAGGGAAATATTATTAAGCAGCATATTATTTAGTAGATAGAAAGTCATTCTGTGTACTTACCCTTGTTCTGCTAGGCCATATGGCTACATCTATGCTGCTCCACAAGTAAAGCTCTGGGTCCATGATCATTTACAGGCCTGCCTTGCACATTTTTTTAGCATGAACAGCTGAGAAAACTTGGTGTTATTTCAGGGATCACGTGCAAAGTAGGGAAATCGGGTTTATGCCATCCCTTCATGAGGACCTTGGCTCCCAGTTCTAGGTGTGGATGGAGCCGTGCCATGCTGTGCCCCGCTGCCTCTCTGCATTTCACAGGGACACCACATTGTTGTAGGGTCTCTCCTACAAAGTGCCTGTTGTGGGAGGTAAACAGAGCCCCTGGTCAACCTGGAGCACGGTTGTATGAGGGGCTCCACCCATCCCTGCAGCTGAGCCGGGCCAGTGCAGAACACACTTGCTGGCCACTGTGACAGAAGCGTGGATGTGGTTTAGATTGGCATGAAAGGTAGAAAAGATGCCAAGTAGATGTGACAAGAACATAAGCAGGGAATGTGGGAAAACCTTTTTACTTCTCCATCATTATTGTCCACCAAAAGCTAAGAGGTGAGAGAGGAACAAAAAATCAGATCTTCCATATCTCTCCTCCATGCTAGACATACCCCCTTTTTCTCTCTCTTGTTTTTTTTCCATCTCATTGGGAGCAGACTTGTTGATTTAGAAATATCTTTAGGACTACTGCAGATAAGCTGAGGCTAACAACTACTCTCAAGTATTTTGCTTGAACTCTAGACCTTACTCTGGCACATCTTCCTTTCATTGTATTACTGTCTCTTCTCTTACCATAAAAAGAATGAAAATGTACACTAACCATTTTAATTAGTTTACAGGGTGCATGATGTCTTTGACAACTGATGTATGTTTGATAACTACATGGCACTCATTTATTAATGTTTTGGTCAACATTTCTCCACATTTCATTCCAGGAAATCCTTCTATTCAAACCCAGTCTCAAGAGGTGGATGAGCTGGGTGTGGGTACATCTTGCTGATATTACCAAGATTTTGCTTCTGCTGCAAACTGATAATCTGTGAGAAAAACCTTCTAAGAATACTAAAAATACCACTTACCATGTACTTTTTACCTTCTTGGTATTTTTGTTTCCCTCTCTGCTTTGGTCTTTTTCCCTTATCCCCTCTCTACATAAACACATAAATGAGCAAACACCACTACCTCCACTTGGAGCATTATCTCATTTCATATCTCATCTCATCTCAGTTTTCCTTCCTTCTGCCTTCAACAATCCAGTATTTTACACCTGGAATCTTTTGTTCTGTTTGGCTTTTTTCATCTATTTGCACTCATAGTTCTAGCCAGGAACAAAAATATGATCAGAGAGAAAAAAACAAACTAGGAAGTTTTAATTTTCCCATAGGTTATGGCATATTTTTTCACAAAAGAATCTCATTTCTCTCCCACTTCAGGAAATCACTGATTTACAAATGCTCACCACAGGACTGGTGGGAACACAGAGCACAGGGAGCTGTACTTCCATTTACAAAGCAGACCCTTCTATGGACTCCACTGAGTAAGTAGTGTTCTGCTGACACAGCAAAACAAACAACCTTCTGCCATACCCTGCACTGGCTAAAAGTCTCTTCCAAGGCTCATGTCTGCAGTTTTAAAATTTTTTCTAATTCATAAATGAAATCTTTCTTCTTGCTGAAAATTTCATGTAGTGATGTCTTGAGAGTAATTAAGAACAATAAGAATCAAGTTTAACTGAGGGCAAAGAGAATTTTCTGTGGAGGCTGATATTTGCAAGTACCATTTTTATTGACAAACTTTGAATAAAGGAATGGCAATCTAAGAATTTAGTAAAAAGAAATCATGAATCACATAGTGATTAATACAGATTGTCCTTGCATATGACCTACCTGTTGCATCTTCCTTCTGCACCACCACTGGGACACTTTGCAATCGTGCCCTTTAAAGAAGATGCCAAAGGCAGCACTGCTGAGTTTAGACCTAAAAGTTTGCAAAGGACTGCCAGGTAAGCAGCAACATATTATCTGGTTTTGAGCACCTGGAGTCACATGAGAAAACTTACAGCGTTTTAAACATTAGTTTGGTTAAATATCTGGTTATGATTTCATATGGCTCCAACCTGCTGGGAATTCCTCCTCTAAAAGCCTCACATTCCTGTAGTATTGCAACAAATGAAGCCATCTTAAAATCACTAAGAGTGAAAATACTGTTCAGCAGTACACTAATGATATGTTGATAAAGCAGTTTAAGTTACAGCACATGTATTCTGTCTAATAAATTTGAACTGATGAAGTAAATTCCGTAAAATCCAGTGTAAAGAAGTTCTGCAGGAGCATACAATGACTTAACATCCATGCACATGCATCCAGATCTGAGGACTTTTTAAGTCCTTGCAGTAACCCATCATATGTCGAAGAAACAGACATATGGCAGAACAGACTGAAGAAAAAAGAAAGAAAACCAGCAAGTGAAAATGGCTCTGTGGGTCAGATGCAACAGACAACTTAGGTCCCTAGTGTGGACCTAGGATTTAGATGGTGATTATGTATTTAAATCTGATTCTCAAACCCAGGCACACTCCACTCTTCATATTTTCCCTTAGAATCCTCTGCATTTTTCTAAGGATGATGAGAGTTTTCCAAGTCAGAATGAACTGGATAATTTGATGCCTAGATCAATTTCAGGATCCAGAAGACATCAATTTCTGCAAAAATATGAGAGGCAACCAGTCTGGCTGGTATTCTCATAGCATTCATGAAACTCTCCTGGGGCACTGGGGTCTCTACAAATGTGGTAGCAAAGTTGCTAGCACAACTCAGAGAGGGGAACCTGCAGAGGAGCAGGAGATCCTTCTGAAATCCCAGAGCAGATTATGTCTTGGCCCCAGAAATGGGAGACATTAAAAAACTAAAAAGCTGTCTACTCTCAGCAGCTCTTTTTCTGGCATTCTGACCACTTTGCTAGTTTCAGGCACCTGTGTCTTGATTTTAGGCAATCACATTCTTAAACTGGTGCAGGTTTTGAGTTTTGTTTCTGGCAATGCAAAAATCACAAAATTTTGGTTTTTGCATTGCCAGAAACACCGCAGAGGGAGACATGACACCAATTCAGTGTTCTGAATTCACCAAGAGAAATGGACTGAAAAATGATAAAGTAACAGATGGATCTAACTTTGGCCAGAGCAGATTCTGAATTCATCTGAGAAGCAGCATAAAGCATGGGAGGGCCCACCTCCAGACGGTAAAGAACCTTCATCTTCTCTAGATTCACTAGTCATTTCCTGTAATTACTGAACTGAATTACATTCTTCAAGCCAAAGAAATTTTATCATTGAGGCGAACAAAAGTAACTGCAGAGCATAGCAAACTTTTGCTATCTGAATTTTGATTAAGAACAATATGTTCCACCCAAATTTAAAAGTCTTTCCAGGATTAACTGCAAGAGGAAATTTTTTTTTCAATCTTGTAAAACTAGTGAAAAAGTGAAAATATATTATTTATGTTTTTTTAAAGAAAATATCTTGAGTAGCGTTTCTGAAATGTCTCGGCTTCGCAGTAGCAGTAGAAATTTGCTTCTGTTACTGATTTATTCACAGGAAATGGCTTTAAAGCATAGCAACACACCACAGATAGGATAATTACGTGCTGTATTTTGGGCTCTCACAGTAGGTTTTCCTCTAATATACCAAAAGAAGGATATTTTTAAAAAAAAATTCAGAAACCTTCTACATCTCTTTACATCCGGAATAATAAACTGTCTTGCTACCTTTGCACAATCTGTAGTTCCCCAGTATCTGCAGGAAACCCACAAGACAAACCTCACTTACGCACATATTCACCACAGCTAAATCACGTGGTCAGCAAGGTGAAAATAACAACTGAAGCCTGATGCAGCTGGAATACATTTGAAATATAAAAAGACAAACCAACCTACGCCTCAGCATTATTTCTTCTACAAAAAGTTGTCTTTTATTGCATTTTATTATAAATACATAATTGATACACAGAAACATACCATTAAAAGAAACAACTATAAAAAGCCCCAGAATGTCACAATTAGTTTAATGTGAATTTTAAAACCATTACAATGTAAAATGTATATGTTCTGGAAGAACTCAAATGTAATTTATTCATTCTGTGATACTATAATCCTTTATGTCAACAGAAACCTTCTGTGCTTGTTCAAAATTTCCTACTCTCAAACTGCCTGAAATTGATGTTTGACCTTCTGGGTTTAAATCTACACATATATCAATTTATATCCATAACTGCACATCTTATAAAAACATGGCTAGACAGCTATCATGAAAATCAATTACACCTTATTTTAATTTAATGCATAACTTATTAGGTGATATCTTTAGATAAATATTTTTAGTCATACAACATAGTTTTACACTATGTTTAGTTTGTTGACTCCCACTGTACAATACCTCTGTCTTTACAACATAAAATACTTCTGTCAGAGCTTCATAGACAACATATGTACAAAAACCACATAATTAACTTCAGAAATGTAAACTTCAGCAACATTAGTTTTTAATTCTGAACAAAAGAGTAGGGTGGGCTGAACCACTGCTGTCCAAACAAAAGCAAAATAGGAATGTTTTCTGGGGTTTGAAAAGGTTACACTAAATTTTCTTGTTTGTTTTCTTTCAGTTTTATGCACGATGGCACTTCCTAGATTCAGGCAGAAGCTCAAATACAGTGCTAAGAGAAGAGCTCTTCCTCTGCTACTGTATTTCTGCTCTGATGAGAAACAGGAAATACCAGCAGTCTCATGAGAGTTCCTGTTCTCTGCAGATCCCCAGCTCAAATGGGGATTATTGCACAAACCCAGCTCAGCCTGAAAACTTTTTGAAATTGTGGGACACAAAAAATCTTAGCAGACTTCAGTAGCTTTATCATTTGAAGACATTCATAAATACATAGTGAAACAATACTATTTATCTGACATGGCTACAACAAGCCTTAACTATTACCATTGAATGGAAATATTTCCAGGTCTATATACAGATACTGAAAATATGCTTTAAGAAATAAATAAAAATAAACATTTTAAAAGAGAGGTTTGTGTCTTTACTTAGCAATAGCTTAAGGGACTAGATTTTTCAGAGATGTCTTTTTGCACCTTTTCTGATAAGCAGAATCCTTCAAATTTTACCATTAAGTACATAAAAGCCTGGCCTCTGTGAACTCCAGTTTTCAAATCCTTGATTAAAAGTTTCAAAACTCAAAAGGTATTCAACTTCAATTAACAACAAGAGAATTCATGAGCAGAGTGGCTACACTGGTGCCAAAAGTAATGCTGGCAACAGCCAACAGCAGTTGCTTAGAGTATAAAAAAAACAGAGTGATCCGTCCTCTAGAAAGGATTTTGGCAATCTAGTAAGGGACCTTCTGAGACAGAAGGCATATTTGGGTCATTATGTTTACTGGCAATATAAATCTTAAATTTCATTTTGAAAACAATCATATTTTCGGCCTCAGAATCTTGTGGCGATTAATCCAACAACTTAACTATGCATTGTGTGAAAGAGTGCTTCCTTTGTTTTGCTTTCAGAGTTCCTGTGTTACAAAGTGCATAATGAATCCTTACGCCCCTTCTCTGTGATTTTATTATGCTTTTTCCTCTCAACTCACCTCTGGTCTTTTTCCACACCAGAGGGATCTCTCCTAGCCTATTAACTCCCTGTGTTCCATACTCCTTACCATGCTTCATACCCCTTACTTTTGTACTTTATATCCTAATATCTACTTTCTGAAATGCAGTAACTGTGACTGCAAGTAATGTTCAAGATGTGAGCATATCCTGGATTTATTTAGTGGTGTAATGACCCTGTTTATTTTATTCTCTGCTGCTTTCCTCATTCTTTTCTTGGCTTTGGCTACTAATATGTGAGCTGATGTTTTCAGAGGCCTGCCCAAGGAGTCCAAGATGTCTTTCCTTCAAAGAATGCTCACTTACAATTGATTGCTTTGCAAACATAATTGAGGTTTCTCCCCCCACCCTCGTACATTACAGATATTAAGACTCATGAGTAATCTTTTTACCCACTGCTAAGGATCACAAAGTCCTCTGGCAACTAGCCCTAGTTCTGGCCATCCTGAACGATTTTTGATTATTGGAAAATTTCTTCATATCCTTGTTCCTCCGCTTTTTTGGGTCTCCTTATGACTAGCTGGATAGTTTTCCAGCACACTCTTGTGAGACTCCAATGGAAATCCCTCAACACCATGAAAACTTACTCATATTTTGACCATTATGCTTGAAAGGATCTATTTTGCAGAAGTTTCGCCTTTTCACAAACCATTGTGAAGGACTTGGTGAACACTTATTTTTAAATATAAGTATGCTTGACTCATTAGACCACCACATTTACATGCTATTGACTCTTTCCAAGAAGCTCAAAACATGAGCAGGAGTGGCTTAACTCTACAAAAAGCTTTTGGTGTTGGGTATTAATTCTATTCATTATTATGACTTATAAAGATTTGGCTGGTAATGTGTCGCAGACATCTTTTCATTAAAAATCCTTTCCTTAGGAATTTTGCCTCCTGAGAAGCTGAGAGGCCTCAGGAACAAAATGTAAGCAATGGTTATCTGCTGCCGTGGATTGCAACAGGTGGATCTGTGATTGGCCCATCTTGGATGTTTACAATTAATGGCCAATCACAGCCCAGCTGGCTCGGACAGAGAGTCTGAGGCAGCTGCCTTTGTTATTCTTTCCTTTCTATTCTTAGCTTAGCTAGCCTTCTGAGATGAAACCTTTTCTTCTATTCTTTTAATATAGTTTTAATGTAATATATATCATAAAATAATAAATCAAGCCTTCTGAAATATGGAGTCAGATCTCCATCTCTTCCCTCAACATAAGACCCCCGTGAACACCATCACAGTAATGCTGGTAATGAAGACAGAGTCTGTAAGCTGCCAGAGCACTCAAGGACTTCTAAAGTGTGCTGTCATATTTTCCCCCTTAACCTCCTCAGATAGGGTAACTGCTGCAAGTGGCATGTTACACACTGCTCTTAGTACACAGTTTTAATACCTGAGCTCTTTTAAAATGCCAGGGTGGCTCTGGTAAGCTGAATATTCTTACCCATAATTTAAAAAAATCATTTAAATACAATTAATCTAAAGATTCTTTTAAATACAATTATAGACTGGCATTAAAAAAAAGAAAAAAAAACAAAAAACAAAAAAAAAAAACAAAAACAAAAACAAAAAAAAAAAAAAAAACCAAAAACAACCAACCAAAAACCTAACCAACAAAACAACTCTAAAGGTTTCCTACCTATGTAATCCTATAGAAAACTTTGCTATTCTCCTACAGAGCTGCATCTTCCCATGGTTTCTTGATGGCACCCATACTAGAGACTGGATTTGGTATGGATAGCTTATCAAAACCATTTTCTGTGACTGTAAAACATGAAGATGAAAACTCTCACAAAAACAGCTAGACTAGGTCTTCAGAGAATTATGTATCTTTGAAAAAAAGACTAAGCGGGGCTTAGTCACTGACAAAAGAAGCTAACACAGTCTGTGGAGAGCTTCAGTGGAGCAGCAGGTACAGGCAAAACTTCTATCCTCGTCCTACTGAAAGAACCACTCAAGATGGACAGCACTACCAGATCAATACATTTTTAAAGGAATCTCCTAAAATTCTTATGAGCATTGTAATCGCGACAGATGTTCAAATACTTTGATACAAAGTTTTTCAGTCCTAAAGAAGTTTTGGAGGAAGAACACAGAACATAGGAACCTACTTACCAAATCAGAAGAGGTGGTCAGAGTAGGAGCTGTGATTACTATTCTACTTTCAGTAGCACTCAGCTGATCTGCTGCAGATTCAGAATAAAAGATTATAGAAAAGTGCAAAACTTGATTCTCTTAACTTTCTAAATCTCATTTAGAAAGTGTTTTGTATTCTTAGTATGTATGATACTGTGAATCCTTATTAATTCTAGACTATTCTGCCTTGTGGAAATTCATTCTACATAGTAAATTTCAAATCTGCTACTATTTTAAAATATTTTAAAATACTACTTTAAAATGCCATTAGTATACCCTGGGGTTTATATTCTGAGAGAAGATATACAAACATGCAACTATCTCACTTACCACTTTTATTTAAAATATCTTAAATCTAATGAGTTTCCATGCTAAACTTCAATCAATCATTATTTAATGATTTTAATTTCGCTGCATTTAGTTTCTAGCTTGGTTTTTAGAATAAGACATATTAATACAACATGTTCTATGACAATTTGTATTCCCCAGAAATACTAATGAGCATGAGTTAGCATAGATTACAAAAATGCTTCTGAATACTTCTGCCTCAGAGTTTTAAAGGTCCATTGCTTCAGATAGTTTTGACCAGATTTAGAAAAACATAGAATCTGGATGATTGCTTCCAAATTAGACTTTGGAAATATTCCACTTTCTCTAAGCTTCTATGCAGTGCCTTTCTCTATTCTGTACTCTCCTACTGGTCCATTTCCTTCATTTTCCTCCTGCTCATGCTCACATTTGACATTGTTTCCACTCCACAAGCATGCAGAATTTTACAGTGTAACTTTTTTTCTGTCACTTTACACAAGTCCTGCACAAAAATACAACTCCAAAGACGTTTTCATAACAGTGTTACAGGCTGTCATTTTAACAGCATAATTTGTCATGTGAATAATGTCCCTGGTGCAAGACGGCATCCCAGCCTGTAACGAATCCTGTCAGGCAGTGCTGATAAGGTCCTTTCAGCTGCAGACTGCTCAGACTGTATTAGACACAGTCACATTAGGCCAGCATGCTGTCAATATTCCCCTGATCCCTGCAGGCTGTAGAACTGCAGCCTGGCTTCCCCCTGCCTGCTCTAGAATATTTCCTGTGCTTAGATTTTCTGCATGTCCCCCAGGCCAGACTTCCAGGCAGGGGCTGACAGGATGCATGTCCTCCGTCAGCCTCTGGGGACTCTGCTGTTAGGATTCATCCTGCAAGAATATGGGAGGCCAAGCCATTTTGTGCATGTGCTTCCTTGTTCTAGATGGTTTTTAGATTGATATTGGGCATTTTTTCAGGTGAGATCATAGGTTTCTTGGGAGACAAGAAATCCAGTCCAAACCCATCCCTAATACTGCCAAGAGTTTCTCCCCCGTCCGTATCATGGGATCTGCCTTCCATGCAGTATACTTTTCTCTTTTCTGGCTGACTCCACAGAGTTCCTATTATAATAAAAATATTATCTCTGTTTTTCTGCCTTTCCTAAGCTTCCTGCCTGAGAGCTTCTCTGGATAAGTCAACACAGGGTGTGACAGGTTTCTGCAATTGCGGCCCTGAGCACAGCACCCTCTGCAGCCATCCACCTACTCACACAGCTGCTTGTGGGTGCCCTCTTGGCTCAGCAGCTCACACAGGGAGTAGCTGGCATCCTGCTGTACCTCTGCTGACTGAGTATTGCATTTGGAGGTGCGCTCCTTAGTGACCAAACATGCTGTGCTGAGGGCAGCTGTCAAAAGACAGCCTAGATAAAAGTTTTTGGCTGCTCCTCCACCCATCCACTGCAGCCTGCCAGTAGTTCAGTTTTAAAGACTCTGCATTAGGCCATAGTTTCTTTGTCTTCCTTTCTGGGGGATTTCCACATTCAAACCACTGTCCCCAGCAGAGCTTCTGGAGAAGACTGACTTCATGAAGGATGTGGCTACCTCATTGTTGTAAGTCAGGACAATTCAAGCTTTTTCATCACCGTAGGCAAAACTGAACACAGAGGAGGCAGGGTGACTGCCCTCAGCTCCATACCCATCCTGTCACCACTATTAGTCCACTGCAACATGACCTCTCCTTTAGCTGCAAGAGGGGGAGATGAAGACCATGCAGAATGGGGCTGAGCACCCACATTGCAGGGCTACCAGTGCCCATTAATGCAGTTTGTGCTGGGGCTGCTCAGTGAGAACCTTGTCTAGAGTGCCCTGCTGCTGTCATTGTTCCATTGAATTAACATGGTCACAGAGTTGAACTGCAACAACTGCAGCTCAAGAGGAGACTCCCTCTCAGTCCTTTCTCTAAGGACATGATTTGGCCACTCCTCTTTGTCTCTGCAGACACCAGCTCTAGTCTGACCATGCTTATGCCCAGCCACAGTTTCAATGTCCTCCCATCTGCATCTGAGGGGCTGAAGCTCGATGATCCTGCGCTGTCTGTCTGGCAAAGGAGCCTGACAGCATCCAGCTGAGTCCACACACATGAAAACATTCTTGATTCACAGTTCCCCCGAAATTGCAAGAGCACTTCTTAGAAGAGATAAAATGTAAAATCCAGAGCAAAAGCAACAACAGAGTGAGGATAATGTTATTATTTTATTAAATAAATAGATGGTACTATACTGTGTATTACAAATCCCACAATGAACTGAGCAGTAGGCAAGATAGGTGCTTAAGTAGAAAAGACTAGATTTTGGAATTTAAATACATAATCTGTAGACCTGAATTTTAGCCCCTGCAACCCTTTCCCAAAGCTGAACAGAGTTAATAATGAAGTGGCTTCAAGTTTTAGCTTCTTGGTTTTTTTTTTTTTTTTTTTGTAGGGGATCTTTTTTAAATTAATAATAAACCCATAAAAGTTGGATGGAAAAGTCTTCACTTTTGCCTCTAAAGATACCTATTTATCATCATCTTCTGTATTACATTGTGATCAAGGGACAATAATGACAGAAGAGAAGAAAATACAGGCACTATTATCTGTAATTTATTTAATGGATACAAGTCATAAGGAAAAAGACATATGAACTGCTGTTTCCTTATCTTTTGTATATCAACCCACTTTCTCTCAGAAGCCTAAATTTTATGGGAAAGCATTAAAGGCAATTTTGCAAAAGGTCATAATTGCAACAACAGCCAGCATTTCCTAACTAACCTTGGGAACTCTTCAGTAAATTGTAATATCCAGGAGATGACATCTCTCTATTAATAGATACAAAAAATGTCCTGCTTTTCCTTCCATGTGTGTGCCACACATGGAAGCAATTTCCTGTTACAGTATTATCTGGACTATGAAAAAGAAGACATTCACTTCCAGGAGGCCTGACTGACAACTTTTCTTGTATTTTCCAGCAGGCCTGGATACATGATACAGAAGCTCTGAGAAACAGACCTTTTACATCCTATTTATTAGCCCTTTAATAGGAACAGATCATGATGAGACACATTAGCAAGTTCATACATGCATTTCCCTAGCAGGAGAAAAGCATTATTTTCCACTGCAACTTATATATTAACAGACATCATTTTCATTTGTGAAAAGAATTTTTGGTAATGAATGCTACCTATTTAATATATGTACAGTCTTTAAGCTTTGTAAATACAATTATTCTAGTTTGCAAACAAAGGCTAATCAAATAAACTGATGTCATGTAAAACAAAAGTGTCAGTCAGAAATAAATTGGGGAATTTTGATACATCTCATGCTGCCATGACTTTAAATACTGTCAGCCTTTAGGATCAGGTTGCATCTTCTGTTTTGTTTGTCCCATACCCTTTAAGAGAAACCAGAACCTGAAGATGAATAAAATAAATTCAGAGTATTGCACATTCAGAAAAACATGTGTAAAATAAAACTGAAGGAGGGAATTTACCTAGTACAAGTCACAAAATGGTGGAAAATAGTATTATAAGCACATCTAATGATGATTTATTGATACAGAATCAGACGGCTGAATGACTTTATAAAAACACCCAGCAGAATAAACAGTAATTATTCTGGGAAAAGAGAGGAGGTGGATAGTTCTGATCACGGTCCCCTGTGCTCCTGCTGGCTTGGCTGTGTCTGCCAGGTGAGGGGTTTCACAGAATCACAGAATTTCTAGGTTG
The DNA here is from genome assembly GCF_000277835.1 of Geospiza fortis. NCBI lineage: Eukaryota > Metazoa > Chordata > Aves > Passeriformes > Thraupidae > Geospiza > Geospiza fortis. The sequence continues at coordinate 2,511,401 of NW_005054316.1, read as the reverse complement.
GAAGAGACCTTTAAGATCATCGAGTCCAACCCATCTTCTAACACCTCAACTAGATCATGGCACCAAGTGCCAGATCCAGTCTTTTTTTAAACACATCGAGGGATGGTGACTCCACCACCTCCCTGGGTAGATGATTCCAGTATTTGATCACTCTTTCTGTGAAAAACTTCCTCCTTAATTCTAGCTTGTATCTCCCTTGGCGCAGTTTGAGACTGTGTCCTCTTGTTCTGTCTGTTGTTGCCCGGAGAAAGAGACCGACGCCCACCTCACCACAGCCACCCTTCAGGAAGTTGAAGAGAGTGATAAGGTCACCTCTGAGTCTCCTTTTCTCCAGGCTGAACAACCCCAGCTCTCTCAGTCGCTCTTCATGCGGCTTGTGTTCCAAGCCCCTCACCAGCCTCGTTGCTCTTCTTTGGACACACTCAAGCATCTCAATGTCCCTCCTAAACTGAGGGGCCCAGAATTGGACGCAATACTCAAGGTGTGGCCTCACCATGGGTCCTTGGTTATATGGTATAGCAAACAAACATTTTAATCTTCAAGGTTTCAAGTAAAGATTCCTCAAGGGCAGGAGAATCACATCCTAGATGTGTGAAAGACAGGAGGTGGAAATGAGTGTTTCAGGCAGCATTTTGTCTGCACCAGCTGTTGCTCAGCCATAACCCCCTTCAGCCTCCAAGTCCCAATACACAGACATAGCTAGAAACATGCTGCTGCTCAGTGCTCACATGAGGCAGTTCAAACTGCTCATCTTTAGTGCTCACAATTCTTAGCTAGTATCTGCTGCATTTCACTGCTGCCAGCCCAGCTAAAGAGAACATTATTACCAGATGGGAAACTGTTCAGTTCTATTGCAAATATAAAACAAATGTAATTGTAGTCTATTATTTTTGCTGAGCTTGAAAATTGGGTTACAGCAATTAAGTGAATAAAGACACAAAATGGTACACGTCTTCTTAAATAATCTTGCTCTGAATAAAAGATACTCAAAACCTAAGTTGTGATCTATACCTGGGCACACATGCACAAAGTTTTGTATCTTTGGAAGGGCAAATTCCATCTTGAGATAATACATGTGTATACAAGTACCAAGAGGTTATTATAGATGATAAAAAAATATTTGAAATTCAACATTTGTCAATAAGTAATATATTGAGGAAGTATTTGTTTTGTCTCAGGGACTTTGTTGGGAAAATGAAAAAAAAAATAAAGCCCCTTGAGATAATTCTTAAATTTTAGTTCCTTTCTTCTGTCTTATTTTTATTGGATGTTTAGATTGCTGACAAATGGTCCTATCAAGCAATTGTAATTTCCTTTCACAGTAGTTCTACCCTAGTATAGACATTTTTCAGTCTAACACACAATGAGCTGATACATGCTGATTCAATGTGAGTGGGATAGTTGTAAATATGCTCATCAAAACCATGATGAGCAAATGTCTACCTAACTTACATTTAGCAGAATTCTGCAATATTTTATCAATGTATTTCTTGCCTATGGGGTAAAAAATATCTAACTTTAATGTTCAAAGTATGTATGTAAACTGCTCTAAATTTAGCACAAATTTATTCATTGTTTGATTTCTACATTCAACATTCGAGGCACGATCAGTCAAATCAGGAAATTATGCTCATGCTTCCAGCAATAACCACATCTTTATACCTACTGCTGCCTAGAATACAGCTCTATGAATCTCTTAACATGCTTCACTTAAACTGCTCAATGCTTATTTATATTCTCTAAGTACTGAGTAAAAACAAAGGCCATCGTCCAGTTTAATTTGATTTTTTATTTGCTGCAAACTTTAACATGAAAAAATTAAGTCCTTGTTTCACAGACTTACCAACTTGATTAACCTCATGCCTCTGGCTTGACTGATGCTCATACATCTGCCATTAGAGAAATCTATGATGATTTGGAGGACTGAGTTAATTTTAAATTATGTATAGTTAAATATATTTATAATAAGTCTAGAAGGAAAATCAGCTGGCAAAAATCAGTGGCTCATAACAAAGAATCTTCTACTAGAGCTACATGTCTTTGGAAGAAAAGTTCTTCCAGACTCCAATAGCATATACTACTTTCACAGGGATGCAGTTCCAATTGCAATACTCACACAGAGCCTTTCTTAGGCAAAATGATACATAGAAATGTTCTTTGTATGGCAACACCCACCAAATTTGCATTTATGACATAGTCAAAAATACAGTTTTAGAATTCTAGACTTTTCACACATTTACCTGATGTTAAATACCAAAGCTGTTCCAGTGAGGCTAAATAGCATGGAGGGTTTGATCATGCAGTCAAACAAGGTGACATGTAGGTACTGACACAAAATACAATGGAGCAAAACACAGCACAGAACATTTTAAAAAAGCAAATATTTTCTTCAAGTTCTTAAGTTTTATTGAGGCAATATAGCATGGGTCACCAGAATTTACCATTTAGAATGTCACAGGAATTCGATTAATTTTAACTATCATTTCAATTCTTATTTTAAAATAGTAACAAAAACATTAAGATATCAAACAATTTTCTAAAAATACACTGAGTTGGATTCACAAATACTTCTGTGCAAAGTTGCTTTTTCCAAAATGACTAGCATTTAAGAGTTGTTTATACAGCTAACTGATCTTTTTTTAGTTAGTCTTTCTGATGCTATATTAACATTAAAACTTTGTGTTATAAAATAAACGCTTGCAGTTTACAAACTCTCAGCTGGGCTACTGACTTCACCCCTAACTTAGCCTTGCAACCCTTGGGTCTGCTTACAGATAGCTCAGCTGCTTCCCCTTCCCCCTTCAAACCTAGTTTAAAGCCCTCTCAATGAGGTCTGCCAGTTCATGAGCTAAAAACCTTTTGACCTTAACTGAAAGATGCACACCACCTGGTTCCAGCAGCGCAGATGCTGTAAAAGTTTCCCCATGATCAAAGAATCCAAAATTGTGCTGATGACACCAACCCTTAAGCCACTTGTTGATGATGCGGATTCTCCTGTTTCTTTCATCATTTTCCTCCGCTACCAAAGGGACTGAGCAGAACACTACCTGAGCTCCTGCCCTATCAACTACCTGACCCAGTACCCTGAAGTCCTTTCTAATTGCCTTGACACTCCTCTTTTCAGTTTCCTCACTGCCAGCCTGGAGTATCAGCAGTGGGTAATAATCAGAGGGCTGAATCAGCCCAGGGAGTCTCTCAGTGATATTTTGTACCCGGGCCCCAGGGAGGCAACAGACCTCCCTGTGAGATGGGTCTGGTCGACATATGGGGCCCTCAGTTCCCTTCAGAAGGGAATCACCTACAACAATTACCCTGCTTTTCTTCTTGATGTTAGAGGTAGTGATCTGTCTTACAGATGAATCATAATTGGAGGGTTCACTGGGCAGACAATTTTCTCCTATATCATCTAGTTGGGTCTCTAGATCCAGGACCTCATACCTATTCTGAAGTGGCGCCTGTTTGCAGCACTGCAGCTGCAGAGCCTGACTGCAGATGCAGTTACACGGACAAACCTGTATCTGGGCTGGAAGACCCTACTTGCCTGGATGGAGGAGGAAAGCAGGACAAGGTACCTCAAGGAACAAAAGCACTTCTGCTACTCAAAGCTGTATTCACACATAATGCTACTGACACATAGCTGCAGTAAATACAGTGGCAAAGCATGCCTGGTGTAAATCCAGATGAGATGATGCTTGTGCTTAGAAGTGAGAAGTAAATAGTAACAATAAAGTGCTAAATATAATTTTAAAAGAAGGATACAATTTGGAAAGAAAGAAACTGAGAGAGATATTTCTAACTATAAAGAATATAATTACACTCTTAATACCTTATAGTAAGAAGATGAAGAAAATTTTATAGGACTTAAATAAAACACTATGTTCTCTTCTGTGAGTATTCTTATGAATTACTAAGTGGCATACAAATTAGAAAAGATGTCATTGGGATGCTTTTAAAAATCATCAAACATGATAAGTCTAGGACACACAGTCTGTCTATAATTACAAGCAGGCTGCATCACATTCTTTCTCATAAACTTGCACATTACAGAGCCAAATTTAGGTTAGTTGTGAGGCTGGAGACAAATGCAAAAGGATTTCTGTTACTGAGAAATGTTTCGCTTCACTAAAAAAAACCCTCAGAAAAAACAGCAGGGAGAAAAAAAGAAGAGAAGGGAAGAAAGAAGCATCTCTGGAGGTTTGCTGCTAGCTTAGTTTCTGGTTTGTGTCAACTTGTTTATATCAGCTGCTGATTTGCGTCACTGGCTTGGCTTTGTGGTTGTATCTGGGGCCTGATGGACACCCTGGTGCATTAAGAAATTCACCACAACAGTACAGCATGTTAAGATCAGATAGCACAGCCTAATGTTGTTTTCTTAAGCACACACACCACACACAACCCTACAAAGAAGTTACTGCAGGCAGCCAGGAGAGGTGAACCCTAGGTTTGATGCAAAGCAGCTTTAAATTCAGATAATAGGAAAACATAGCACTAAGAAAGTGCGTACTACATATTTATAGGGCTACCAAAAGTTGTACATATATTTTTTAAAGGGTCTGTATTTCTAGGAATCAAAATACCTTATATGTCTTCATTTCCTCTAAGGTTTTAGTAGAGGCACCTTGAGCCACTGCATACTTACTGTGTTGTGCAGTGAAATTTTTTATTTTCAGATGTAAAATAATATTTTAGCTGTGGCTTTAATTGGCTCATTGGAAATTTTAAAAAGTAAATCCTGAATATTTAACTTCTGACCATTTGCAATATTGACCACAATATAACTTAGATGCTCTGCCTGCACCACGTAGGCTGCCCATACAGAAGTCAAAATTACACTTTAAGCTTTGTGCCCATGATTATAAGGCACATGTTCACACATACAGAACTATCTAACTGAATGCTGCAGGAATGGTGCTGTCCTGCTATTCCAGATGCACAAATTTTTAAATACTAATCAGGGACTACTGGAATTCTGAGGGCAGACTTTAATAAAGCTTTTGCTTCAGCTGAGGCTCTGCTTCACATTTTCTCTTCAAGCTTCCAGAAAAAAAGCCTTACAATTCTTTCCATTTTTCTGATAGTTCATAGAAGGTCTAGTGAGCAAACAAAGAGAATACAACTTAACAGACATATTTCATAATACAAAATAAAATGTTTTCAAACCCATGTTTGCTTTATGCAAACTTCCTATAAGAAACAGCAGCTCCAAGAGCCTCAAAATATTCCACAAGCATGTTCCTTATATAAAACATGGGTTTTCTGTTTAATAATTACAGATTTGATCAAATTTAAGACACTAAAATTACTTCCAGTACAAATACTACGGTTAAAATCTTTTAACCGATATGTTTTGCTTCTCTTTTTCTTTCTGAAAATTTCAAAATACTTGGCTTTTGCCCAATATGAGATGAAGTCAGATTTTGAAATCTTGAATTCCTGAGTGAAGCAGAAGGATTATCCCCTGGGTTGTACTGATAATATACCATATTTTAGATTGAGAAGCTGCTGTTCTAGAGACTACCAAGTGAATCCAGGAAGACCCACCAAAGCAAAAAAACTTGCAAAGAACAATAATCCAATTTTAAACGATGGGTCCAGGAACAATCCAGAGAAAAGCACTTCCTAGTTGTATAGTCTAGAGCAATTTTTCAGAAGCGTATGGTTCACTACAGCAGAATGTGTGCAGAAATAATGCTGCTGCCTGCACAGAAAATGGAAGTGAATATCACCAGAGATGCTAAAGCAGCTCTACACTTCCCAAAATATTCTACAATGCAGGAATAGCTCATTTAGTAGTGAGTATAATTTCCTGGAGGCATGTGCAGTATTGCCCCTATGAAGTGAAAAAGCTGACTTCCCTCTCTGTCCAAGCACACAATGCCCATTCTCATCCTGAGGAACTTCTCCTTTCTCCCCCTCTCCTGTGTGTTGACACAAAGCATCATACTGACTCCTGACTGACAAGGTATTAACCTACAGTCATCACTTTGGATAGATACTTCTTTCAAGAGGAGCTGGAACATATGGTGTCAAAGAGAAATTTATCACATGGCAGCTTGGTTTGCTGAGCTTGACCCGCATTCTGAAGTAAATAGCAGATTCTGTACAGACTTATTTTGATTTACTCTTTCAGAAGTATAATACAACAGCAAATGCTAGAGACAGATTCCATTGAGTCTTTATTAGTCATCCCTGTTAAAACATAGTTGAGAGAAGCAAAGGAGTTTTGATTTCATTCGATAGCTTTTAATAAATATCTCCTCATCTTCCTCTTTATCAGCACTCCTCTATTCTGGAACTGGAAGCATCCAGAAGCATTGTGAAGTGTTAACAGAGCTGGTGAAATCTGCCACACCAGCTGGAAGAGGCACACTGAGGATCTGGTGAGTAGGAATGAGCCAGATATTTAGCTGGAATAGGTCTGTGGTTTCAGGGCTGTGCCACAGACTTTGGGCTTTAAGGAATTCTGGTCCTGCTGGCTCCAGCATAGGAGGGAAGAACAATGAGGAACAATAAGGAGCAATTTGGCCCTGGTTTGGTGTATGAAGACTGTGCTGAAGAGAGCAGAACTCCCTGAATGCCCAACTCCAGCACAGGGAGGATGGGAAGAAGAACAAAAAAGGGATGAGCAGTGGTCTCCAGTGGATTTGTGCACCAAAGAGCACTGTCACCTCATCCACATGGGGGCTACTTCCTTTGGGGGCCCTTCTGCCCTTCACCTCTACAGTAAGTCAGGAGTTTTGCCCTTCCCGTGTTTTCAAGTCTCTTTTGATTCAGCCATCCCAGAGAGCTTTTGTGGTTCCCAAATTCCATCCTTTCAGGCCTCCTTAAAAACAGCAGAAGGGCCCCAAAGTATGCCACTAAGACAGTCAGAGAAATTTGGAAAGGAGGTTTTGCAAAAATATTTACTATGTGAACACCCTTCTGCTGGTCTTCATAGGAACTGAACTAAGTGACCAAGGGGGAAATCTGAAACCAAATCTTCTAACTGAACCCACAATTAAACAGAAAACCAACATGCCCTGCCTGTAATGACAACTGAAAACTATGTCAAAAGCACAAGCCTTTAGTGTCTTTATAGCTTTACAAGAACTTTTTCCAATTTGTTTAAGTGTATACTATTTGAATAAGAAACAGAAGGATGTGTCCTCTTTGGTGCTCCGCTGACAGCTTAAACTAATTCTGTTTAGTTCAGAGGTTTGACTATCTGCTTATTGTCAATTCTGGCTATTAGTCACTTACTTTGATGTAGCAAAGTTGGAAAATAAGAAGCTAAGTCAGTCCTTTAGTCCAACAATCCTCTCTCACTGAGAACATAAGAAAATTAAAATTTGGTTGTAATACTTACAT